>NC_140003.1:50725228-51052627 GCF_964263955.1 Coregonus lavaretus
AATCTGCAATAGGTTAGCAGCTTGGTTTGAAGAAATCAACTGTGGGAGCAATTATTAGGAAATGGAAGACATACAAGACCACTGATAATCTCCCTCGATCTGGGGCTCCACGCAAGATCTCACCCTGTGGGGTCAAAATGATCACAAGAACGGTGAGCAAAAATCCCAGAACCACACGGGGGGACCTAGTGAATGACCTGCAGAGAGCTGGGACCAAAGTAACAAAGCCTACCATCAGTAACACACTACGCCGCCAGGGACTCAAATCCTGCAGTGCCAGACGTGTCCCCCTGCTTAAGCCAGTACATGTCCAGGCCCGTCTGAAGTTTGCTAGAGTGCATTTGGATGATCCAGAAGAGGATTGGGAGAATGTCATATGGTCAGATGAAACCAAAATAGAACTTTTTGGTAAAAACTCAACTCGTCGTGTTTGGAGGACAAAGAATGCTGAGTTGCATCCAAAGAACACCATACCTACTGTGAAGCATGGGGGTGGAAACATCATGCTTTGGGGCTGTTTTTCTGCAAAGGGACCAGGACGACTGATCCGTGTAAAGGAAAGAATGAATGGGGCCATGTATCATGAGATTTTGAGTGAAAACCTCCTTCCATCAGCAAGGGCATTGAAGATGAAACGTGGCTGGGTCTTTCAGCATGACAATGATCCCAAACACACCGCCCGGGCAACGAAGGAGTGGCTTCGTAAGAAGCATTTCAAGGTCCTGGAGTGGCCTAGCCAGTCTCCAGATCTCAACCCCATAGAAAATCTTTGGAGGGAGTTGAAAGTTCATGTTGCCCAGCGACAGCCCCAAAACATCACTGCTCTAGAGGAGATCTGCATGGAGGAATGGGCCAAAATACCAGCAACAGTGTGTGAAAACCTTGTGAAGACTTACAGAAAACGTTTGACCTGTGTCATTGCCAACAAAGGGTATATAACAAAGTATTGAGAAACTTTTGTTATTGACCAAATACTTATTTTCCACCATAATTTGCAAATAAATTCATTAAAAATCCTACAATGTGATTTTCTGGAAAAAAAATTCTCATTTTGTCTGTCATAGTTGACGTGTACCTATGATGAAAATTACAGGCCTCTCTCATCTTTTTAAGTGGGAGAACTTGCACAATTGGTGGCTGACTAAATACTTTTTTCCCCCCACTGTATGATGCCATCTCAACAGGGATTCAGATGTTAAGATTCATCCATGCTGATGATTAGGAGAGACATCACTCTAAATACAGTCCGGAATATGACAATAATTCTGATACAATACCATTAATACCAGTTTAGTAATAACACTGTCTACAGCAGTGATTCTATAATCTACAGCCCTCTCCTCAGGCAAATGATCTCAGCATGTACAGGTCCTCATTTTGCTTCCAACAACCTAAAACTGTATCCAGGAATATAATAATCAATTAATTTAGATTATTTTGGATCTTATTTCCAGGACTGTTTCAAGTTGAAATAATTATAGTAGGCTTAGACTTGAACTTACCGGAACTCTGCTTAATATTACATATGACACTACTGACATCCTACCACAGTACTGACACTACTGAGATCATAACACAGTACTGACACTACTGAGATCATAACACAGTACTGACACTACTGAGATCATAACACAGTACTGACACTACTGACATCCTACCACAGTACTGACACTACTGAGATCATAACACAGTACTGACACTACTGACATCCTACCACAGTACTGACACTACTGACATCCTACCACAGTACTGACACTACTGAGATCAAAACACAGTACTGACACTACTGACATCCTACCACAGTTCTGACAGTACTGACATCCTACCACAGTACTGACACTACTGACATCCTACCACAGTACTGACACTACTGAGATCATAACACAGTACTGACACTACTGACATCCTACCACAGTACTGACACTACTGAGATCATAACACAGTACTGACACTACTGACATCCTACCACAGTTCTGACAGTACTGACATCCTACCACAGTACTGACACTACTGACATCCTACCACAGTACTGACACTGCTGACATCCTACCACAGTACTGACACTACTGAGATCATAACACAGTACTGACACTACTGACATCCTACCACAGTACTGACACTACTGAGATCATAACACAGTACTGACACTACTGACATCCTACCACAGTACTGACACTACTGACATCCTACCACAGTACTGACACTACTGAGATCAAAACACAGTACTGACACTACTGAGATCATAACACAATACTGACATAGTGATGAAAGCATCACTTTCATGATTCATCTCATCATTCACTAAGAATACTCTCACAATATGACAGAACATGGAGAGAACATGTAGCTAGGGGTAGAACATGTAGGTATGGCAGAACATGGAGAGAACATGTAGATAGGGGTAGAACATGTAGGTATGACAGAACATGGAGAGAACATGTAGCTAGGGGTAGAACATGTAGGTATGGCAGAACATGGAGAGAACATGTAGCTAGGGGTAGAACATGTAGGTATGACAGAACATGGAGAGAACATGTAGGTAGGGGGAGAACATGTAGGTATGACAGAACATGGAGAGAACATGTAGGTAGGGGGAGAACATGTAGGTATGACAGAACATGGAGAGAACATGTAGCTAGGGGTAGAACATGTAGGTATGTAGAGTTAGGGTTAGGGTTAGTAGGGTAACTGACATGGAGAGAGTACAGTAGGGTAACTGACATGGAGAGAGTACAGTAGGGTAACTGACATGGAGAGAGTACAGTAGGGTGACTGACATGGAGAGAGTACAGTAGGGTGACTGACATGGAGAGAGTACAGTAGGGTAACTGACATGGAGAGAGTACAGTAGGGTGACTGACATGGAGAGAGTACAGTAGGGTGACTGACATGGAGAGAGTACAGTAGGGTGACTGACATGTAGAGAGTACAGTAGGGTAACTGACATGGAGAGAGTACAGTAGGGTGACTGACATGGAGAGAGTACAGTAGGGTGACTGACATGTAGAGAGTACAGTAGGGTGACTGACATGTAGAGAGTACAGTAGGGTGACTGACATGGAGAGAGTACAGTAGGGTGACTGACATGGAGAGAGTACAGTAGGGTAACTGACATGGAGAGAGTACAGTAGGGTGACTGACATGGAGAGAGTACAGTAGGGTAACTGACATGGAGAGAGTACAGTAGGGTAACTGACATGGAGAGAGTACAGTAGGGTAACTGACATGTAGAGAGTACAGTAGGGTAACTGACATGGAGAGAGTACAGTAGGGTAACTGACATGGAGAGAGTACAGTAGGGTGACTGACATGGAGAGAGTACAGTAGGGTGACTGACATGGAGAGAGTACAGTAGGGTAACTGACATGTAGAGAGTACAGTAGGGTAACTGACATGTAGAGAGTACAGTAGGGTGACTGACACGGAGAGAGTACAGTAGGGTAACTGACATGGAGAGAGTACAGTAGGGTGACTGACATGTAGAGAGTACAGTAGGGTGACTGACATGGAGAGAGTACAGTAGGGTGACTGACATGTAGAGAGTACAGTAGGGTAACTGACATGGAGAGAGTACAGTAGGGTGACTGACATGTAGAGAGTACAGTAGGGTGACTGACATGGAGAGAGTACAGTAGGGTAACTGACATGTAGAGAGTACAGTAGGGTGACTGACATGGAGAGAGTACAGTAGGGTGACTGACATGGAGAGAGTACAGTAGGGTGACTGACATGGAGAGAGTACAGTAGGGTGACTGACACGGAGAGAGTACAGTAGGGTAACTGACATGGAGAGAGTACAGTAGGGTGACTGACATGTAGAGAGTACAGTAGGGTGACTGACATGGAGAGAGTACAGTAGGGTGACTGACATGTAGAGAGTACAGTAGGGTAACTGACATGGAGAGAGTACAGTAGGGTGACTGACATGTAGAGAGTACAGTAGGGTGACTGACATGGAGAGAGTACAGTAGGGTAACTGACATGTAGAGAGTACAGTAGGGTGACTGACATGGAGAGAGTACAGTAGGGTGACTGACATGGAGAGAGTACAGTAGGGTAACTGACATGTAGAGAGTACAGTAGGGTGACTGACATGTAGAGAGTACAGTAGGGTGACTGACATGGAGAGAGTACAGTAGGGTAACTGACATGGAGAGAGTACAGTAGGGTGACTGACATGGAGAGAGTACAGTAGGGTGACTGACATGTAGAGAGTACAGTAGGGTGACTGACATGTAGAGAGTACAGTAGGGTGACTGACATGGAGAGAGTACAGTAGGGTAACTGACATGTAGAGAGTACAGTAGGGTGACTGACATGGAGAGAGTACAGTAGGGTAACTGACATGTAGAGAGTACAGTAGGGTGACTGACATGGAGAGAGTACAGTAGGGTGACTGACATGGAGAGAGTACAGTAGGGTGACTGACATGGAGAGAGTACAGTAGGGTGACTGACATGGAGAGAGTACAGTAGGGTGACTGACATGGAGAGAGTACAGTAGGGTGACTGACATGGAGAGAGTACAGTAGGGTAACTGACATGTAGAGAGTACAGTAGGGTGACTGACATGGAGAGAGTACAGTAGGGTGACTGACATGTAGAGAGTACAGTAGGGTGACTGACATGGAGAGAGTACAGTAGGGTAACTGACATGGAGAGAGTACAGTAGGGTAACTGACATGGAGAGAGTACAGTAGGGTAACTGACATGGAGAGAGTACAGTAGGGTGACTGACATGGAGAGAGTACAGTAGGGTGACTGACATGGAGAGAGTACAGTAGGGTGACTGACATGGAGAGAGTACAGTAGGGTGACTGACATGGAGAGAGTACAGTAGGGTGACTGACATGGAGAGAGTACAGTAGGGTGACTGACATGGAGAGAGTACAGTAGGGTGACTGACATGGAGAGAGTACAGTAGGGTAACTGACATGTAGAGAGTACAGTAGGGTGACTGACATGGAGAGAGTACAGTAGGGTGACTGACATGTAGAGAGTACAGTAGGGTGACTGACATGGAGAGAGTACAGTAGGGTGACTGACATGGAGAGAGTACAGTAGGGTGACTGACATGGAGAGAGTACAGTAGGGTGACTGACACGGAGAGAGTACAGTAGGGTAACTGACATGGAGAGAGTACAGTAGGGTGACTGACATGTAGAGAGTACAGTAGGGTGACTGACATGGAGAGAGTACAGTAGGGTGACTGACATGGAGAGAGTATAGTAGGGTAACTGACATGGAGAGAGTACAGTAGGGTGACTGACATGTAGAGAGTACAGTAGGGTGACTGACATGGAGAGAGTACAGTAGGGTAACTGACATGTAGAGAGTACAGTAGGGTGACTGACATGGAGAGAGTACAGTAGGGTGACTGACATGGAGAGAGTACAGTAGGGTAACTGACATGTAGAGAGTACAGTAGGGTGACTGACATGTAGAGAGTACAGTAGGGTAACTGACATGGAGAGAGTACAGTAGGGTAACTGACATGGAGAGAGTACAGTAGGGTGACTGACATGGAGAGAGTACAGTAGGGTGACTGACATGTAGAGAGTACAGTAGGGTGACTGACATGTAGAGAGTACAGTAGGGTGACTGACATGGAGAGAGTACAGTAGGGTAACTGACATGTAGAGAGTACAGTAGGGTGACTGACATGGAGAGAGTACAGTAGGGTAACTGACATGTAGAGAGTACAGTAGGGTGACTGACATGGAGAGAGTACAGTAGGGTGACTGACATGTAGAGAGTACAGTAGGGTGACTGACATGGAGAGAGTACAGTAGGGTGACTGACATGGAGAGAGTACAGTAGGGTGACTGACATGGAGAGAGTACAGTAGGGTGACTGACATGGAGAGAGTACAGTAGGGTAACTGACATGGAGAGAGTACAGTAGGGTGACTGACATGTAGAGAGTACAGTAGGGTGACTGACATGGAGAGAGTACAGTAGGGTAACTGACATGTAGAGAGTACAGTAGGGTGACTGACATGGAGAGAGTACAGTAGGGTGACTGACATGGAGAGAGTACAGTAGGGTGACTGACATGGAGAGAGTACAGTAGGGTAACTGACATGTAGAGAGTACAGTAGGGTAACTGACATGGAGATAGTACAGTAGGGTAACTGACATGGAGAGAGTACAGTAGGGTGACTGACATGTAGAGAGTACAGTAGGGTGACTGACATGGAGAGAGTACAGTAGGGTGACTGACATGGAGAGAGTACAGTAGGGTAACTGACATGTAGAGAGTACAGCAGGGTAACTGACATGGAGAGAGTACAGTAGGGTGACTGACATGTAGAGAGTACAGTAGGGTGACTGACATGGAGAGAGTACAGTAGGGTGACTGACATGGAGAGAGTACAGTAGGGTGACTGACATGTAGAGAGTACAGTAGGGTGACTGACATGGAGAGAGTACAGTAGGGTAACTGACATGGAGAGAGTACAGTAGGGTGACTGACATGTAGAGAGTACAGTAGGGTGACTGACATGGAGAGAGTACAGTAGGGTGACTGACATGGAGAGAGTACAGTAGGGTGACTGACATGGAGAGAGTACAGTAGGGTGACTGACATGGAGAGAGTACAGTAGGGTAACTGACATGTAGAGAGTACAGTAGGGTGACTGACATGGAGAGAGTACAGTAGGGTGACTGACATGGAGAGAGTACAGTAGGGTGACTGACATGGAGAGAGTACAGTAGGGTGACTGACATGGAGAGAGTACAGTAGGGTGACTGACATGTAGAGAGTACAGTAGGGTGACTGACATGGAGAGAGTACAGTAGGGTAACTGACATGTAGAGAGTACAGTAGGGTGACTGACATGTAGAGAGTACAGTAGGGTGACTGACAGTAGAGAGTACAGTAGGGTGACTGACATGGAGAGAGTACAGTAGGGTAACTGACATGTAGAGAGTACAGTAGGGTGACTGACATGTAGAGAGTACAGTAGGGTGACTGACATGTAGAGAGTACAGTAGGGTGACTGACATGGAGAGAGTACAGTAGGGTGACTGACATGGAGAGAGTACAGTAGGGTAACTGACATGGAGAGAGTACAGTAGGGTGACTGACATGTAGAGAGTACAGTAGGGTAACTGACATGGAGAGAGTACAGTAGGGTGACTGACATGGAGAGAGTACAGTAGGGTGACTGACATGGAGAGAGTACAGTAGGGTGACTGACATGGAGAGAGTACAGTAGGGTGACTGACATGGAGAGAGTACAGTAGGGTGACTGACATGGAGAGAGTACAGTAGGGTAACTGACATGTAGAGAGTACAGTAGGGTGACTGACATGGAGAGAGTACAGTAGGGTAACTGACATGTAGAGAGTACAGTAGGGTGACTGACATGGAGAGAGTACAGTAGGGTGACTGACATGGAGAGAGTACAGTAGGGTGACTGACATGGAGAGAGTACAGTAGGGTGACTGACATGTAGAGAGTACAGTAGGGTGACGGATGGGGGAGAGTGGGGGGTGAGAAGGATGGGGGAGAGTGGGGGGTGAGGAGGATGGGGGAGAGTGGGGGGTGAGGAGGATTGGGGAGAGTGGGGGGAGTGGGGGAGAGTGGGGGAGAGTGGGGGGTGAGAAGGATGGGGGAGAGTGGGGGGTGAGGAGGATGGGGGAGAGTGGGGGGTGAGGAGGATGGGGGAGAGTGGGGGGTGAGGAGGATGGGGAGAGTGGGGGGTGAGGAGGATGGGGGAGAGTGGGGGGTGAGGAGGATGGGGGAGAGTGGGGGGTGAGGAGGATGGGGAGAGTGGGGGGTGAGGAGGATGGGGGAGAGTGGGGGGTGAGAAGGATGGGGGAGAGTGGGGGTGAGGAGGATGGGGGAGAGTGGGGGGTGAGGAGGATGGGGGAGAGTGGGGGGTGAGAAGGATGGGGGAGAGTGGGGGGTGAGGAGGATGGGGGAGAGTGGGGGGTGAGAAGGATGGGGGAGAGTGGGGGGTGAGGAGGATGGGGGAGAGTGGGGGGTGAGAAGGATGGAGATTCATGTGAATGGAATAGTGGTGAGTTCTTGAAAACAGGAGTCAGCAGAACCTGTGAATCCAGTCTATTCATTGACTATGCGTCTGGTCTATACTGTTAACTGACTGTGGAACTGATGACATAGTTACAGCCGGTGAGACGGCACCATTTCCTCTGTCCAGCATTTCCCTATAAATACAGGAATTAAGTTAATGAAGCTTCAGACACAGGGACTTAGCAGGGAAATGGATTGCAGCACAGAAGTCAGGTCAATTTCCATCCTGTAGATAAATCCATGAGAAACAGCTCAGTGCTTCACTGGAGGCAGAACCCCCAGCCAGCCTGCTTCTCTCTGCTGCTCTGATACTCAGGTTAATTAGTCGTTATGTTGTAGAGAGGAAATACGTCTGGAGCTACTGAACCAATCATCCACAAAAACACAACTATCTGGAAACAGCGTTACACTGTGGAAATACAGCAACAGGTTTTATTTTAGCTGGAGTGTGTAAGGATGCAAACCCTGTCAAAGCCTGGTCTGAAAAAATATATTACAAAATCTGACAATAAGCAGGTGCCATGTTGTCAATAGAACACTGTTAGTCCATGGAGAGAGAGAGGACAACAAAATGACAGAAGAGAGGGATGGAGGTTAAAGAAAAAAGAAAAAGAAAAAATGAAATGGATTCCATCCTGACAGGACAGCGGGCGGCCTGCGGCAGGGAACCCATCACTGTGGCAAGGCGTTTTAACTTCTCCTCTCACATGATCTAGCGGCCAGAGGATGTTACAGCTTCTTCATACCTTTCTAGAGGCTAGTTCTGGTCACTGTGGCAATTACCATTATGTCAGCCTGTAGAAGATATGTCTCCCCACGGGACACAGCAGATAGCCCATAATGCCTCATTACAGAGCAACGTCTCGTCTGATTCATCCTTCTGCTACTGAGAGGACTGTCTGGGTTCTGGTAGCACTAATACCCCACTAACCCCACCTCTCATATCTCTCTGGCAACACTAACACCTCTCATATCTCTCTGGCAACACTAACACCCCTCATATCTCTCTGGCAACACTAACACCTCTCATATCTCTCTGGCAACACTAACACCTCTCATATCTCTCTGGCAACACTAACACCTCTCATATCTCTCTGGCAACACTAACACCTCTCATATCTCTCTGGTAACACTAACACCCCTCATATCTCTCTGGCAACACTAACACCTCTCATATCTCTCTGGCAACACTAACACCCCTCATATCATTCTGGCAACACTAACACCTCTCATATCTCTCTGGCAACACTAACCCCACCTCTCATATCTCTCTGGCAACACTAACACCTCTCATATCTCTCTGGCAACACTAACCCCACCTCTCATATCTCTCTGTCAACACTAACACCCCTCATATCATTCTGGCAACACTAACACCTCTCATATCTCTCTGGCAACACTAACCCCACCTCTCATATCTCTCTGGCAACACTAACACCTCTCATATCTCTCTGGCAACACTAACACCCCTCATATCTCTCTGGCAACACTAACACCTCTCATATCTCTCTGGCAACACTAACACCTCTCATATCTCTCTGGCAACACTAACACCTCTCATATCTCTCTGGCAACACTAACACCTCTCATATCTCTCTGGTAACACTAACACCCCTCATATCTCTCTGGCAACACTAACACCTCTCATATCTCTCTGGCAACACTAACACCCCTCATATCATTCTGGCAACACTAACACCTCTCATATCTCTCTGGCAACACTAACCCCACCTCTCATATCTCTCTGGCAACACTAACACCTCTCATATCTCTCTGGCAACACTAACCCCACCTCTCATATCTCTCTGGCAACACTAACACCCCTCATATCATTCTGGCAACACTAACACCTCTCATATCTCTCTGGCAACACTAACACCTCTCATATCTCTCTGGCAACACTAACCCCACCTCTCATATCTCTCTGGCAACACTAACACCTCTCATATCTCTCTGGCAACACTAACCCCACCTCTCATATCTCTCTGGCAACACTAACACCCCTCCTATCATTCTGGCAACACTAACACCTCTCATATCTCTCTGTCAACACTAACACCTCTCATATCTCTCTGGCAACACTAACACCTCTCATATCCCTCTGGCAACACTAACACCTCTCATATCTATCTGGCAACACTAACACCTCTCATATCTCTCTGGCAACACTAACACCCCTCATATCTCTCTGGCAACACTAACCCCACCTCTCATATCTCTCTGGCAACACTAACACCTCTCATATCTCTCTGGCAACACTAACACCCCTCCTATCTCTCTGGCAACACTAACACCTCTCATATCTTTCTGGCAACACTTACACCTCTCATATCTCTCTGGCAACACTAACACCTCTCATATCTCTCTGGCAACACTAACACCTCTCATATCTCTCTGGAAACACTAACACCTCTCATATCTCTCTGGCAACACTAACACCCCTCATATCTCTCTGGCAACACTTACACCTCTCATATCTCTCTGGCAACACTAACACCCCTCCTATCTCTCTGGCAAAACTAACACCTCTCATAAAACTGTCAACACTAAGACCTCTCATATCTCTCTGGCAACACTAACACCTCTCATATCTCTCTGGCAACACTAACACCTCTCATATATCTCTGGCAACACTAACACCTCTCATATCTCTCTGGCAACACTTACACCTCTCATATCTCTCTGGCAACACTAACACCCCTCATATCTATCTGGCAACACTAACACCCCTCATATCTCTCTGGCAACACTAACACCTCTCATAAAACTGTCAACACTAACACCTCTCATATCTCTCTGGCAACACTAACACCTCTCATAAAACTGTCAACACTAACACCTCTCATAACACTGGCAACACTAACACCTCTCATAAAACTGTCAACACTAACACCCCTTTAAGAAATACTGACATATACCTTGCTATTAAACATGTGATATTAGGAACTCATCCATTTAGCAGTGACTAGGTGGAGTAATATAGGTAGTGATATACAGTGCATTCGGAAAGTATTCAGATCCCCATTAGTTCCTGCCAAGGCAGCAGCTACTCTTCCTGGGGTTTATTATGGATCCCCATTAGTTCCTGCCAAGGCAGCAGCTACTCTTCCTGGGGTTTATTATGGATCCCCATTAGTTCCTGCCAAGGCAGCAGCTACTCTTCCTGCAGTCCAGCAAAATTAAGGCAGTTATACAATTGTAAAAACATTACAACACATTTATTACAGAATTGGCCCATACTCCACTACCATATATCTACAACAAAAAATCCATGTGTGTGTATGCATGTGTCTGTGCCTATGTTTGTGTTGCTTCACAGTCCCCGCTGTTCCATAAGGTGTATTTATATCTGTTTTTTAAAATCTGATTCTACTGCTTGCATCAGTTACCTGATGTGGAATAGAGTTCCATGTAGTCATGGCTCTATGTAGTACTGTGCGCCTCCCATAGTCTGTTCTGGACTTGGGGACTGTGAAGAGACCTCTGGTGGCATGTCTTGTGGGGTATGCATGGGTGTCTGAGCTGTGTGCTAGTAGTTTAAACAGACAGCTCAGTGCATTCAACATGTCAATACCTCTCACAAATACAAGTAGTGATGAAGTCAATATCTCCTCCACTTTGAGCCAGGAGAGATTGACATGCATATTATTAATATTAGCTCTCTGTGTACATCCAAGGGCCAGCCGTGCTGCCCTGTTCTGAGCCAATTGCAATTTTTCTAAGTCCTTTTTGTGGCACCTGACCACACGACTGAACAGTAGTCCAGGTGTGACCAAACTAGGGCCTGTAGGACCTGCCTTGTTGATAGTGTTGTTAAGAAGGTAGAGCAGTGCTTTATTATGGACAGACTTCTCCCCATCTTAGCTACTGTTGTATCAATATGTTTTGACCATGACATTTCAAATCAAATCAAATCAAATGTTATTGGTCACATGCGCCGAATACAACAGGTGCAGACATTACAGTGAAATGCTTACTTACAGCCCTTAACCAACAGTGCATTTATTTTAAACAAAAAAAGTAAGAATAAAACAACAACAAAAAAAGTGTTGAGAAAAAAAGAGCAGAAGTAAAATAAAGTGACAGTAGGGAGGCTATATATACAGTAAAATAAAGTGACAGTAGGGAGGCTATATATACAGGGGGGTACCGTTGCATAGTCAATGTGCGGGGGCACCGGCTAGTTGAGGTAGTTGAGGTAATATGTACATGTGGGTAGAGTTAAAGTGACTATGCATAAATACTTAACAGAGTAGCAGCAGCGTAAAAAGGATGGGGTGGGGGGGCAGTGCAAATATTCCGGGTAGCCATGATTAGCTGTTCAGGAGTCTTATGGCTTGGGGGTAGAAGCTGTTGAGAAGTCTTTTGGACCTAGACTTGGCACTCCGGTACCGCTTGCCGTGCGGTAGCAGAGAGAACAGTCTATGACTAGGGTGGCTGGAGTCTTTGACAATTTTGAGGGCCTTCCTCTGACACCGCCTGGTATAGAGGTCCTGGATGGCAGGGAGCTTTGCCCCAGTGATGTACTGGGCCGTACGCACTACCCTCTGTAGTGCCTTGCGGTCAGAGGCCAAGCAGTTGCCATACCAGGCGGTGATGCAACCAGTCAGGATGCTCTCGATGGTGCAGCTGTAGAATTTTTTGAGGATCTGAGGACCCATGCCAAATCTTTTTAGTCTCCTGAGGGGGAATAGGCTTTGTCGTGCCCTCTTCACGACTGTCTTGGTGTGTTTGGACCATGATAGTTCGTTGGTGATGTGGACACCAAGGAACTTGAAGCTCTCAACCTGTTCCACTACAGCCCCGTCGATGAGAATGGGGGCGTGCTCAGTCCTCTTTTTTTTCCTGTAGTCCACAATCATCTCCTTTGTCTTGGTCACGTTGAGGGAGAGGTTGTTGTCCTGGCACCACACGGCCAGATCTCTGACCTCCTCCCTATAGGCTGTCTCATCGTTGTCGGTGATCAGGCCTACCACTGTTGTGTCGTCGGCAAACTTAATGATGGTGTTGGAGTCGTGCCTGGCCATGCAGTCATGGGTGAACAGAGAGTACAGGAGGGGACTGAGCACGCACCCCTGAGGGGCCCCCGTGTTGAGGATCAGTGTGGCAGATGTGTTGTTACCTACCCTTACCACCTGGGGGCGGCCCGTCAGGAAGTCCAGGATCCAGTTGCAGAGGGAGGTGTTTAGTCCCAGGATCCTTAGCTTAGTGATGAGCTTAGAGGGCACTATGGTGTTGAATGCTGAGCTGTAGTCAATGAATAGCATTCTCACGTAGGTGTTCCTCTTGTCCAGGTGGGAAAGGGCAGTGTGGAGTGCGATAGAGATTGCATCATCTGTGGATCTGTTGGGGCGGTATGCAAATTGGAGTGGGTCTAGGGTTTCTGGGATTATGCTGTTGATGTGAGCCATGACCAGTCTTTCAAAGCACTTCATGGCTACAGACGTCAGTGCTACGGGTCGGTAGTCATTTAGGCAGGTTATCTTAGAGTTCTTGGGCACGGGGACTATGGTGGTCTGCTTGAAACATGTTGGTATTACAGACTCAGTCAGGGACATGTTGAAAATGTCAGTGAAGACACTTGCCAGTTGGTCAGCACATGCTCGGAGTACACGTCCTGGTAATCCGTCTGGCCCTGCGGCCTTGTGAATGTTGACCTGCTTAAAAGTCTTACTCACATCGGCTACGGAGAGCGTGATCACATAGTCGTCCGGAGCAGCTGGTGCTCTCATGCATGCTTCAGTGTTGCTTGCCTCGAAGCGAGCATAGAAGTGGTTTAGCTCGTCTGGTAGGCTTGTGTCACTGGGCAGCTCGCGGCTGTGCTTCCCTTTGTAGTCTGTAATAGTTTTCAAGCCCTGCCACATCCGACGAGCGTCAGAGCGTCAGAGCCAATCTTAGACCTGTATTGACTCTTTGCCTGTTTGATGGTTCGTCGGAGGTCATAGCGGGATTTCTTATAAGCGTCCGGGTTAGAGTCCCGTTCCTTGAAAGCGGCAGCTCTACCCTTTAGCTCAGTGCGGATGTTTCCTGTAATCCATGGCTTCTGGTTGGGGTATGTACGTACGGTCACTGTGGGGACGACATCATCGATGCACTTATTGATGAAGCCAGTGACTGATGTGGTGTACTCCTCAATGCTGTCTGAAGAATCCCGGAACATGTTCCAGTCTGTGCTAGCAAAACAGTCCTGTAGCTTAGCATCTGCGTCATCTGACCACTTTTTTATTAACCGAATCACTGGTGCTTCCTGCTTCAGTTTTTGCTTATAAGCAGGAATCAGGAGGATAGAGTTATGGTCAGATTTGCCAAATGGAGGGCGAGGGAGAGCTTTGTATGCGTCTCTGTGTGTGGAGTAAAGGTGGTCTAGAGTTTTTTCCCCTCTGGTTGCACATTTAACACGCTGATAGAAATTAGGCAGAACGGATTTAAGTTTCCCTGCATTAAAGTCCCCGGCCACTAGGAGCGCTGCATCTGGATGAGCGTTTTCCTGTTGATTAATGGCCTTGTACAACTCATTCAGTGCAATCTTAATGCCAGCATTGGTTTGTGGTGGTAAATAGACAGCTATGAAAAATATAGATGAAAACTCTCTTGGTAAATAGTGTGGTCTACAGCTTATCATAAGATACTCTACCTCAGGCCAGCAAAACCAGTGTTACTCCAAGCAGTTTAGTCACCTCAACTTGCTCAATTTCCACATTATTTATTACAAGATTTAGTTGAGGTTTAGGGTTTAGTGAATGATTTGTCCCAAATACAATGCTTTTAGTTTTTGAAATATTAAGGACTAACTTATTCCTTGACGTGTATATCAAATCACATTTTATTTGCCACGTGCCGAATACAACAGATGTAGACCTTACAGTCAAATGCTTACTGACAAGCCCTTAACCAACAATGCAGTTTTAAGAAAAAAAAAGTGTTAAGTGAAAAATAGATAAGTAAAAAATAAAATAACAGTAGGGAGGCTATATACAGGGGGGTACCGGTACAGAGTCAATGGGAAATAACAGTAGGGAGGCTATATACAGGGGGTACCGGTACAGAGTCAATGTGAAATAACAGTAGAGGGGCTATATACAGGGGGTACCGGTACAGAGTCAATGTGAAATAACAGTAGAGAGGCTATATACAGGGGGTACCAGTACAGAGTCAATGGGAAATAACAGTAGAGAGGCTATATACAGGGGGTACCGGTACAGAGTCAATGGGAAATAACAGTAGGGAGGCTATATACAGGGGGTACCGGTACAGAGTCAATGGGAAATAACAGTAGGGAGGCTATATACAGGAGGTACCGGTACAGAGTCAATGGGAAATAACAGTAGGGAGGCTATATACAGGGGGTACCGGTACAGAGTCAATGTGAAATAACAGTAGAGAGGCTATATACAGGGGGTACTGGTACAGAGTCAATGGGAAATAACAGTAGGGAGGCTATATACAGGGGGTACCGGTACAGAGTCAATGTGAAATAACAGTAGGGAGGCTATATACAGGGGGTACCGGTACAGAGTCAATGTGAAATAACAGTAGGGAGGATATATACAGGGGGTACCGGTACAGAGTCAATGTGCGGGGGCACCAGTTAGTCGAGGTAATTGAGGCAATATGTACATTTACATTTACATTTACATTTAAGTCATTTAGCAGACGCTCTTATCCAGAGCGACTTACAAATTGGTGCATTCACCCTATAGCCAGTGGGTTTACCACTTTGCAATAATAATAATTATTTTTTATTTTATTTTTTGGGGGGGGGGGTAGAAGGATTACTTCATCCTATCCCAGGTATTCCTTAAAGAGGTGGGGTTTCAAATGTCTCCGGAAGGTGGTGAGTGACTCCGCTGTCCTGGCGTCGTGAGGGAGCTTGTTCCACCATTGGGGTGCCAGAGCAGCGAACAGTTTTGACTGGGCTGAGCGGGAACTATGCTTCCGCAGAGGAAGGGGAGCCAGCAGGCCAGAGGTGGATGAACGCAATGCCCTCGTTTGGGTGTAGGGACTGATCAGAGCCTGAAGGTACGGAGGTGCCGTTCCCCTCACTGCTCCATAGGCAAGCACCATGGTCTTGTAACGGATGCGAGCTTCAACTGGAAGCCAGTGGAGTGTGCGGAGGAGGGGGGTGACGTGAGAGAACTTGGGAAGGTTGAACACCAGACGGGCTGCGGCATTCTGGATGAGTTGTAGGGGTTTAATGGCACAGGCAGGGAGCCCAGCCAACAGCGAGTTGCAGTAATCCAGACGGGAGATGACAAGTGCCTGGATTAGGACCTGTGCCGCTTCCTGTGTAAGGCAGGGTCGTACTCTCCGAATGTTGTAGAGCATGAACCTGCAGGATCGGGTCACCGCCTTGATGTTAGCGGAGAATGACAGGGTGTTGTCCAGGGTCACGCCAAGGCTCTTCGCACTCTGGGAGGAGGACACAACGGAGTTGTCAACCGTGATGGCGAGATCATGGAACGGGCAGTCCTTCCCCGGGAGGAAGAGCAGCTCCGTCTTGCCAGGGTTCAGCTTGAGGTGGTGATCCGTCATCCATTCTGATATGTCGGCCAGACATGCAGAGATGCGATTCGCCACCTGGTTATCAGAAGGGGGAAAGGAGAAGATTAGTTGTGTATCGTCAGCGTAGCAATGATAGGAGAGGCCATGTGAGGATATGACAGAGCCAAGTGACTTGGTGTATAGGGAGAAAAGGAGAGGGCCTAGAACTGAGCCCTGGGGGACACCAGTGGTGAGAGCACGTGGTGCGGAGACAGCTTCTCGCCACGCCACTTGGTAGGAGTGACCGGTCAGGTAGGACGCAATCCAGGAGTGAGCCGCGCCGGAGATGCCCAGCTCGGAGAGGGTGGAGAGGAGGATCTGATGGTTCACAGTATCAAAGGCAGCAGACAGGTCTAGAAGGACAAGAGCAGAGGAGAGAGAGTTAGCTTTAGCAGTGCGGAGAGCCTCTGTGACACAGAGAAGAGCAGTCTCAGTTGAATGACCAGTCCTGAAACCTGACTGGTTTGGATCAAGAAGGTCATTTTGAGAGAGATAGCAAGAGAGTTGGCTAAAGACGGCACGCTCAATAGTTTTGGAAAGAAAAGAAAGAAGGGATACTGGTCTGTAGTTGTTGACATCAGTGGGATCGAGTGTTGTTTTTTTTTGTACAGTTGAAGTCGGAAGTTTACATACACCTTAGCCAAATACATTTAAACTCAGTTTTTCACAATTCGTGATATTTAATCCTAGTAAAAGTTCCCTGTTTTAGGTCAGTTAGGATCACCACTTTATTTTAAGAATGTGAAATGTCAGAATAATAGTAAAGAGAATGATTTATTTCAGCTTTTATTTCTTTCATCACATTCCCAGAGGGTTAGAAGTTTACATACACTCAATTAGTATTTGGTAGCATTGCCTTTAAATTGTTTAACTTCGGTCAAACATTTCGGGTAGCCTTCCACAAGCTTCCCACAATAAGTTGGGTGAATTTTGGCCCATTCCTCCTGACAGAGCTGGTGTAACTGAGTCAGGTTTGTAGGCCTCCTTGCTCGCACACGCTTTTTCAGTTCTGCCCACACATTTTCTATAGGATTGAGGTCAGGGCTTTGTGATGGCCACTCCAATACCTTGACTTTGTTGTCCTTAAGCCATTTTGCCACAACTTTGGAAGTATGCTTGGGGTCATTGTCCATTTGGAAGACCCATTTGCGACCAAGCTTTAACCTCCTGACTGATGTCATGAGATGTTGCTTCAATATATCCACATAATTTTCCCTCCTCATGATGCCATCTATTTTGTGAAGTGCACCAGTCCCTCCAGCAGCAAAGCACCCCCACAGCATGATGCTGCCACCCCCGTGCTTCACGGTTGGGATGGTGTTCTTCGGCTTGCAAGCAACCCCCTTTTTCCTCCAAACATAACGATGGTCATTATGGCCAAACAGTTCTATTTTTGTTTCATCAGACCAGAGGACATTTCTCCAAAAGGTACGATCTTTGTCCCCATGTGCAGTTGCAAACCGTAGTCTGGCTTTTTTATGGCGGTTTTGGAGTAGTGGCTTCTTCCTTGCTGAGCGGCCTTTCAGGTTATGTTGATATAGGACTTGTTTTACTGTGGATATAGATACTTTTGTACCTGTTTCCTCCAGCATCTTCACAAGGTCCTTTGCTGTTGTTCTGGGATTGATTTGCACTTTTCGCACCAAAGTATGTTCATCTCTAGGAGAAAGAACGTGTCTCCTTCCTGAGCGGTATGATGGCTGCGTGTTCCCATGGTGTTTATACTTGCGTACTGTTGTCTGTAGATGAACGTGGTACCTTCAGGCGTTTGGAAATTGCTCCCAAGTATGAACCAGACTTGTGGAGGTCTACCATTTTTTTTTCTGAGGTCTTGGCTGATTTCTTTTGATTTTCCCATGATGTCAAGCAAAGAGGCACTGAGTTTGAAGGTAGGCCTTGAAATGCATCCACAGGTACACCTCCAATTGACTCAAATGATGTCAGTTAGCCTATCAGAAGGTTCTAAAGACATGACATCATTTTCTGGAATTGTCCAAGCTGTTTAAAGGCACAGTCAACTTAGTGTATGTAAACTTCTGACCCACTGGAATTGTGATACAGTGAATTAGAAGTGAAATAATCTGTCTGTAAACAATTGTTGGAAAAATTACTTGTACCATGCACAAAGTAGATGTCCTAACTGACTTGCCAAAACTATAGTGATTGAAAAACTAGTTTTAATGACTCCAATTTAAGTGTATGTAAACTTCCGACTTCAACTGTACATGGTAGAGTTAAAGTGACTATACTCCGGTACCGCTTGCCGTGCGGTAGCAGAGACAACAGTCTATGACTAGGGTGGCTGGAGTCTTTGACAATTTTTAGGGCATTCCTTTGACACCGCATGGTATAGAGCTCCTGGATGGCAGGAAGCTTGGCCCCAGTGATGTACTGGGCCGTACGCACTACCCTCTGTAGTGCCTTGCGGCGGAGGCCGAGCATTTGCCATACAAGGCGGTGATGCAACCAGTCAGGATGCTCTCGATGGTGCAGCTGTAAAACTTTTTGAGGATCTGAGGACCCATGACAAATCTTTTCAGTCTCCTGAGGGGGAATAGGCTTTGTCTTGCCCTCTTCATGACTGTCTTGGTGTGTTTGGGCCATGAAAGTTTGTTGGTGATGTGGACATCAAGGAACTTGAAGCTCTCAACCTGTTCCACTACAGCCCTGTTGATGAGAATGGGGGCGTGCTCAGTCCTCTTTTTTTTCCTGTAGTCCACAATCATCTCCTTTGTCTTGATCACGTTGAGGGAGAGGTTGTTATCCTGGCACCACACGGCCAGGTCTCTGACCTCCTCCCTATAGGCTGTCTCATCGTTGTCGGTGATCAGGCCTACCACTGTTGTGTCGTCGGCAAACTTAATGATGGTGTTGGAGTCGTGCCTGGCCATGCAGTCATGGGTTAACAGGGAGTACAGGAGGGGACTGAGCACGCACCTCTGAGGGGCCCCGTGTTGAGACTCAGCGTGGCAGATGTGTTGTTACCTACAGTGAGGGAAAAAAGTATTTGATCCCCTGCTGATTATGTAAGTTTTCCCACTGACAAAGAAATGATCAGTCTATAATTTTAATGGTAGGTTTATTTGAACAGTGAGAGACAGAATAACAACAACAAAATCCAGAAAAACGCATGTCAAAAATGTTCTGGCTCCCAGGTGTCTTTCATACAGGTAACGAGCTGAGATTAGTAGCACACTCTTAAAGGGAGTGCTCCTAATCTCAGTTTGTTACCTGTAGAAAAGACACCTGTCCACAGAAGCAATCAATCAATCAGATTCCAAACTCTCCACCATGGCCAAGACCAAAGAGCTCTCCAAGGATGTCAGGGACAAGATTGTAGACCTACACAAGGCTGGAATGGTCTACAAGACCATCGCCAAGCAGCTTGGTGAGAAGGTGACAACAGTTGGTGCAATTATTCGCAAATGGAAGAAACACAAAAGAACTGTCAATCTCCCTCGGCCTGGGGCTCCATGCAAGATCTCACCTCGTGGAGTTGCAATGATCATGAGAACGGTGAGGAATCAGCCCAGAACTACACGGGAGGATCTTGTCAATGATCTCAAGGCAGCTGGGACCATAGTCACCAAGAAAACAATTGGTAACACACTACGTCGTGAAGGACTGAAAACCTGCAGCGCCCGCAAGGTCCCCCTGCTCAAGAAAGCACATATACAGGGCCGTCTGAAGATTGCCAATGAACATCTGAATGAGTCAGAGGAGAACTGGGTGAAAGTGTTGTGGTCAGATGAGACCAAAATCGAGCTCTTTGGCATCAACTCAACTCGCCATGTTTGGAGGAGGAGGAATGCTGCCTATGACCCTAAGAACACCATCCCCACCGTCAAACATGGAGGTGGAAACATTATGCTTTGGGTGTGTTTTTCTGCTAAGGGGACAGGACAACTTCACCGCATCAAAGGGATGATGGACGGGGCCATGTACCGTCAAATCTTGGGTGAGAACCTCTTTCCCTCAGCCAGGGCATTGAAAATGGGTCGTGGATGGGTATTCCAGCATGACAATGACCCAAAACACACGGCCAAGGCAACAAAGGAGTGGCTCAAGAAGAAGCACCTTAAGGTCCTGGAATGGCCTAGCCAGAGTCCAGACCTTAATCCCATAGAAAATCTGTGGAGGGAGCTGAAGGTTCGAGTTGCCAAACGTCAGCCTCGAAACCTTAATGACTTGGAGAAGGTCTGCAAAGAGGAGTGGGACAAAATCCTTCCTAAGATGTGTGCAAACCTGGTGGCCAACTACAAGAAATGTCTGACCTCTGTGATTGCCAACAAGGGTTTTGCCACCAAGTAATAAGTCATGTTTTGCAGAGGGGTCAAATACTTATTTCCCTCATTAAAATGCAAATCAATTTATAACATTTTTGCCATGCGTTTTTCTGGATTTTTTTTTGTTATTCTGTCTCTCACTGTTCAAATAAAACTACCATTAAAATTATAGACTGATCATTTCTTTGTCAGTGGGCAAACGTACAAAATCAGCAGGGGATCAAATACTTTTTTCCCTCACTGTACATATGGGGTAAAACACGTAGTCGTAGGTGAACAGGGAGTACAGGAGGGGACTAAGCACGCACCCCTGAGGGGCCCCCGTGTTGAGGATCAGCGTGGCAGATGTGTTGTTACCTACCCTTACCACCTGAGGGGCGGCCCATCAGGAAGTCCAGGATCCAGTTGCAGAGGGTGGTGTTTAGTCCCAGGGTTCTTAGCTTAGTGATGAGCCTTGAGGGTACTATGGTGTTGAGCGCTGAGGTGTAGTCAATGAATAACATTCTCACATAGGTGTTCCTCTTGTCCAGGTGGGAAAGGGCAGTGTGGAATGCAATAGAGATTGCATCGTCTGTGGATCTGTTGGGGCGGTATGCAAATTGGAGTGGGTCTAGGGCTTCTGGGATAATGGTGTTGATGTGAGCCATGACCAGCCTTTTAAAATGCTTCATGGCTACAGACATGAGTGCTATGGGTCGGTAGTCATTTAGGCAGGTTATCTTAGTGTTCTTGGGAACCGGGACTATGGTGGTCTGCTTGAAACATGTTGGTATTACAGACTCAGTCAGGGACATGTTGAAAATGTCAGTGAAGACACTTGCCAGTTGGTCAGCGCATGTTCGGAGTACATGTCCTGGTAATCCGTCTGGCCCTGCGGCATTGTGAATGTTGACCTGCTTAAAAGTATTACTCACGTCGGCTACGGAGAGTGTGATCACATAGTCATCCGGAACAGCTGATGCTCTCATGCAGGCTTCAGTGTTGCTTGCCTCGAAGCGAGCATAGAAATTATTTAGCTCGTCTGGTAGGCTTGTGTCACTGGGCAGTTCACGGCTGTGCTTCCCTTTTTAATAGACCACCAAGTGTCTGTAATAGTTTGCAAGCCCTGCCACATCAGACGAGCGTAGTACGATTCAATCTTAGTCCTGTATTGACTCTTTGCCTGGTTGATGGTTCATCGGAGGGCATAGCAGGATTTCTTATAAGCGTCAATGTTACAGTCCCGCTCCTTGAAAGTGGCAGCTCTACCCTTTAGCTCAGTGCGGATGTTGCCTGTAATCCATGGCTTCTGGTTGGGGTACGTACGGTCACTGTGGGGACGACGTCATCGATGCACTTATTGATGAAGCCAGTGACTGATGTGGTGTACTCCTCAATGCCATCGGAAGAATCCTGGAACATGTTCCAGTCTGTGCTCGCAAAACAGTCCTGTAGCTTAGCATTTGCATCATCTGACCACTTCCTTATTAACCGAGTCACTGGTGCTTCCTGCTTTAGTTTTTGCTTATAAGCAGGAATCACGAGGATATAATTATGGTCAGATTTGCCAAATGGAGGGCGAGGGAGAGCTTTGTACGCGTCTCTGTGTGTGGAGTAAAGGTGGTCTAGAGTTTTTTTTCCTCTGGTTGCACATTTAACATGCTGGTAGAAATTAGGTAGAACGGATTTAACTTTCCCTGCATTAAAGTCCCCGGCCACTAGGAGCGCTGCCTCTGGATGAGCGTTTTCCTGTCTGCTTATGGCCTTATACAGCTCATTGAGTGCGGACTTAGTGCCAGCATCGGTTTGTGGTGGTAGGTAGACAGCTACAAAAAATATAGAAGAAAACTCTCTTGGTAGATAGTGTGGTCTACAGCTTATCATGAGATACTGTACCTCAGGCCAGCAAAACCTTGAGACTTCCTTAGTATTAGATTTTATGCACCAGCTGTTGTTTACAAATATACACAGACCGCCACCCCTTGTCTTACCGGAGTCAGCCGTTCTATCCTGCTGATGTATCATATATCCTGCCAGCTGTATGTTATCCATGTCGTCGTTCAGCCACGACTCGGTGAAACATAAGATATTACAGTTGTTAATGTCCCGTTGGAAGGATAACCTTAGTCTTAGGTCGCCCATTTTGTTCTCAAATGATTGAACATTGGCTAATAGGATTGATGGAAGAGGCAGATTACTCGCTCGCTGTCGGATCCTTACAAGGCACCCCGACCTACGTCCACGATATCTCTGTCTCTTTCTCATGCGAATGACAGGGATTTGGGCATTGTCAGGTGTCTGTAGAATATCCTTCGTGTCCGACTCGTTGAATAAAAATTTTTCGTCCAATACGAAATACAATTCATAATGTCATTAAAACCCACATGGACTGCGATAGAATCGATGTCCATGTCCTGGCGTATTGCATTCGGGAGCAGCTTAGTAATGTCATTTACTCGAGCTCCGGGACACCAGGAACAGTCACACGTCTTACCATGGAGCTGCCCAAAATCCACTTCACAGGATGGTGCAGGCCTCCGACAGCTTGATCCAGAGCTTTGTATTTCGGAAGGTTGCCGACGTCGACTTCGACGGTTGTGTGATATAGATGGTGTGATATAGGTGGTGTGATATAGATGGTGTGATATACAGTGGGGGAAAAAAGTATTTAGTCAGCCACCAATTGTGCAAGTTCTCCCACTTAAAAAGATGAGAGAGGCCTGTAATTTTCATCATAGGTACATGTCAACTATGACAGACAAAAGGAGAAAACATTTCCAGAAAATCACATTGTAGGATTTTTAATGAATTTATTTGCAAATTATGGTGGAAAATAAGTATTTGGTCAATAACAAAAGTTTCTCAATACTTTGTTATATACCCTTTGTTGGCAATGACACAGGTCAAACGTTTTCTGTAAGTCTTCACAAGGTTTTCACACACTGTTGCTGGTATTTTGGCCCATTCCTCCATGCAAATCTCCTCTAGAGCAGTGATGTTTTGGGGCTGTCACTGGGCAACACGGACTTTCAACTCCCTCCAAAGATTTTCTATGGGGTTGAGATCTGGAGACTGGCTAGGCCACTCCAGGACCTTGAAATGCTTCTTACGAAGTCACTCCTTCATTGCCCAGGCGGTGTGTTTGGGATCATTGTCATGCTGAAAGACCCAGCCACGTTTCATCTTCAATGCCCTTGCTGATGGAAGGAGGATTTCACTCAAAATCTCACGATACATGGCCCCATTCATTCTTTCCTTTACACGGATCAGTCGTCCTGGTCCCTTTGCAGAAAAACAGCCCCAAAGCATGATGTTTCCACCCCCATGCTTCACAGTAGGTATGGTGTTCTTTGGATGCAACTCAGCATTCTTTGTCCTCCAAACACGACGAGTTGAGTTTTTACCAAAAAGTTCTATTTTGGTTTCATCTGACCATATGACATTCTCCCAATCCTCTTCTGGATCATCCAAATGCACACTATCAAACTTCAGACGGGCCTGGACATATACTGGCTTAAGCAGGGGGACACTTCTGGCACTGCAGGATTTGAGTCCCTGGCGGCGTAGTGTGTTACTGATGGTAGGCTTTGTTACTTTGGTCCCAGCTCTCTGCAGGTCATTCACTAGGTCCCCCCGTGTGGTTCTGGGATTTTTGCTCACCGTTCTTGTGATCATTTTGACCCCACGGGGTGAGATCTTGCGTGGAGCCCCAGATCGAGGGAGATTATCAGTGGTCTTGTATGTCTTCCATTTCCTAATAATTGCTCCCACAGTTGATTTCTTCAAACCAAGCTGCTTACCTATTGCAGATTCAGTCTTCCCAGCCTGGTGCAGGTCTACAATTTTGTTTCTGGTGTCCTTTGACAGCTCTTTGGTCTTGGCCATAGTGGAGTTTGGAGTGTGACTGTTTGAGGTTGTGGACAGATGTCTTTTATACTGATAACAAGTTCAAACAGGTGCCATTAATACAGGTAACGAGTGGAGGACAGAGGAGCCTCTTAAAGAAGAAGTTACAGGTCTGTGAGAGCCAGAAATCTTGCTTGTTTGTAGGTGACCAAATACTTATTTTCCACCATAATTTGCAAATAAATTCATAAAAATCCTACAATGTGATTTTCTGGAGAAAAAAAATCTCAATTTGTCTGTCATAGTTGACGTGTACCTATGATGAAAATTACAGGCCTCTCTCATCTTTTTAAGTGGGAGAACTTGCACAATTGGTGGCTGACTAAATACTTTTTCCCCCCACTGTTGGTGGTGTGATATAGGTGGTGTGATAAGGGTTGTGTGATAAGGGTGGTGTGATATAGGTGGTGTGATAAGGGTGGTGTGGTAAGGGTGGTGTGATAAGGGTGGTGTGATATAGGTGGTGTGATAAGGTTGGTGTGATAAGGGTGGTGTGATAAGGGTGGTGTGATAAGGGTGGTGTTTTAAGGGTGGTGTGATATAGGTGGTGTGATTAGGGTGGTGTGATAAGGGTGGTGTGATATGGGTGGTGTGATAAGGGTGGTGTGATAAGGGTGGTGTGATATAGGTGGTGTGATAAGGATGGTGTGATAAGGGTGGTGTGATAAGGGTGGTGTGATAAGGGTGGTGTGATATAGGTGGTGTGATATAGGTGGTGTGATAAGGGTGGTGTGATAAGGGTGGTGTGATATAGGTGGTGTGATATAAGTGGTGTGATAAGGATGGTGTGATAAGGGTGGTGTGATATAGGTGGTGTGATATAGGTGGTGTGATAAGGGTGGTGTGATATAGGTGGTGTGATAAGGGTGGTGTGATATAGGTGGTGTGATAAGGATGGTGTGATAAGGGTGGTGTGATATAGGTGGTGTGATAAGGGTGGTGTGATATAGGTGGTGTGATAAGGGTGGTGTGATATAGGTGGTGTGATAAGGGTGGTGTGATAAGGGTGGTGTGATATAGGTGGTGTGATATAGGTGGTGTGATAAGGATGGTGTGATAAGGGTGGTGTGATAAGGGTGGTGTGATATTAGGTGTGAGGAGAAAGTCAGTCACATTTCCACGGTCTCTTCCACAGGCAGATCCCAACGCTGGCAGGTCATCTCTGAGCTTTGAACACTTTGGAATGAGGTCTTGTGTTTTCAGCTTATTACGATAATAGTGTCTGTTTTAAGCCACGTCGCCCTGGAATGCCTGGAGCATCCGCTTAACCAATCAGCATAGCAGCTCCGATTAACCAATCTTAATTAAGAAGCTTTTGTGTTTCTCCTTCATCAGACCTTGCCTGGCAGTTTTTTTTCTTTCTCAGTTTTGAAGTCTAAATGACTGCCTCTTCCTTCCATTTGACTGTTCAGGGCTTCAAAGCTTCACTAACACATTATACAGCAGCACTGCACACCTTAATGTTGTGTCTCATATAGCGCCAAGTGAAGGGAGAGAGAGGAGAGAGGAGAGAGAGAGAGAGAGAGAAGGGAGAGAGAGGAGGGAGGAGAGAGGAGAGAGAGAGAGAGAGAGAGGAGAGGGAGAGAGAGGAGAGAGGAGAGAGGAGAGAGGAGAGAGAGAGAGAGAGAGAGAGAGAGGAGAGGGAGAGAGAGAAGGGAGAGAGAGGAGAGAGGAGAGAGGAGAGAGAGGAGAGAGAGAGAAGGGAGAGAGAGGAGGGAGGAGAGAGGAGAGAGAGAGGAGAGGGAGAAGGGAGAGAGAGGAGAGAGGAGAGAGGAGAGAGGAGAGAGAGAGAAGGAAGAGAGAGGAGAGAGGAGAGAGAGAGAGGAGAGAGAAGGGAGAGAGAGGAGAGAGGAGAGAGAGACAAGGGAGAGAGAGAGAGTGAGAGAGAGAGAGAGAGAGCGAGAGAGAGAGAAGGGGGAGAAAGAGAGGATAGGGGGAGAGGAGAGGGAGAAGGGGGAGAGAGAGGAGGAGGAGAGAGATTGTGTCAACGCAGGCTTTCAAGTTCACATTTCTCTCTGTATTTGATATCCTCCTTGTTGTCACAGCAATTTCCCCAGTTGTTCATCAGACTTAAATGTTTCTCTCATTTCCATTATGATAATCTTGCCCAATCCTCACCTGAGCACCTCACTGAACATGAGGAATACATTTAGTTTCCTCTCAAGTACAGTATGTTCAATAAAAAGAGGCAAAAGAAGAAACATTCTCCTGGTGCTATATATTATATTAAACACTGTACAATACGTTATATAAATGTTATTTTCTGAAAGATAACAAGACAACGTTCTAACACTGTGTAATGGTTGTAGACGACGTGTCTAGTTTGTTCGCTGTGAACACATATGCTTCAATTAAGCTTACAGCTGAAGTTATAATTAGGTTGGAAATACAGTAGAGCTCGTGTTAGATTTGAAACAGCCTTTTTAAAGCTTCACATCTGGTGCGACTAGCCAGTGATTCCAGGCCTCAGGTCCCTGCTAGCTAATTACTGCTAACACCTAACAGCTTATTACCCTGTATTATGATTCAACTGTATCTGGACTGGACCAGGAACCACTCCTGAAGCAGAGAGGCTGTGAGGTAGAGAGGATCATTGCTAGATTAGGATGACTACTTGCAGTTAAACACTTCAAATCCAGTAATGTATAGGGGGACATATTATAGTAGATTTGTAGTAGGTCATAAAGTGGAATAGTAGTGGAACAAAAGAGAATCATCCACATTGTGTCCCTATTTTGAAATAACTTTAGAAATTACAGAATGTGGCTTTAATGTGTTTTATATTATTTGATGCATCCAGTTGCTCTGCTGTTTGAATATTATGGTACAGTGGTATAGTTTATTACATAGTTCATGTCCTCTAACCTTCTCTTCCTGTATCTCTCTGTGTTTCCTCTGTAGGTGTGGTGCAGGAAGGTCCAGCTGCAATTCCCAGAGACAGAGCTGATAGAGTGGGGGGAGGGGGTCCATGAGGAGAAGTTCTCCCCCAGCGGAGCCGGAGCCAGTCCCAGAGTCTTCAACCCCCTGAGGCTGTTCGCTAGGGGGGTCCCTGGAGCCCCTGGGGCCGTCAGGGCCCCCAGCCTTAAACACAACCCCATCAGGGATATGACATACCTAGAGAACATGGAGGACTTCTGGGATTGGTTATCCAACCAGACAGATGTTCAGGCCAGCCAGGCCAGAACCAAGCGACGACCCATCGTCAAGACGGGCAAGTTCAAGAAGATGTTTGGTTGGGGAGACTTCCACTCCAACATCAAGACTGTCAAGCTCAACCTGCTGATCACCGGGAAGATCGTAGACCACGGTAACGGAACGTTCAGCGTCTACTTCCGCCATAACTCCACTGGCCTGGGGAACGTGTCGGTGAGTCTGGTGCCACCGTCTAAAGTGGTGGAGTTTGAGATGGCTCAGCAGTCCACACTGGAGACCAAAGACTCTAAAGCTTTCAACTGTCGTATCGAGTATGAGAAGACGGACCGAAACAAGAAGACGGCTCTGTGCAGCTTCGACTCCTCCAAGGTGTGTTACCAGGAACAGACACAGAGCCACGTCTCCTGGCTCTGCTCCAAGCCCTTTAAAGTAATCTGCATCTACATCGCCTTCTACAGCGTGGACTACAAACTGGTGCAGAAGGTCTGCCCGGACTACAACTACCATAGTGACACTCCCTACTCCTCCACTGGCTGAAGGTCTGCTCAGACTCCAACTACCATAGTAACACTCCCTACTCCTCTACTGGCTGAAGGTCTGCCCAGACTCCAACTACCATAGTGACACTCCCTACTCCTCTACTGGCTGAAGGTCTGCTCAGACTACAACTACCATAGTAACACTCCCTACTCCTCTACTGGCTGAAGGTCTGCCCAGACTCCAACTACCATAATGACACTCCCTACTCCTCCACTGGCTGAAGGTCTGCTCAGACTCCAACTACCATAGTAACACTCCCTACTCCTCCACTGGCTGAAGATCTGCTCAGACTCCAACTACCATAGTAACACTCCCTACTCCTCCACTGGCTGAAGGTCAGCCCAGACTCCAACTACCATAGTGACACTCCCTACTCCTCCACTGGCTGAAAGTCTGCCCAGACTCCAACTACCATAATGACACTCCCTACTCCTCTACTGGCTGAAGGTCTGCCCAGACTCCAACTACCATAGTAACACTCCCTACTCCTCTACTGGCTGAAGGTCTGCCCAGACTCCAACTACCATAGTAACACTCCCTACTCCTCTACTGGCTGAAGGTCTGCTCAGACTCCAACTACCATAGTAACACTCCCTACTCCTCCACTGGCTGAAGATCTGCTCAGACTCCAACTACCATAGTAACACTCCCTACTCCTCCACTGGCTGAAGGTCAGCCCAGACTCCAACTACCATAGTGACACTCCCTACTCCTCCACTGGCTGAAAGTCTGCCCAGACTCCAACTACCATAATGACACTCCCTACTCCTCTACTGGCTGAAGGTCTGCCCAGACTCCAACTACCATAGTAACACTCCCTACTCCTCTACTGGCTGAAGGTCTGCCTGGACTACAACTACCATAGTAACACTCCCTACTCCTCTACTGGCTGAAGGTCTGCCCAGACTCCAACTACCATAGTAACACTCCCTACTCCTCCACTGGCTGAAGGTCTGCCCAGACTCCAACTACCATAGTAACACTCCCTACTCCTCTACTGGCTGAAGGTCTGCTCGGACTACAACTACCATAGTGACACTCCCTACTCCTCCACTGGCTGAAGGTCTGTCCAGACTCCAACTACCATAATGACACTCCCTACTCCTCTACTGGCTGAAGGTCTCTCCAGACTACAACTACCATAGTAACACTCCCTACTCCTCTACTGGCTGAAGGTCAGCCCAGACTCCAACTACCATAGTAACACTCCCTACTCCTCTACTGGCTGAAGGTCTGCCCAGACTCCAACTACCATAGTAACACTCCCTACTCCTCTACTGGCTGAAGGTCTGCCCAGACTCCAACTACCATAGTAAAAATTCCTACTCCTCCACTGGCTGAAGGTCTGCCCAGACTCCAACTACCATAGTAGCACTCCCTACTCCTCTACTGGCTGAAAGTCTGCTCAGACTACAACTACCATAGTAACACTCCCTACTCCTCCACTGGCTGAAGGTCTGCCCAGACTCCAACTACCATAGTAACACTCCCTACTCCTCTACTGGCTGAAGGTCTGCCCAGACTCCAACTACCATAGTAACACTCCCTACTCCTCCACTGGCTGAAGGTCTGCCTGGACTACAACTACCATAGTAACACTCCCTACTCCTCTACTGGCTGAAGGTCTGCCCAGACTCCAACTACCATAGTAACACTCCCTACTCCTCCACTGGCTGAAGGTCTGCCCAGACTCCAACTACCATAGTAACACTCCCTACTCCTCTACTGGCTGAAGGTCTGTCCAGACTACAACTACCATAGTAACACTCCCTTGTCCTCTACTGGCTGAAGGTCTGCCTGGACTACAACTACCATAGTAACACTCCCTACTCCTCCACTGGCTGAAGGTCTGCCCAGACTCCAACTACCATAGTAACACTCCCTACTCCTCTACTGGCTGAAGGTCTGCCTGGACTACAACTACCATAGTAACACTCCCTACTCCTCCACTGGCTGAAGGTCTGCCCAGACTCCAACTACCATAGTAACACTCCCTACTCCTCTACTGGCTGAAGGTCTGTCCAGACTCCAACTACCATAGTAAAAATTCATACTCCTCCACTGGCTGAAGGTCTGCCCAGACTCCAACTACCATAGTAACACTCCCTACTCCTCTACTGGCTGAAGGTCTGCCCAGATTCCAACTACCATAGTAACACTCCCTACTCCTCTACTGGCTGAAAGTCTGCTCAGACTACAACTACCATAGTAACACTCCCTACTCCTCTACTGGCTGAAGGTCAGCCCAGACTCCAACTACCATAGTAACACTCCCTACTCCTCTACTGGCTGAAGGTCTGCCCAGACTCCAACTACCATAGTAACACTCCCTACTCCTCTACTGGCTGAAGGTCTGCCCAGACTCCAACTACCATAGTAACACTCCCTACTCCTCTACTGGCTGAAGGTCTGCTCGGACTACAACTACCATAGTGACACTCCCTACTCCTCCACTGGCTGAAGGTCTGTCCAGACTACAACTACCATAATGACACTCCCTACTCCTCCACTGGCTGAAGGTCTGTCCAGACTCCAACTACCATAATGACACTCCCTACTCCTCCACTGGCTGAAGGTCTCTCCAGACTACAACTACCATAGTAACACTCCCTACTCCTCTACTGGCTGAAGGTCTGCCTGGACTACAACTACCATAGTAACACTCCCTACTCCTCTACTGGCTGAAGGTCAGCCCAGACTCCAACTACCATAGTAACACTCCCTACTCCTCCACTGGCTGAAGGTCTGCCCGGACTACAACTACCATAGTGACACTCCCTACTCCTCCACTGGCTGAAGGTCTGCTCAGACTCCAACTACCATAGTAACACTCCCTACTCCTCTACTGGCTGAAGGTCTGCCCAGACTCCAACTACCATAGTGACACTCCCTACTCCTCTACTGGCTGAAGGTCTGCCCAGACTCCAACTACCATAGTAACACTCCCTACTCCTCTACTGGCTGAAGGTCAGCCCAGACTCCAACTACCATAGTAACACTCCCTACTCCTCCACTGGCTGAAGGTCTGCTCAGACTCCAACTACCATAGTAACACTCCCTACTCCTCTACTGGCTGAAGGTCTGCCCAGACTCCAACTACCATAGTGACACTCCCTACTCCTCTACTGGCTGAAGGTCTGCCCAGACTCCAACTACCATAGTAACACTCCCTACTCCTCTACTGGCTGAAGGTCAGCCCAGACTCCAACTACCATAGTGACACTCCCTACTCCTCTACTGGCTGAAGGTCTCTCCAGACTCCAACTACCATAGTAACACTCCCTACTCCTCTACTGGCTGAAAGTCTGCTCAGACTACAACTACCATAGTAACACTCCCTACTCCTCCACTGGCTGAAGGTCTGCCTGGACTCCAACTACCATAGTAACACTCCCTACTCCTCCACTGGCTGAAGGTCTGCCTGGACTACAACTACCATAGTGACACTCCCTACTCCTCTACTGGCTGAAGGTCTGCCCAGACTCCAACTACCATAGTAACACTCCCTACTCCTCTACTGGCTGAAGGTCTGCCCGGACTACAACTACCATAGTGACACTCCCTACTCCTCTACTGGCCGAAGGTCTGCCTGGACTACAACTACCATAGTAACACTCCCTACTCCTCTACTGGCTGAAGGTCTGCCTGGACTACAACTACCATAGTAACACTCCCTACTCCTCCACTGGCTGAAGTTCTGCCCGGACTCCAACTACCATAGTAACACTCCCTACTCCTCCACTGGCTGAAGGTCTCTCCGGACTACAACTACCATAGTAACACTCCCTACTCCTCTACTGGCTGAAGGTCTGCCCAGACTCCAACTACCATAGTAACACTCCCTACTCCTCTACTGGCTGAAGGTCTGCCCAGACTCCAACTACCATAGTAACACTCCCTACTCCTCCACTGGCTGAAGGTCTGCCCAGACTCCAACTACCATAGTAACACTCCCTACTCCTCTACTGGCTGAAAGTCTGCTCAGACTCCAACTACCATAGTAACACTCCCTACTCCTCTACTGGCTGAAGGTCTGCCTGGACTACAACTACCATAGTGACACTCACTACTCCTCTACTTGCTGAAGGTCTGCCCAGACTCCAACTACCATAGTAACACTCCCTACTCCTCTACTGGCTGAAGGTCTGTCCAGACTCCAACTACCATAGTGACACTCCCTACTCCTCTACTGGCTGAAGGTCTGCCCAGACTCCAACTACCATAGTAACACTCCCTACTCCTCTACTGGCTGAAGGTCTGTCCAGACTCCAACTACCATTGTAACACTCCCTACTCCTCCACTGGCTGAAGGTCTGCCCAGACTCCAACTACCATAGTGACACTCCCTACTCCTCTACTGGCTGAAGGTCTGCCTGGACTCCAACTACCATAGTGACACTCCCTACTCCTCCACTGGCTGAAGGTCTGCCCAGACTCCAACTACCATAGTAACACTCCCTACTCCTCCACTGGCTGAAAGTCTCCCTGGACTACAACTACCATAGTAACACTCCCTACTCCTCTACTGGCTGAAGGTCTGCCTGGACTCCAACTACCATAGTAACACTCCCTACTCCTCTACTGGCTGAAGGTCTGCCCAGACTCCAACTACCATAGTAACACTCCCTACTCCTCCACTGGCTGAAGGTCTGCTCAGACTCCAACTACCATAGTAACACTCCCTACTCCTCCACTGGCTGAAGGTCTGCCTGGACTACAACTACCATAGTGACACTCCCTACTCCTCCACTGGCTGAAGGTCTGCCTGGACTACAATTACCATAGTGACACTCCCTACTCCTCTACTGGCTGAAGGTCTGCCTGGACTACAACTACCATAGTGACACTCCCTACTCCTCTACTGGCTGAAGGTCTGCCCAGACTCCAACTACCATAGTGACACTCCCTACTCCTCTTATGGCTGAAGGTCTGCCTGGACTACAACTACCATAGTGACACTCCCTACTCCTCTACTGGCTGAAGGTCTGCTCAGACTCCAACTACCATAGTAACACTCCCTACTCCTCTACTGGCTGAAGGTCTGCTCAGACTACAACTACCATAGTAACACTCCCTACTCCTCCACTGGCTGAAGGTCTCTCCGGACTACAACTACCATAGTAACACTCCCTACTCCTCTACTGGCTGAAGGTCTGCCCAGACTCCAACTACCATAGTAACACTCCCTACTCCTCCACTGGCTGATCCAGTCTAAGCATGTACCTGGATCTCCCATAGAGTTAGTAGGATCACAATATCACTAGCCCTGGTTACAATATCACTAACCCTGGTTACAACATTACCAACCCTGGTTACAATATCACTAACCCTGGTTACAATATCACTAACCCTGGTTACAATATCACTAGCCCTGGTTACAATATCACTAACCCTGGTTACAATATCACCAACCCTGGTTACAACATTACCAACCCTGGTTACAATATCACTAACCCTGGTTACAATATCACTAACCCTGGTTACAACATCACTAGCCCTGGTTACAATATCACCAACCTTGGTTCAACCCTGGTTGACCATTCTGTTAGTATGACCACAATATGACCAACCCTTGTTCAATTCTGGTTCAACCCTGGTTCTGTTAGTATGACCACAATATGATCAAATCTTGTTCAACCTTGGTTCAACCCTGGTTCTGTTAATATGACCAACTCTTGTTCAACCTTGTGCAACTTGGTTCAACCCTGGTTCTGTTAGTATGACCACAATATGACCCAACTCTGGTTAAACTGCTCTGTTATGATGACCACAATATGACCCAACTCTGGTTAAACTGCTCTGTAATGATGACCCCTCTGTTCCTCCTGTAATGATGACCCCTCTGTTCCTCCTGTAATGATGACCCCTCTGTTCCTCCTGTAATGATGACCCCTCTGTTCCTCCTGTAATGATGACCCCTCTGTTCCTCCTGTAATGATGACCCCTCTGTTCCTCCTCCTCATCACATCCTTGTGTTCTCAGTAAATCCCAGCCAATTAGAGCAGTCCAGATGTGTGGTATTAGGATAGACTATAGGCTCTCACTACCCCATGACACCCTGCAGACCTGTACAACAATGTTAACATCAAATCACTTCCTAGGCTTGTTAAATATCAACATATTATATCATCTCCTAGGCATTTAAAAAAAGGGAATCTTGATTCTCTAAAGAGAATTTCAAGTTCAAGCAAACATTTGCTAGTTTTTTGTTCCTATTTCTTCCTTTAATACAACATGCTACAATTATACTGTTGTATCAATCCAGGACATGTGCCTGATAACAGTAGAAGGCACAGGACAGATACAGTGAGCTCCAAAAGTGTTGGGACAGTGATGTTGTTTTGGCTCTGTACTCCAGCACTTTGGATTTGAAATGATACAATGACTATGATGTTAAAGTACAGACTGTCAGCGTTAATTTGAGGGTATTTCCATCCATATTGCGGCAAATCCTTTAGAAATTACAGCACTTTTTGTACATAGTCCCCCCATTTTAGGCGACCAAAAGTATTGGGACAAATTCACTTTTATGTGTATTAAAGTAGTAAAAAGTTAAATATTTGGTACATCAACTTTGTGACTCTACACATTTGTTGGATGCATTTGCTGTTTGTTTTGGGTGTGTTTCAGATTATTTTGTGCCCAATAGTAATGAATGGTAAATAATGTATTGTGTCATTTTGGAGTCACTTTTATTTTAAATAAGAATAGAATATGTTTCTAAACACTTGACAATGATGAGTGAGAAAGTTACAGAGGCATAAATATCATAAATATCAGACCCCCCCAACATGCTAACCTCCCTGTTATTGTAATGGTGAGAAGTTAGCATGTCTTGGGGGTATGATATAAAAAGCTAACCTCCCTGTTATTGTAATGCTGAGAGGTTAGCATGTCTTGGGGGTATGATATAAAAAGCTAACCTCCCTGTTATTGTAATGCTGAGAGGTTAGCATATCACGGGGGTATGATATAAAAAGCTAACCTCCCTGTTATTGTAATGGTGAGAAGTTAGCATGTCTTGGGGGTATGATATAAAAAGCTAACCTCCCTGTTATTGTAATGCTGAGAGGTTAGCATATCACGGGGGTATGATATAAAAAGCTAACCTCCCTGTTATTGTAATGCTGAGAGGTTAGCATGTCTTGGGGATATGATATATGTGCGTCTGTAACTTTCTCACTCATCATTATTCACGATTCTATCAGGACTATCGTAATCATGGTAGCATCCACATTAATGTGTAAGTGTTTAGAAACATATTCTATTCTTCTTTACAATAAAAGTGACTCCAAAATAACACAATACATAATTTACCATTCATTTCTACAGTCTGCACTTTAACCTCACAGTCATTGTATCATTTCAAAACCAAAGTGCTGGAGTACAGAGCCAAAACAACAAAACATGTCACTGTCCCAATACTATCGGAGATCGCTGTAGATAAGAACATGAGTTAGAGGAGAGGTGTCTGATCACAATAGAAGGTACAGGACATAGAGATAGAGGAGAGGTGTCTGATTACAATAGAAGGTACAGGACAGAGAGATAACAACAGGAGTTAGAGGAGAGGTGCCTGATTACAATAGAAGGTACAGGACATAGAGATAACAACATGAGTTAGAGGAGAGGTGTCTGATTACAATAGAAGGTACAGGACAGAGAGATAACAACATGAGTTAGAGGAGAGGTGTCTGATTACAATAGAAGGTACAGGACAGAGAGATAACAACATGAGTTAGAGGAGAGGTGCCTGATTACAATAGAAGGTACAGGACAGAGAGATAACAGCAGGAGTTAGAGGAGAGGTGTCTGATTACAATAGAAGGTACAGGACAGAGAGATAACAACAGGAGTTAGAGGAGAGGTGTCTGATTACAATAGAAGGTACAGGACATAGAGATAACAACATGAGTTAGAGGAGAGGTGTCTGATTACAATAGAAGGTACAGGACATAGAGATAACAACATGAGTTAGAGGAGAGGTGCCTGATTACAATAGAAGGTACAGGACAGAGAGATAACAACATGAGTTAGAGGAGAGGTGCCTGATTACAATAGAAGGTACAGGACATAGAGATAACAACATGAGTTAGAGGAGAGGTGTCTGATCACAATAGAAGGTACAGGACATATAGATAACAGCAGGAGTTAGAGGAGAGGTGCCTGATTACAATAGAAGGTACAGGACAGAGAGATAACAACATGAGTTAGAGGAGAGGTGTCTGATCACAATAGAAGGTACAGGACATAGAGATAACAGCAGGAGTTAGAGGAGAGGGGTCTGATTACAATAGAAGGTACAGGACATAGAGATAACAGCAGGAGTTAGAGGAGAGGTGTCTGATTACAATAGAAGGTACAGGACATAGAGATAACAACATGAGTTAGAGGAGAGGGGTCTGATTACAATAGAAGGTACAGGACAGAGAGATAACAACATGAGTTAGAGGAGAGAGTCTGATTACAATAGAAGGTACAGGACATAGAGATAACAACAGGAGTTAGAGGAGAGGTGCCTGATTACAATAGAAGGTACAGGACAGAGAGATAACAACATGAGTTAGAGGAGAGGTGTCTGATTACAATAGAAGGTACAGGACATAGAGATAACAGCAGGAGTTAGAGGAGAGGTGTCTGATTACAATAGAAGGTACAGGACAGAGAGATAACAGCAGGAGTTAGAGGAGAGGTGTCTGATTACAATAGAAGGTACAGGACATAGAGATAACAACATGAGTTAGAGGAGAGGGGTCTGATTACAATAGAAGGTACAGGACAGAGAGATAACAACATGAGTTAGAGGAGAGAGTCTGATTACAATAGAAGGTACAGGACAGAGAGATAACAGCAGGAGTTAGAGGAGAGGTGTCTGATTACAATAGAAGGTACAGGACATAGAGATAACAACATGAGTTAGAGGAGAGGGGTCTGATTACAATAGAAGGTACAGGACAGAGAGATAACAACATGAGTTAGAGGAGAGAGTCTGATTACAATAGAAGGTACAGGACATAGAGATAACAACAGGAGTTAGAGGAGAGGTGCCTGATTACAATAGAAGGTACAGGACAGAGAGATAACAGCAGGAGTTAGAGGAGAGGTGTCTGATTACAATAGAAGGTACAGGACATAGAGATAACAACATGAGTTAGAGGAGAGGGGTCTGATTACAATAGAAGGTACAGGACAGAGAGATAACAACATGAGTTAGAGGAGAGAGTCTGATTACAATAGAAGGTACAGGACATAGAGATAACAACAGGAGTTAGAGGAGAGGTGCCTGATTACAATAGAAGGTACAGGACAGAGAGATAACAACATGAGTTAGAGGAGAGGTGTCTGATTACAATAGAAGGTACAGGACATAGAGATAACAGCAGGAGTTAGAGGAGAGGTGTCTGATTACAATAGAAGGTACAGGACATAGAGATAACAACATGAGTTAGAGGAGAGGGGTCTGATTACAATAGAAGGTACAGGACAGAGAGATAACAACATGAGTTAGAGGAGAGAGTCTGATTACAATAGAAGGTACAGGACATAGAGATAACAGCAGGAGTTAGAGGAGAGGTGTCTGATTACAATAGAAGGTACAGGACAGAGAGATAACAGCAGGAGTTAGAGGAGAGGTGTCTGATTACAATAGAAGGTACAGGACATATAGATAACAACAGGAGTTAGAGGAGAGAGTCTGATTACAATAGAAGGTACAGGACAGAGAGATAACAGCAGGAGTTAGAGGAGAGAGTCTGATCACAATAGAAGGTACAGGACAGAGAGATAACAACATGAGTTAGAGGAGAGGTGTCTGATTACAATAGAAGGTACAGGACATATAGATAACAGCAGGAGTTAGAGGAGAGGGGTCTGATTACAATAGAAGGTACAGGACATAGAGATAACAGCAGGAGTTAGAGGAGAGAGTCTGATTACAATAGAAGGTACAGGACATAGAGATAACAGCAGGAGTTAGAGGAGAGGTGCCTGATTACAATAGAAGGTACAGGACATAGAGATAGAGGAGAGGTGTCTGATTACAATAGAAGGTACAGGACAGAGAGATAACAACATGAGTTAGAGGAGAGAGTCTGATTACAATAGAAGGTACAGGACATAGAGATAACAACAGGAGTTAGAGGAGAGGTGTCTGATTACAATAGAAGGTACAGGACAGAGAGATAACAGCAGGAGTTAGAGGAGAGAGTCTGATTACAATAGAAGGTACAGGACATAGAGATAACAGCAGGAGTTAGAGGAGAGGTGTCTGATTACAATAGAAGGTACAGGACATAGAGATAACAGCAGGAGTTAGAGGAGAGAGTCTGATTACAATAGAAGGTACAGGACATAGAGATAACAACATGAGTTAGAGGAGAGAGTCTGATTACAATAGAAGGTACAGGACATAGAGATAGAGGAGAGGTGTCTGATTACAATAGAAGGTACAGGACAGAGAGATAACAACAGGAGTTAGAGGAGAGAGTCTGATTACAATAGAAGGTACAGGACAGAGAGATAACAACATGAGTTAGAGGAGAGGTGTCTGATTACAATAGAAGGTACAGGACAGAGAGATAGAGGAGAGGTGTCTGATTACAATAGAAGGTACAGGACAGAGAGATAACAACATGAGTTAGAGGAGAGGTGTCTGATTACAATAGAAGGTACAGGACAGAGAGATAACAACAGGAGTTAGAGGAGAGAGTCTGATTACAATAGAAGGTACAGGACAGAGAGATAACAACATGAGTTAGAGGAGAGGGGTCTGATTACAATAGAAGGTACAGGACATAGAGATAACAACATGAGTTAGAGGAGAGGTGTCTGATTACAATAGAAGGTACAGGACAGAGAGATAACAACAGGAGTTAGAGGAGAGAGTCTGATTACAATAGAAGGTACAGGACAGAGAGATAACAGCAGGAGTTAGAGGAGAGGTGTCTGATTACAATAGAAGGTACAGGACATAGAGATAACAGCAGGAGTTAGAGGAGAGGTGTCTGATTACAATAGAAGGTACAGGACAGAGAGATAACAACATGAGTTAGAGGAGAGGGGTCTGATTACAATAGAAGGTACAGGACAGAGAGATAACAACAGGAGTTAGAGGAGAGAGTCTGATTACAATAGAAGGTACAGGACAGAGAGATAACAACATGAGTTAGAGGAGAGGTGTCTGATCACAATAGAAGGTACAGGACATAGAGATAGAGGAGAGGTGTCTGATTACAATAGAAGGTACAGGACAGAGAGATAACAACATGAGTTAGAGGAGAGGTGTCTGATCACAATAGAAGGTACAGGACATAGAGATAACAACAGGAGTTAGAGGAGAGGTGTCTGATTACAATAGAAGGTACAGGACAGAGAGATAACAACATGAGTTAGAGGAGAGAGTCTGATTACAATAGAAGGTACAGGACATAGAGATAACAACAGGAGTTAGAGGAGAGGTGTCTGATTACAATAGAAGGTACAGGACAGAGAGATAACAACAGGAGTTAGAGGAGAGAGTCTGATTACAATAGAAGGTACAGGACATAGAGATAACAGCAGGAGTTAGAGGAGAGGTGTCTGATTACAATAGAAGGTACAGGACATAGAGATAACAACATGAGTTAGAGGAGAGGGGTCTGATTACAATAGAAGGTACAGGACAGAGAGATAACAACATGAGTTAGAGGAGAGGGGTCTGATTACAATAGAAGGTACAGGACAGAGAGATAACAGCAGGAGTTAGAGGAGAGGTGTCTGATTACAATAGAAGGTACAGGACATAGAGATAACAGCAGGAGTTAGAGGAGAGGTGTCTGATTACAATAGAAGGTACAGGACATAGAGATAACAGCAGGAGTTAGAGGAGAGGTGTCTGATTACAATAGAAGGTACAGGACATAGAGATAACAGCAGGAGTTAGAGGAGAGAGTCTGATTACAATAGAAGGTACAGGACAGAGAGATAACAACATGAGTTAGAGGAGAGGTGTCTGATTACAATAGAAGGTACAGGACATAGAGATAACAACATGAGTTAGAGGAGAGGTGTCTGATTACAATAGAAGGTACAGGACATAGAGATAACAACATGAGTTAGAGGAGAGGTGTCTGATTACAATAGAAGGTACAGGACATAGAGATAACAACATGAGTGTTTAGTGAAGATGGCAGGCTGTTAACATCACTTTGTCACGGTCCTGGCTCTTCCTGACTCCTCCTGCCACTCAGCCTGACTCTTCATGGCTTCCATTAACATTCATTAGAGGGGGGAATTGTCATTTACTATGTGACGGAGGAAACTAAAATGCTCAAAGTTACTATTCTCCTCTTCTGGAATGATAACATGCCAGTAATCATGGAGCAGAGATAAAGATATTACAGGAGCTGTGTGGGGGAATTCTGATGTTAAACTGCTGCTCTTCAGGACACACATGCACTTGAGAGTTAATTCTCCAAACACTGAAAATAATAGAAAAGACTCTCTCTCTCTCTCTCTCTCTCTCTACCCTCTCTCCCTCTCTCTCTCTCCTCTCTCTCTTTCTCTCCCCTCTCTCTGTCTCTCTCTCTGTCTCTCTCTCTCTGTCTCTCTCTCTCTCTCTCCCCTCTCTCCCTCTCTCTCTTTCTCTCTCCCCTCTCTCTCTTTCGCTCTCTCGCTCTCTTTCGCTCTCTCTCTCTTTCCTCTCTCTCTGCTCTCTCTCTCTCTCTCTCTCTCTCTCTCTCTCTCTCTCTAATATTTGGCCAACAATTCTTTTTTTTTTTTATTTATGGATGTTTAGAACATTTTGAAAGTTTAGAATGTTTAGGGGTCATTCCACCAATTGGGTTCCTTTTGAGTAGTGTAGTAGTAGTGTAGTAGTAGTGTAGTAGTAGTGTAGTAGTAGTGTAGTAGTGTAGTAGTAGTGTAGTAGTAGTGTAGTAGTAGTGTAGTGTTTGTTTCACCTAATTTTAACATTCTGTTAATAAAACAACATGTTTTCCCATCTCAAGAGGTTAAAGAAAAAAAATACTAAGCTAACAAATGGAATTGTTTTGATACCCCTTTAGGTATCAAAATAAAACCTTTACTACTATAGCCCACAGAAACCCATTGAATAACACATTCATAAATGGCAAAAAAGACAGTCCAAAATTAAATAATAAGGAATAATGTTTTGAAGTGTCTGTCTATATAAGACAGATCAGGACATATTTAACCCCTTACTTTTGTTGGCACAAAACTACCTCCATGCTTCCATTCGTTTGTATGAGTGACCTTCAGAGTCTCCCATTTCCATAGATGGGTCATAATAGTTTGTAGGCCAAACCGTTCGGACGCTACAGACGTTTTCATGACAAAACTAATTTTCGGGATGTCTCATGGTGTGACAAACACAGCTGTAGCTCAGCCACCTTCCACCGCAGATGGGGACGGTCAACATAGGCGGATGGGGTCGGTCAACATAGGCGGATGGGGACGGTCAACATAGGCGGATGGGGACGGTCAACATCGGCGGATGGGGACGGTCAACATAGGCGGATGGGGACGGTCAACATAGGCGGATGGGGACGGTCAACATAGGCGGATGGGGACGGTCAACATAGGCGGATGGGGACGGTCAACAAAGGCGGATGGGGACGGTCAACAAAGGCGGATGCGGTGGACTGAGATGCAGTCCATGCAAAAACCTGATATCTCTAGCTTAAATTGACAGATTTTGATGTGGATTTTTAAATTATGTTACTTAGATTGACGCACGGGTGTGTCAATAGACTCTTAAAATGTTTTACATTTTAGTCATTTAGCAGATGCTCTTATCCAGAGCGACTTACAGTTAGTGAGCTACACGGGACTAAGGATTAAAACAAGAGTTCAGTTCACGTAACAGGGTTGACCTTAAAATGAGGGACAGTTATTATCATTGTTTTCTTGAAATGAATCACATTAAATAAAAAAGAATCAGCTGAAATTACTTTGTCAAAGCAACATAACAACATAACTAGGGCTTTACAATGATGCAAAACATTTTGAGAAATGTTGGGGTTAGTGGGTTAAAATCTTCCTAGAAGTCACAGAAGGCGCACAGAGGGACATGTCAAAATGCGGAATTCTGGCACTTTAGCAAGCCTTTATTCATATAAAAAAAATAGGATTTATTGAATTTACACATGGTCTCCCACCGGGTACACACAGGTTGAATCAACGTTCTTTCCACATCATTTCAGTGAAATTACGTTCAACCAATGTGGGCTTTATTAAAAGGCACTTCATTTAATATAACAGGCCTTTAAAATTCAATATTTTGCACGATTTCTACTTAAAATTTCAATGGGCACTCATTTCGTGGAACGACCCATAGACTGGTTAGAATGGGTTGTTATCAATAAGGTGCAGAGTATTCGATTTGCCTGTTGGGTTGTAATATCATCATCTCTTGAAGAACACAGAACTACAGATGTCAGATTATTCCACATTTAGCTCTATCATCAGAGTAACTGCATGCGGTTCATGATCAGTAAACAACAACATGAGGGTAGCCTGACGATATCTCTCAATATTGCCCACCATTGATTGGATATTTGAGTGATATAAAATAAAAGTTAACTTTACTTGACAAGTATGAGTGGTTTAGGTTCATTTCTTATCCTTTGTGGGCTCTTCCTGTCAAGCAGCAGAAGGGCGCATTTTACCGATGTACTGTTAGCTGATAATATTTACAAGCTACCGGTAGAAACTTTGTACAGGCTAAACACAGTGGTAAGTAAACCTAATATACTTTTTTCTCCAACCAACGTGAAGTTAGACATGATAGCTTGGCTTCATTGATTGATGGACCATGTCAAATTGGCTAGCTAGCTAATATCAGATCACGTCAATATGGCTTGTTAACAAGCTAACTTTCAGGGGATAAACTTGAACTTGATTTGCTTGCCATCTATAGTGGTGATGACAGAAGTCCGACTGACAACTTTACCAGGACAAGGACCTGCTGATGTCAATCTAAATGAAATATGTTGTTTGCTTAATTAGCTAGCTACATGCCAAATGGATAGGCTACCCTCAAGTCTCTGAAATTACATGATCATTTGATGTTTACTGTTCATGAAAAGCGTGCAGTTATTTTCTGTATAACTCTGATAGAGCTAAATGTGGAATAATCAGAAATGTGTAGTTCTGACTTTTCTCTTCAAGGTGTTGATATTAAAACCAAATAGTTAACGTTTATTTAACAATCCCTTGAAAACGGCACGCAGTTGTCAATGGTTTTAGCGGAGCTGCCCCCCAGCAGCCAAATCAAATGATCTGCTCCGTATTGTGACGTTTTATTGATAACAACCTATGGGGACAAACATATGGAACAGATCATTAGGATTCTCAGGTTCCAAATATATGAAATGTCTCCAGTCATGTTGGCTCATACATATCCAGAGGCTGCTAGGGCCTCATGTAATGTATGTCAATCACTGGAGCCAAAGAGATGTTGGATGAGTTGGTAAGAAAGCTTTGTTTTATGTTTCTGATGTCCTTCTTAAAAACTGTAAAATTTTAATCTAATATTATACAAATGACAAAAACTGTAATATAATGAGCGAACTGAATCTAACTTAATGTTTTAGTTCTAATCCTTTGTTCAATATGTGTCTGTTTCAGCAAAGATAAAACTATATGGCTTAAAAATAAATGATGTCAATTTCTTTCTATTTTCCATAAATGTATTAATATAGATATGAATTGTTCCTTAGTATTGGTGTTTGCCAGTAATATCAAGTAGATGTAGCAACATTGCTATTTATCGCAGAGATTAAATTAGACTATTGTTTATTTTCTGCTAGCTTTATCTTGTTTCTAGTTATTGTTCTGTAAGATAGAAATAAGTGATCTGTTATGTGCATTGTGTAAGTAAAATGTTCATTTAAAACTATTTACTTTAATAGGGATTTGTTTTATTAAAATTAAATGTAAAAAATTGTTTGTAAAATCTATTTAGGTTTTTATGACATTAAACATGATTTGAACTTGGCACACAGAATGCGGTGGAATTGGTTCTGCTTACTATAAACTATGAAGATTTGTATAAATGGTATACAGTGCCTTACAAAAGTATTCATCCCCGTTGGCGTTTTTCCTATTTTGTTGCATTACAACCTGTAATTTCAATGGATTTTTATTTGGATTTAATGTAATGGACATACACAAAATAGTCCAAATTGGTGAAGTGAAATTAAACAAATAACTTGTTTAAAAAAATACTAAAAAATAAATAACAGAAAAGTGGTGCGTGCATATGTATTCACCCCCTTTGCTATGAAGCCCCTAAATAAGATCTGGTGCAACCAATTACCTTCAGAAGTCACATAATTAGTTAAATAAAGTCCACCTGTGTGCAATTTAACTGTCACATGATCTCAATATATATACACCTGTTCTGAAAGGCCCCAGAGTCTGCAACACCACTAAGCAAGGGGCACCACCAAGCAAGCGGCACCATGGAGAACAAGGAGCTCTCCAAACAGGTCAGGAACAAAGTTGTGGAGAAGGACAGATCAGGGTTGGGTTATAAAAAAATATCAGAAACTTTGAACATCCCACGGAGCACCATTAAATCCATTATTAAAAAATTGAAAGAATATGGCACCACAACAAACCTGCCAAGAGAGGGCCGCCCACCAAAACTCACAGACCAGTCAAGGAGGGCATTAATCAGAGAGGCAACAAAGAGACCAAAGATAACCCTGAAGGAGCTGCAAAGCTCCACAGCGGAGATTGGAGGATCTGTCCATAAGACCACTTTAGGCCGTACACTCCACAGAGCTGGGCTTTATGGAAGAGTGGCCAGAAAAAAGCCATTGCTTAAAGAAAATAATAAGCAAACACGTTTGGTGTTCGCCAAAAGGCATGTGGGAGACACCCCAAACATATGGAAGAAGGTACTCTGGTCAGATGAGACTACAATTGAGCTTTTTGGCCATCAAGGAAATCTCTATGTCTGGCGCAAACCCAACACCTCTCATCACCCCGAGAACACCATCCCCACAGTGAAGCATGGTGGTTGCAGCATCATGCTGTGGGGATGTTTTTCATCGGCAGGGACTGGGAAACTAGTCAGAATTGAAGGAATGATGGATGGCGCTAAATACAGGGAAATTCTTGAGGGAAACCTGTTTCAGTCTTCCAGAGATTTGAGACTGTGACGGAGGTTCACCTTCCAGCAGGACAATGATCCTAAGCATACTGCTAAAGCAACACTCGAGTGGTTTAAGGGGAAACATTTAAATGTCTTGGAATGGCCTAGTCAAAGCCCAGACCTCAATCCAATTGAGAACCTGTGGTATGACTTAAAGATTGCTGTACACCAGCGGAACCCATCCAACTTGAAGGAGCTGGAGCAGTTTTGCCTTGAAGAATGGGCAAAAATCCCAGTGGCTAGATGTGCCAAGCTTATAGAGACATACCCCAAGAGACTTGCAGCTGTAATTGCTGCAAAAGGTGGCTCTACAAAGTATTGACTTTGGGGGGGTGAATAGTTATGCATGCACAAGTTTTCCGTTTTTTTGTCTTATTTCTTGTTTGTTTCACAAGAACAAATATTTTGCTATTTTAATTCGAGGTTGTAAGGCAAGAAAATAGGAAAAATGACAAAGGGGGTGAATACTTTCGCAAGCCACTGTATATGTTTTTAAAGTATACATTTCTATGATGTATTTTATTTGCATATATTTGCATATTAGATATGTGTCCAGAAGAGAGGTGATAGCCTCCTACATTGTTTCTCCCCTGCAGGGAACCTCTCTATGCTACCATGTTCTGTTCTGTTCTACTCATCAGCAACACTCTCTACACTACCAAGATCTGTTCTGCAAATCAGGAACCCTCTCTACACTGCAATGTTCTGTTCTACCCATCAGGAACCCTCTCTACACTGCAATGTTCTGTTCTACCCATCAGGAACCCTCTCTACACTGCAATGTTCTGTTCTACCCATCAGGAACCCTCTATACACTGCAATGTTCTGTTCTACCCATCAGGAACCCTCTATACACTGCAATGTTCTGTTCTACCCATCAGGAACCCTCTCTACACTGCAATGTTATATTCTGACCACCAGGAACCCTCTCTACACTGCAATGTTATATTCTGACCACCAGGAACCCTCTCTACACTGCAATGTTATATTCTGACCACCAGGAACCCTCTCTACACTGCAATGTTATATTCTGACCACCAGGAACCCTCTCTACACTGCAATGTTATATTCTGACCACCAGGAACCCTCTCTACACTGCAATGTTATATTCTGACCACCAGGAACCCTCTCTACACTAGTACTGTAATGTAATCAGGTAAATAAAGTAAATGAATGTAATCAGTTAAATCGAGTAGCGTAATCAGGTTTTGAAAATGTTACGTTGTGTAATCAGGTGAATAAAGTTCTGTAATGTAATCAAATAAATAAAGTAATGTAATCGGGTAAATAAAGGGAATGAGTATAATCAGGTAAATGAAGTAGTGTAAACAGGTAAATAAAGTAAAGTAGTGTAATCAGGTAAATAAAGTAAAGTAATCAGGTAAATAAAGTTGTCTAATCGGGTAAATAATGTAAAGTAATCTACCCAGGTAAATACAGTGCTATGAAAAAGTATTTGCCCCCTTTCTAATTTTCTCTACTTTTGCATATTTGTGATACTGAATGTTATCAGATCTTCAACCAAAACCTAATATTAGATAAAGGGAACATAAATGGACAAATAACACAACAATTACATATTTATTTCATAAACAAAGTCATTCAACACCCAATTCCCCTTTGTGAAAAAGTAATTGCCCCCTTACACTCAATAACTGGTTGTGCCACCTTTAGCTGCAATGACTCCAACCAAATGCTTCCTGTAGTTGTTGATCAGTCTCTCACGTCGCTGTGGAGGAATTTTGGCCACTCTTCCATACAGAACTGCTTTAACTCAGTGACGTGTGGGTTTTCAAGCATGAACTGCTCGTTTCAAGTCCTTCCACAACATCTCAATTGGGATTAGGTCTGGACTTTGACTAGGCCATTCCAAAATTTCCAATTTGTTGCTTTTTAGCAATTTTCATGTAGACTTGATTGTGTGTTTTGGATCATTGTCTTGCTGCATGACCCAGCTGCGCTTCAGCTTCAGCTCACAGACGGATGGTCTGACATTCTCCTGTAGAATTGTCTGATACAGAGCAGAATTCATGGGGGCAATTACTTTTTCACACAGGGGAATTGGGTGTTGCATAACTTTGTTTATGAAATAAATGAAATAAATATGTAATTGTTGTGTTATTTGTCCACTTATGTTCCCTTTATCTAATATTAGGTTTTGGTTGAAGATCTGATAACATTCAGTATCACAAATATGCAAAAGTAGAGAAAATTAGAAAGGGGACAAATACTTTTTCATAGCACTGTATGTCAAGTAGTGTAATCAGGTAAATAAAGTAAAGTAGTGTGCTCGTAAATACATTTGTGTACTCAGTAAATAAAGTAAAGTAGTGCACTTTGGTAAATAAAGTAGTGACCACAGGTAAAGTTGTGTATTCAGGTAAATAAAATAAAGTAGTGTGATCAGGTAAATAAGTAAAGTAGTGTTGTCAGGTAAATAAAGTACCAACTGCTGTAAAACATATTTAATGGGTTAATGCAGGCAACAATCTTTTTTCAACATCGCAAACGAACACAGAAGGACTGAGTAATTCCATGTAAAAAGGATGCTGCTTTCAGTATTTCACAAAATTCTCCACATAGGCATTTCTGTCATACTATAAAATAACAGCAGCTATGTCACTTAACAGCCAACCAACATGTGACCCATCCATACAACACATCATGGCTGTATGACCAACATAATTTTTTCCATTGATGAATTGAATCAGTTTCAGGTCCTGACTGGTTAGAATGTGAAGCTGGCCTGACTCCTATAACATACTGTAATAATGCAGCCGATACAGCTCCATATCCAATACTGTTGGAGCTTGATTCATTTAAATCCTTTACAGATACTTTTAGATAATTGCACAAACAAAAGAAAATGGTTAATGACAAAATGTGAACCTGGACACTTCTTGTCAACAACACAGGACCATGCATTAGTCTTCCCAAAGTTGTTCTTTTGTTAACCACATCATATTGAGAATATATAAATATCTGCAAGTTGGTAGTAACATGGAAAGCTAAATCTCTGGAAGTTGAATCTATACAGTGCCTCAAAGTATTCAGACCCCTTGGTGGACATCCCCCTTGACTTATTCCACATTTTGTTGAGTTACAGCCTGACTTCAAAATAGATTAAATAGATTTCTCTCTCACCCATATACACACAATTACCCATAATGACAAAGTGAAGACATGTTTTTAGAAAATGTTGCATATTTATTGAAAATCAAATACAGAAATATCTAATTGACATAAGTATTTCCACTATTATGCCCCAAACGGAGCCCAGGTGTATCCTGTTTCCTTTGATCATCCTTGAGCCGTCACTACAACTTGATTGGAGTCCACCTGTGGCCAATTCAATTGTTTGGACATGATTTATAAGGTCCCACAGTTGACAGTACATGTCAGAGCAGAAACTATACCACGAAGTCCAAGGAGCTAGGATCCCTTATTGATGTCACTTGTTAAATCCACTTCAAATCAGTGTAGGTTAAGGGAAGGAGACAGGTTAAAGAAGGAGTTTTAAGCCTTGATACAATCGAAACATGGATTGTGTATGTGTGCCATTCAGAGGGTGAATGGGCAAGACAAAATATTTAAGTGCATTTGAACGGGGTATGGTAGTAGGTGCCAGGCACAACGGTTTGTGTCAAGAACTGCAACGCTGCTGGGTTTTTCATGCTCAACAGTTTCCCGTGTATATCAAGAATGGTCCACTACCCAATGGACATCCAGCCAACTTGACACAACTGTGGGAAGCTTTGGAGTCAACATGGGCCAGCATCACCACTGAATGCCTTCGACACCTTGTAGAGTCCATGCCCAACGAATTGAGTCTGTTCTGAGGGCAAAAGGGGAGCGCAAGTCAATATTAGGAAGGCGTTCCTAATGCTTGGTATACTCAGTGTATCTGGGGAAGGGAATAAAACAATTTCTAGTGTGTTGAAAGTTTCCAAGAGCCCAGTGGTCTCCATCATCGGGAAATAAATAAAAATATGGAACTACCCAGACTCTGCCTAGAGCTGGCCGTCCGACCAAACTGATCAACCGGGCAAGAAGGACCTTGGTCAGGGAGGTGACCAAGAACCCAATGACCACTCTGACAGAACTACAGAGTTCCTTAGCTGAGATGGGAGAACCTGCCAGAAGGACAAGTCTCTACAGCACCACCAATCTGGACTTTATGGGAGAGTGGCCAGAACAAAGCCACTCCTGAGAAAGGCACATGACAGCACATCTGGAGTTGGCAAAAAGGCACGTGAAAGACTCTGAGCATAAGGCAAAATATTCTGTGGTCCGATGAGACAAAATGTTTTACTCTTTGGCCTGAATGCAAAGCGCTATGTGTGATGAAAACCAGGCACAGCTCATCACCCGCCTTACACCATCCCTACCGTGAAGCATGGTGGTGGCAGCATCATTCACCCGTCTGTCCCTAGCGTGAAGCATGGTGGTGGCAGCATCATTCACTCGTCTGTCCCTACCGTGAAGCATGGTGGTGGCAGCATCATTCACCCGTCTGTCCCTAGCGTGAAGCATGGTGGTGGCAGCATCATTCACCCGTCTGTCCCTACCGTGAAGCATGGTGGTGGCAGCATCATTCACCCGTCTGTCCCTACCGTGAAGCATGGTGGTGGCAGCATCATTCACCCGTCTGTCCCTAGCGTGAAGCATGGAGGTGGCAGCATCATTCACCCGTCTGTCCCTACCGTGAAGCATGGTGGTGGCAGCATCATTCACCCGTCTGTCCCTAGCGTGAAGCATGGAGGTGGCAGCATCATGCTATGGAGATGCTTTTCAGTGGCAGGGACTGGGAAGGATAGAGGGAACAATGAATGGAGTCAAATACAGGCAAGTCCTTGATGAGAAACTGCTTCAGAGTGCAAACGACCTTACACTAGGGCGAAGATTTCCGTTCCAACAGGACAATGACCCCAAGCATACAGCCAAAGCAACGCTAGAATGGCTTCAGAACAAGAATGTGAAAGTCCGTCAGTGGCCCAGCCAAAGCCCAGACTTGAATCCCATAGAAAATCTGCGGAAAGACTCGAAGATTGCTGTTCACCACCGCTCCCCATCTAACTAGCTTTCTCAAGCTCTGTTACATTTTTACATTTTAGTCATTTAGCAGACGCTCTTATCCAGAGCGACTTACAGTTAGTGCATACATTTTTCATACTGGCCCCCCGTGGGAATCGAACCCACAACCCTGGCGTTGCAAGCACCATGCTCTACCAACTGAGCTACAGGAGGCCTGTTAAGAATAATGGGAGGAAATCCCCAAATCAAGATGTGCAAAGCTGATTCAGACATACTGAAGACGACTCAAAGCTGATTCAGACATACTGAAGACGACTCAAAGCTGATTCAGACATACTGAAGACGACTCAAAGCTGATTCAGACATACTGAAGACGACTCAAAGCTGATTCAGACATACTGAAGACGACTCAAAGCTGATTCAGACATACTGAAGACGACTCAAAGCTGATTCAGACATACTGAAGACGACTCAAAGCTGATTCAGACATACTGAAGACGACTCAAAGCTGATTCAGACATACTGAAGACGACTCAAAGCTGATTCAGACATACTGAAGACGACTCAAAGCTGATTCAGACATACTGAAGACGACTCAAAGCTGATTCAGACATACTGAAGACGACTCAAAGCTGATTCAGACATACTGAAGACGACTCAAAGCTGATTCAGACATACTGAAGACGACTCAAAGCTGATTCAGACATACTGAAGACGACTCAAAGCTGATACAGAAATACTCAAGACGACTCAAAGCTGATTCAGACATACTGAAGACGACTCAAAGCTGATTCAGACATACTGAAGACGACTCAAAGCTGATTCAGACATACTGAAGACGACTCAAAGCTGATTCAGACATACTGAAGACGACTCAAAGCTGATTCAGACATACTGAAGACGACTCAAAGCTGATTCAGACATACTGAAGACGACTCAAAGCTGATTCAGACATACTGAAGACGACTCAAAGCTGATACAGAAATACTCAAGACGACTCAAAGCTGATACAGAAATACTCAAGACGACTCAAAGCTGATTCAGACATACTGAAGACGACTCAAAGCTGATTCAGACATACTGAAGACGACTCAAAGCTGATTCAGACATACTGAAGACGACTCAAAGCTGATTCAGACATACATACCCAAAGGTGTGAATACTTATGTAAATTAGATATTTCTGTATATGATTTTCAATACATTTGCAAACATTTCAAAAAACATGTTTTCATTTTGTTATTATGGGGTATTGTGTGTAGATGGGTGAGAAAAACAATCTATTTAATCCATTTTGAATTCAGGCTGGAACAACAAAATGTGGAATAAGTCAAGGGGTATGAATACTGTCTGAAAGCACTGTAGGTTGGTCTTTGCATAAGTGATCGTCCAATGGGAGACTGTCTGGGGAAATTGCCTTTCCTATTTGTCCAATAGTTTGACTAGTTCAGGGGCAGAGAGTATCGACATGTTTGTCTTACATACAATAACAGCATCAACACAGGGTCTCGTAATGCCAGAAAATAGAACAGACTTGCTTTAAAACCGGTCTTCTGAAGATGGTTCAACTGTCATTTACATAGAAATGGTGCCATCAATATGGGGCATACTCATCTTTTAAAAAGTGTAAAGAATTGACCTTGCACTGAAAGTGTTCACGCTTTTTAATGTCTAGTCACAAAATGGGCTAAACATTACAAATATATAATATTTCCCATGAATCAAACCCTTAACACGTCCCTATAGAATTCCATATCAAAATGACTATGGGAACTAGTGCAATCTGGAGGCAGCCTGGTCTGGTGGTCTGTGGGACGGGGCAGCCTGGTCTGTGGGACGGGGCAGCCTGGTCTGTGGGACGGGGCAGCCTGGTCTGTGGGACGGGGCAGCCTGGTCTGTGGGACGGGTCAGGCACAGAGTCAAATAGAGAGAACACAGTCGATCAGCTCCAGAGCAATGGCAGATAGATTAAGGCCATTTGAAATGACAGAAAAATAGCAGACAAAACTTGAGGACCAAAACCAAACGTTACTTTCCGCCAGTTAGCCTCCCAGCCAGTTAGCCTCCCAGCCAGTTAGCCTCCCAGCTCTGTTCAGCCCTGCTCGGGTCTCCATGCTGCCTCAGCTCTCAGCTCCTAGTGTCTGTATCAGTGGGCTGTAGCAGTTAGGACTGTTTTAGGCGTTTCCTCGGCAGGCCGAAGGGTGGGCACTGTGCCGATGCCAGGGCTCTGAAGGCCTCAGCCACTAAGTGAGGGTGGGACTGGATCATTGACTTCCAGCCTGCCGTCTCCATTATGTCCGTGGCATAACTGCAACACAACCACACAGACAGGAAATTAACCCCCAAACATCTGAAACCAGAGACATTAAAAACCAATCTAGGGCTGTAATGACAGAATAAATACACTGAACAGAAATATCAACAGAGCATGTAAAGTGGTTCATGACCATGTTTCTTGAGCTGAAATAAAAGATCCCAGAAATGTTCCATATGCACAAATTTTACATTTACATTTTAGTCATTTAGCAGACGCTCTTATCCAGAGCGACTTACAGTTAGTGAGTGCATACATTATTATAAAAATAAAATAAAAAATCATACTGGCCCCCCGTGGGAAACGAACCCACAACCCTGACGTTGCAAACGCCATGCTCTATCAACTGAGCTACATCCCTGCCGGCCATTCCCTCCCCTACCCTGGACGACGCTGGGCCAATTGTGCGCCGCCCAATAGCGCGGCCGGCTGCGACAGAGCCTGGATACGAACCAGGATCTCTAGTGGCACAGCTAGCACTGCGATGCAGTGCCTTAGACCACTGCGCCACTCAGGAGCAAATGTGTTTCCATCCCTGTTAGTGAGCATTTCTCCTTTGCCAAGATAATCCATCCACCTGACAGGTGTGGCAAATCAAGAAGCTGATTAAACAGCATGATCATTACACAGGTGCACCTTGTGCTGGGGACAATAAAAGGCCACTCTAAAATGTGCAGTTTTGTCACACAACACAATACCACAGATGTCTCAAGTTTTGAGGGAGTGTGCAATTGGCATGTTGACTGCAGGAATGTCCACCAGAGCTGTTGCTAAATAATTGAATGTTCATTTCTCTACCATAAGCCACCTACAACGTTATTTTAGAGAATTTGGCAGTACGTCCAACCGGCCTCACAACCGTAGACCACGTGTAACCACGCCAGCCCAGGACCTCCACACCTGTTTTTTTCACCTGTGTGATCATGAGGCCTGCCACCCAGACAGCTGATGAAACTGTGGGTTTGCACAACCGAATAATTTCTACACGAACTGTCAGAAACCGTCTCAGGGAAGCTCATCTGGGTGCTCGTCGTCCTCACCAGGGTCTTGACCTGACTGCAGTTTGGCGTCGTAACCGACTTCAGTGGGAAAATGCTCACCTTCGATGGCCACTGGCATAATGGAGAAGTGTGCTCTTCATGGATGAATCCCTGTTTCAACTGTACCGGGCAGATGGCAGACAGCGTATATGGCGTCGTGTGAGTGAGCGGTTTGGTGATGTCAACGTTGTGAACATGGTGGTGGTGGGGTTATGGTATGGGCAGGCATAAGCTACGGACAACGAACACAATTGCATTTTATCGATGGCAATTTGAATGCATAGAGACATTGTGACGAGATCCTGAGGCCCATTGTCGTGCCATTCATCATCACCTCATGTTTCAGCATGATAACGCACAGCCCCATGTCGCAAGGATCTGTCCACAATTCCTGGAAGCGGAAAATGTCCCAGTTCTTCCATGGCCTGCATACTCACCAGACATGTCACCCATTGAGCATGTTTGGGATGCTCTGGATCGATGTGTACCACGGCGTGCTCCAGTTCCCGCCAATATCCAGCAACTTGGCACAGCCATTGAAGAGGAGTGGGACAACATTCCACAGGCCACAATCAACAGCCTGATCAACCCTATGCGAAGGAGATGTGTCGCACTGCATGAGGCAAATGGTGGCCACACCAGATACTGACTGGTTTTCTGATCCACACCCCTACCTTTAAAAAAAAAGATATCTGTGACCAACAGATGCATATCTGTATTCCCAGTCATGTGAAATCCATAGATTAGGGCCTAAATGAATTTATTTCAATTGACTAATTTCCTTATATGAACTGTAAACTCAGTAAAATCTTTGAAATTGTTGATGTTGCGTTTCTCTTTTTGTTCAGTATAAATACAGAGATATGAAGCAGTGTTTCAGACAGAGCTGCAGCAGTAGTGATGGTGGTGGGGACTCATCCTATTCATACTACTGAAGTCAGATGATCACCAGTAAAACAAGTCATCCTCCTCTATGATAAATACTGAGATGATTCAAGGAGTCCTTAACGAGACACTACATCACACAGAATAAAACCAATGCTTCATTTCCTATTGTAGAACAGTACCATACCCAGGTATATTAATATCATGGCTCAGAGATAGGGAGCCACTGAACAGCCCAATACTGGCCCTGCTGGCGCCCTCCTCCCTGGCTCTGTAGCTAAAACAATGATTTCTAATGCATCTCTTTGGGAGAGATAAGAGTTTGTTATTAATCTGGTGTCACATATCACCTAGTTACATACTTGCTATTCCAGTTTTTCCCATCTTTACTGCCCAGCTGTCGGAGGACGCTGCACCTATAGGAGACAACAGAGCAGCGCTGAGAGAAGGTAAACGCAGCTGGCAGGAGGAATTCATCACTGGGACTTTCTACAGATACTTACCTGTTGATAAAATCTATGGCTTGTGCTTTGAGCTGCTCGGCACTGTGTAAGTCTGCCAGGATGAGGGTATCAGCCACGTTCTCCACAGAGAGGCTGTTGCACAGAGCCTCTTCACACATCACTTTTAAACGCTCCAAGGCGTACTGAAACAGAGAGAGGAGAGGGTTAGGATTCATTAAGGTTGGGGTCAGGGGTTAGGGTTGGGCGATATTACGATAGGGTTAGGGGTTAGGGGTTAGGGTTGGGGTTAGGGGTTAGGGATAGGGATAGGGATAGGGTTAGGGTTAGGGTTAGGGTTAGGGTTAGGGTTAGGGATAGGGTTAGGGTTGGGGTTAGGGTTGGGCGATATTACGATAGGGTTAGGGTTAGGGTTAGGGTTAGGGTTAGGGTTGGGGTTAGGGTTGGGCGATATTACGATAGGGTTAGGGTTGGGGTTAGGGTTGGGCGATATTACGATAGGGTTAGGGTTGGGGTTAGGGTTGTGCGATATTACGATAGGGTTAGGGTTAGGGTTAGGGTTGGGGTTAGGGTTGGGCGATATTACGATAGGGTTAGGGTTGGGGTTAGGGTTGGGCGATATTACGATAGGGTTAGGGTTAGGGTTGGGGTTAGGGTTGGGCGATATTACGATAGGGTTAGGGTTAGGGTTAGGGATAGGGTTAGGGTTGGCCGATATTACGATAGGGTTAGGGTTAGGGTTGGGGTTAGGGTTGGGCGATATTACGATAGGGTTAGGGTTAGGGTTAGGGTTAGGGTTGGGCGATATTACGATAGGGTTAGGGTTAGGGTTAGGGTTAGGGTAGGTTAGGGTTAGGGTTAGGGTAGGTTAGGGTAGGTTAGGGTTAGGGTTAGGGTTAGATAGTGATTGACTGACACCGTCGATGGTTTAGCCTGTTAGAACTTGACTGGTGCCACGTAGTAAAGGGTTAGGGTTAGGGTTGGTTAGGGTTAGGGTTAGGGGTTAGGGTTGGGCGATGGTTTAGCCTGTTAGAACTTGACTGGTGCCACGTAGTAAAGCAGTGCAGCGCATGAGTGACATTCCCGAGAGGCTAACCCTAACCCTAACCCTAACCCTTCTATTTGCTAAAGCCTATTTCAATAAATATGTTATATAGAGAACGTAATAGAGGAATGTAGGAGAATAACACCATGTCCAGTCAGAACCTACTGTTTCTCTGGGTTAGGGTTAGGGACATTCCCGAGAGGCTAACCCTAACCCTAACCCTATCCTCCTACTGAGAGACAATAACCTATCCTCCTACTGAGAGAGATAATAACCTATCCTTCTACTGAGAGAGAGACAATAACCTATCCTCCTACTGAGACAGAGACAATAAGCTATCATCCTACTGAGACAGAGACAATAACCTATCCTCCTACTGAGACAGAGACAATAACCTATCCTCCTACTGAGACAGAGACAATAACCTATCCTCCTACTGAGAGAGAGACAATAACCTAAACCTCCTACTGAGAGAGAGACAATAACCTATCTTCCTACTGAGAGAGATAATAACCTATCCTCCTACTGAGAGAGAGACAATAACCTATCCTTCTTCTGAGAGAGAGAGACAATAACCTATCCTTCTACTGAGAGAGACAATAACCTATCATCCTACTGAGAGAGAGAGACAATAACCTATCCTCCTACTGAGAGAGACAATAACCTATCCTCCTACTGACAGAGAGACAATAACCTATCCTCCTACTGACAGAGATACAATAACCTATCCTCCTACTGAGACAGAGACAATAACCTATCCTCCTACTGAGAGAGAGACAATAACCTATTCTCCTACGGAGAGACAATAACTTATCCTGCTACTGAGAGAGGCAATAACCTATCCTCCTACTGAGACAGAGACAATAACCTATCCTCCTACTGACAGAGAGACAATAACCTATCCTGCTACTGAGAGAGAGACAATAACCTATCCTCCTACTGAGAGAGAGAGAGAGACAATAACCTATCCTGTTACTGAGAGAGAGAGACAATAACCTATCCTCCTACTGAGAGAGACAATAACCTATCCTCCTACTGAGAGAGACAATAACCTACCCTCCTACTGAGAGAGAGACAATAACCTATCCTCCTACTGAGACAGAGACAATAACCTATCATCCTACTGAGAGAGAGACAATATCCTATCCTCCTACTGAGAGAGACAATAACCTATCCTCCTACTGAGAGAGAGAAACTATCCTCCTACTGACAGAGACAATAACCTATCCTTCTACTGAGAGAGACAATAACCTATCCTCCTACTGACAGAGAGACAATAACCTATCCTCCTACTGAGAGAGACAATAACCTATCATCCTACTGAGAGAGACAATAACCTAGCCTCCTACTGACAGAGAGACAATAACCTATCCTCCTACTGAGAGAGACAATAACCTATCCTCCTACTGAGACAATAACCTATCCTCCTACTGAGAGAGACAATAACCTATCATCCTACTGAGAGAGAGAGAGACAACCTATCCTCCTACTGAGAGAGAGAGAATAACCTATCCTCCTACTGAGAGATAGACAATAACCTATCCTTCTACTGAGAGAGAGAGAATAACCTATCCTCCTACTGAGAGAGACAATAACCTATCCTCCTACTGAGAGAGAGACAATAACCTACCCTCCTACTGAGAGAGAGACAATAACCTATCCTCCTACTGAGACAGAGACAATAACCTATCATCCTACTGAGAGAGAGACAATATCCTATCCTCCTACTGAGAGAGACAATAACCTATCCTCCTACTGAGAGAGAGAAACTATCCTCCTACTGACAGAGACAATAACCTATCCTTCTACTGAGAGAGACAATAACCTATCCTCCTACTGACAGAGAGACAATAACCTATCCTCCTACTGAGAGAGACAATAACCTATCATCCTACTGAGAGAGACAATAACCTAGCCTCCTACTGACAGAGAGACAATAACCTATCCTCCTACTGAGAGAGACAATAACCTATCCTCCTACTGAGAGAGACATAACCTAGAGAGACAACCTATCCTCTACTGAGAGAGAGACTAACCTATCCTCCTACTGAGAGAGACAATAACCTATCCTCCTACTGAGAGATAGACAATAACCTATCCTACCTGAAGAGAGACAATAACCTATCCTCCTACTAGAGACTTACCTATCCCTACTGAGAGAGAGAAAACAACCTATCCTCCTACTGAGAGAGACAATAACCTATCCTCCTACTTAGAGAGAGACAATAACCTATCCTCCTACTGAGAGAGACAATAACCTATCCTCCAACTGAGAGAGAGACAATAACATATCCTCCTACTGAGATAGAGACAATAACCTATCCTCCTACTGAGAGAGAGACAATAACCTATCCTCCTACTGAGAGAGAGACAATAACCTATCCTCCTACTTAGAGAGAGACAATAACCTATCCTCCTACTGAGAGAGACAATAACCTATCATCCTACTGACAGAGAGACAATAACCTATCCTCCTACTGAGAGAGAGAGAGACAATAACCTATCCTCCTACTGAGAGAGAGAGACAATAACCTATCCTCCTACTGAGAGAGAGAGAGAGAGACTATAACCTATCCTCCTACTGAGAGAGAGAGACAATAACCTATCCTCCTACTGAGGCAGAGACAATAACCTATCCTACGGAGAGAGAGAGACAATAATAACCTATCCTCCTACGGAGAGAGACAATAACCTATCCTCCTACGGAGAGAGACAATAATAACCTATCCTCCTACGGAGAGAGAGAGACAATAACCTATCCTCCTACTGAGAGAGAGAGAATAACCTATCCTCCTACTGAGAGAGAGACAATAACCTATCCTCCTAATGAGAGAGAGACAATAACCTATCCTCCTACTGAGAGAGAGACAATAACCTATCCTCCTACTGAGAGAGAGAGACAATAACCTATCCTCCTACTGAGAGAGACAATAACCTATCCTCCTACTGAGAGAGAGATAGAATAACCTATCCTCCTACTGAGAGACAATATCCTATCCTCCTACTGAGAGAGACAATAACCTATCCTCCTACTGAGAGAGACAATAACCTATCCTCCTACTGAGAGAGAGAGACAATAACATATCCTCCTACTGAGAGAGACAATAACCTATCCTCCTACTGAGAGAGACAATAACCTATCATCCTACTGAGAGACAATAACCTATCCTTCTCCTGAGAGAGACAATAACCTATCCTCCTACTGAGAGAGAGATAGAATAACCTATCCTCCTACTGAGAGACAATATCCTATCCTCCTACTGAGAGAGACAATAACCTATCCTCCTACTGAGAGAGAGACAATAACCTATCCTCCTACTGAGAGACAATAACCTATCCTCCTACTGAGAGAGACAATAACCTATCATCCTACTGAGAGAGACAATAACCTATCCTTCTCCTGAGAGAGACAATAACCTATCCTCCTACTGAGAGAGAGATAGAATAACCTATCCTCCTACTGAGAGACAATATCCTATCCTCCTACTGAGAGAGACAATAACCTATCCTCCTACTGAGAGAGAGACAATAACCTATCCTCCTACTGAGAGAGAGAGACAATAACATATCCTCCTACTGAGAGAGACAATAACCTATCCTTATACTGAGAGAGAGACAATAACATATCCTTCTACTGAGAGAGAGACAATCACCTATCCTCCTACTGAGAGGGAGACACAATAACCTATCATTCTACTGAGAGAGACAATAACCTATCCTCCTACTGAGAGAGAGACAATAAACTATCCTGTTACTGAGAGAGAGAGACAATAACCTATCCTCCTACTGAGAGAGAGAGAGACAATAACATATCCTCCTACTGAGAGAGACAATAACCTATCCTCCTACTGAGAGAGACAATAACCTATCATCCTACTGAGAGACAATAACCTATCCTTCTCCTGAGAGAGACAATAACCTATCCTCCTACTGAGAGAGAGACAATAACCTAAACCTCCTACTGAGAGAGAGACAATAACCTATCTTCCTACTGAGAGAGATAATAACCTATCCTCCTACTGAGAGAGAGACAATAACCTATCCTTATTCTGAGAGAGAGAGACAATAACCTATCCTTCTACTGAGAGAGACAATAACCTATCATCCTACTGAGAGAGAGAGACAATAACCTATCCTCCTACTGAGAGAGACAATAACCTATCCTCCTACTGACAGAGAGACAACCTATCCTCCTACTGACAGAGATACAATAACCTATCCTCCTACTGAGACAGAGACAATAACCTATCCTCCTACTGAGAGAGACAATAACCTATCCTCCTACTGAGAGAGAGACAATAACCTATTCTCCTACGGAGAGACAATAACTTATCCTGCTACTGAGAGAGGCAATAACCTATCCTCCTACTGAGACAGAGACAATAACCTATCCTCCTACTGACAGAGAGACAATAACCTATCCTGCTACTGAGAGAGAGACAATAACCTATCCTCCTACTGAGAGAGAGAGAGAGACAATAACCTATCCTGTTACTGAGAGAGAGAGACAATAACCTATCCTCCTACTGAGAGAGACAATAACCTATCCTCCTACTGAGAGAGAGAGACAATAACCTACCCTCCTACTGAGAGAGAGACAATAACCTATCCTCCTACTGAGACAGAGACAATAACCTATCATCCTACTGAGAGAGAGACAATATCCTATCCTCCTACTGAGAGAGACAATAACCTATCCTCCTACTGAGAGAGAGAAACTATCCTCCTACTGACAGAGACAATAACCTATCCTTCTACTGAGAGAGACAATAACCTATCCTCCTACTGACAGAGAGACAATAACCTATCCTCCTACTGAGAGAGACAATAACCTATCCTCCTACTGAGAGAGACAATAACCTATCCTCCTACTGAGAGAGACAATAACCTATCATCCTACTGAGAGAGACAATAACCTAGCCTCCTACTGACAGAGAGACAATAACCTATCCTCCTACTGAGAGAGACAATAACCTATCCTCCTACTGAGACAATAACCTATCCTCCTACTGAGAGAGACAATAACCTATCATCCTACTGAGAGAGAGAGAGACAACCTATCCTCCTACTGAGAGAGAGAGAATAACCTATCCTCCTACTGAGAGATAGACAATAACCTATCCTTCTACTGAGAGAGAGAGAATAACCTATCCTCCTACTGAGAGAGACAATAACCTATCCTCCTACTGAGAGAGACAATAACCTATCCTCCTACTGAGAGAGAGAAAACAACCTATCCTCCTACTGAGAGAGAAAATAACCTATCCTCCTACTTAGAGAGAGACAATAACCTATCCTCCTACTGAGAGAGACAATAACCTATCCTCCAACTGAGAGAGAGACAATAACATATCCTCCTACTGAGATAGAGACAATAACCTATCCTCCTACTGAGAGAGAGACAATAACCTATCCTCCTACTGAGAGAGAGACAATAACCTATCCTCCTACTTAGAGAGAGACAATAACCTATCCTCCTACTGAGAGAGACAATAACCTATCATCCTACTGACAGAGAGACAATAACCTATCCTCCTACTGAGAGAGAGAGAGACAATAACCTATCCTCCTACTGAGAGAGAGAGACAATAACCTATCCTCCTACTGAGAGAGAGAGAGAGAGACTATAACCTATCCTCCTTCTGAGAGAGAGAGACAATAACCTATCCTCCTACTGAGGCAGAGACAATAACCTATCCTACGGAGAGAGAGAGACAATAATAACCTATCCTCCTACGGAGAGAGACAATAACCTATCCTCCTACGGAGAGAGAGAGACAATAATAACCTATCCTCCTACGGAGAGAGAGAGACAATAACCTATCCTCCTACTGAGAGAGAGAGAATAACCTATCCTCCTACTGAGAGAGAGACAATAACCTATCCTCCTAATGAGAGAGACAATAACCTATCCTCCTACTGAGAGAGAGACAATAACCTATCCTCCTACTGAGAGAGAGAGACAATAACCTATCCTCCTACTGAGAGAGACAATAACCTATCCTCCTACTGAGAGAGAGATAGAATAACCTATCCTCCTACTGAGAGACAATATCCTATCCTCCTACTGAGAGAGACAATAACCTATCCTCCTACTGAGAGAGAGACAATAACCTATCCTCCTACTGAGAGAGAGAGACAATAACATATCCTCCTACTGAGAGAGACAATAACCTATCCTCCTACTGAGAGAGACAATAACCTATCATCCTACTGAGAGACAATAACCTATCCTTCTCCTGAGAGAGACAATAACCTATCCTCCTACTGAGAGAGAGATAGAATAACCTATCCTCCTACTGAGAGACAATATCCTATCCTCCTACTGAGAGAGACAATAACCTATCCTCCTACTGAGAGAGAGACAATAACCTATCCTCCTACTGAGAGACAATAACCTATCCTCCTACTGAGAGAGACAATAACCTATCATCCTACTGAGAGAGACAATAACCTATCCTTCTCCTGAGAGAGACAATAACCTATCCTCCTACTGAGAGAGAGATAGAATAACCTATCCTCCTACTGAGAGACAATATCCTATCCTCCTACTGAGAGAGACAATAACCTATCCTCCTACTGAGAGAGAGACAATAACCTATCCTCCTACTGAGAGAGAGAGACAATAACATATCCTCCTACTGAGAGAGACAATAACCTATCCTTATACTGAGAGAGAGACAATAACATATCCTTCTACTGAGAGAGAGACAATCACCTATCCTCCTACTGAGAGGGAGACACAATAACCTATCATTCTACTGAGAGAGACAATAACCTATCCTCCTACTGAGAGAGAGACAATAAACTATCCTGTTACTGAGAGAGAGAGACAATAACCTATCCTCCTACTGAGAGAGAGAGAGACAATAACATATCCTCCTACTGAGAGAGACAATAACCTATCCTCCTACTGAGAGAGACAATAACCTATCATCCTACTGAGAGACAATAACCTATCCTTCTCCTGAGAGAGACAATAACCTATCCTCCTACTGAGAGAGAGATAGAATAACCTATCCTCCTACTGAGAGACAATATCCTATCCTCCTACTGAGAGAGACAATAACCTATCCTCCTACTGAGAGACAATAACCTATCCTCCTACTGAGAGAGACAATAACCTATCATCCTACTGAGAGAGACAATAACCTATCCTTCTCCTGAGAGAGACAATAACCTATCCTCCTACTGAGAGAGAGATAGAATAACCTATCCTCCTACTGAGAGACAATATCCTATCCTCCTACTGAGAGAGACAATAACCTATCCTCCTACTGAGAGAGAGAGACAATAACATATCCTCCTACTGAGAGAGACAATAACCTATCCTTATACTGAGAGAGAGACAATAACATATCCTTCTACTGAGAGAGAGACAATCACCTATCCTCCTACTGAGAGGGAGACACAATAACCTATCATTCTACTGAGAGAGAGACAATAAACTATCCTGTTACTGAGAGAGACAATAACCTATCCTCCTACTGAGAGAGAGAGACAATAACCTATCCTCCTACTGAGAGAGAGAGACAATAACCTATCATCCTACTGAGAGAGACAATAACCTATCCTCCTACTGACAGAGACAATAACTTATCCTCCTACTGAGAGAGACAATAACCTATCCTCCTACAGAGAGAGAGATACAACAACCTATCCTCCTACTGAGAGAGAGAGAGACAATAACATGTCCTCCTACTGAGAGAGAGACAATAACCAATCCTCCTACTGAGAGAGAGACAATAACCTATCCTCCTACTGAGAGAGAGATAGAATAACCTATCCTCCTACTGAGAGACAATAACCTATCCTCCTACTGAGAGAGACAATCACCTATCCTCCTACTGAGAGAGAGACAATAACATATCCTCCTACTGAGAGAGAGAGAGAGACAATAACATATCCTCCTACTGAGAGAGACAATAACCTATCCTTCTACTGAGAGAGAGACAATAACATATCCTTCTACTGAGAGAGAGACAATCACCTATCCTCCTACTGAGAGAGAGACACAATAACCTATCCTTTAACAGAGAGACAATAACCTATCCTCCTACTGAGACAGAGACAATAACCTATCCTCCTACTGAGAGAGAGAGATACAATAACCTATCCTCCTACTGAGAGAGAGAGACAATAACCTATCCTCTTACTGAGAGAGAGACAATAACCAATCCTCCTACTGAGAGAGATATAGAATAACCTATCCTCCTACTGAGAGACAATAACATATCCTCCTACTGAGAGAGACAACCTATCCTCCTACTGACAGAGACAATAACCTATCCTCCTACTGAGAGAGACAATAACCTATCCTTCTCCTGAGAGAGATAATAACCTATCCTCCTACTGAGAGAGACAATAACCTATCCTACTGAGAGAGAGACAATAACCTATCCTCCTACTGAGAGACAATAACCTATCCTCCTACTGAGAGAGACAATAACCTATCATCCTACTGAGAGAGACAATAACCTATCCTTCTCCTGAGAGAGACAATAACCTATCCTCCTACTGAGAGAGAGATAGAATAACCTATCCTCCTACTGAGAGACAATATCCTATCCTCCTACTGAGAGAGACAATAACCTATCCTCCTACTGAGAGAGAGACAATAACCTATCCTCCTACTGAGAGAGAGAGACAATAACATATCCTCCTACTGAGAGAGACAATAACCTATCCTTATACTGAGAGAGAGACAATAACATATCCTTCTACTGAGAGAGAGACAATCACCTATCCTCCTACTGAGAGGGAGACACAATAACCTATCATTATACTGAGAGAGAGACAATAAACTATCCTGTTACTGAGAGAGAGAGACAATAACCTATCCTCCTACTGAGAGAGAGAGACAATAACCTATCCTCCTACTGAGAGAGAGAGACAATAACCTATCATCCTACTGAGAGAGACAATAACCTATCCTCCTACTGACAGAGACAATAACTTATCCTCCTACTGAGAGAGACAATAACCTATCCTCCTACAGAGAGAGAGATACAACAACCTATCCTCCTACTGAGAGAGAGAGAGACAATAACATGTCCTCCTACTGAGAGAGAGACAATAACCAATCCTCCTACTGAGAGAGAGACAATAACCTATCCTCCTACTGAGAGAGAGATAGAATAACCTATCCTCCTACTGAGAGACAATAACCTATCCTCCTACTGAGAGAGACAATCACCTATCCTCCTACTGAGAGAGAGACAATAACATATCCTCCTACTGAGAGAGAGAGAGAGACAATAACATATCCTCCTACTGAGAGAGACAATAACCTATCCTTCTACTGAGAGAGAGACAATAACATATCCTTCTACTGAGAGAGAGACAATCACCTATCCTCCTACTGAGAGAGAGACACAATAACCTATCCTTTAACAGAGAGACAATAACCTATCCTCCTACTGAGACAGAGACAATAACCTATCCTCCTACTGAGAGAGAGAGATACAATAACCTATCCTCCTACTGAGAGAGAGAGACAATAACCTATCCTCTTACTGAGAGAGAGACAATAACCAATCCTCCTACTGAGAGAGATATAGAATAACCTATCCTCCTAGTGAGAGACAATAACATATCCTCCTACTGAGAGAGACAACCTATCCTCCTACTGACAGAGACAATAACCTATCCTCCTACTGAGAGAGACAATAACCTATCCTTCTCCTGAGAGAGATAATAACCTATCCTCCTACTGAGAGAGATACAATAACCTATCCTCCTACTGAGAGAGTGACAATAACCAATCCTCCTAATGAGAGAGACAATAACCTATCCTCCTACTGAGAGAGAGATATAATAACCTATCCTTCTACTGAGAGAGACAAAAACCTATCCTCCTACTGAGACAGAGACAATAACCTATCCTCCTACTGAGAGCGAGACAATAACCTATCCTCCTACTGAGAGAGAGATAATAACCTATCATCCTACTGATAGAGGTAATAACCCATCCTTCTACTGAGAGAGAGACAATCACCTATCCTCCTACTGAGAGAGAGACACAATAACCTATCATTCTACTGAGAGAGACAATAACCTATCCTCCTACTGAGAGAGACAATAACCTATCCTACTGAGAGAGAGACAATAACCTATCCTCCTACTGAGAGAGAGACAATAACCTATCCTCCTACTGAGAGAGAGACAATAACCTATCCTTCTCCTGAGAGAGACAATAACCTATCCTCCTACTGAGAGAGACAATAACCTATCCTACTGAGAGAGAGACAATAACCTATCCTCCTACTGAGAGAGAGACAATAACCTATCCTCCTACTGAGAGAGAGACAATAACCTATCCTCCTACTGAGAGAGAGACAATAACCTATCCTCCTACTGAGAGAGAGACAATAACCTATCCTCCTACTGATAGAGGTAATAAACTATCCTCCTACTGAAAGAGAGACAATAACCTATCCTCCTATTGAGACAGACAATAACCAATCCTCCTACTGAGAGAGATACAATAACCTATCCTCCTACTGAGAGAGTGACAATAACCAATCCTCCTAATGAGAGAGACAATAACCTATCCTCCTACTGAGAGAGAGATATAATAACCTATCCTTCTACTGAGAGAGACAAAAACCTATCCTCCTACTGAGACAGAGACAATAACCTATCCTCCTACTGAGAGAGAGAGATACAATAACCTATCCTCCTACTGAGAGAGAGACAATAACCTATCCTCCTACTGAGAGAGAGACAATAACCAATCCTCCTACTGAGAGAGAGACAATAAACTATCCTGTTACTGAGAGAGAGAGACAATAACCTATCCTCCTACTGAGAGAGAGAGACAATAACCTATCCTCCTACTGAGAGAGAGAGACAATAACCTATCATCCTACTGAGAGAGACAATAACCTATCCTCCTACTGACAGAGACAATAACTTATCCTCCTACTGAGAGAGACAATAACCTATCCTTCTCCTGAGAGAGACAATAACCTATCCTCCTACTGAGAGAGACAATAACCTATCCTACTGAGAGAGAGACAATAACCTATCCTCCTACTGAGAGAGAGACAATAACCTATCCTCCTACTGAGAGAGAGACAATAACCTATCATCCTACTGATAGAGGTAATAACCCATCCTCCTACTGAAAGAGAGAGACAATAACCTATCCTTCTCCTGAGAGAGACAATAACCTATCCTCCTACTGAGAGAGACAATAACCTATCCTACTGAGAGAGAGACAATAACCTATCCTCCTACTGAGAGAGAGACAATAACCTATCCTCCTACTGAGAGAGAGAGACAATAACCTATCATCCTACTGATAGAGAGGTAATAACCTATCCTCCTACTGAAAGAGAGACAATAACCTATCCTCCTATTGAGACAGACAATAACCAATCCTCCTACTGAGAGAGAGACAATAACCTATCCTCCTACTGAGAGAGAGATATAATAACCTATCCTCCCACTGAGAGAGAGAGACAATAACCTATCTGTCTACTGAGAGAGACAATAACCTATCCTTCTCCTGAGAGACAACCTATCATCCTACTGAGAGAGTGACAATAACCAATCCTCCTAATGAGAGAGATACAATAACCTATCCTCCTACTGAGAGAGAGAGACAATAACCTATCCTCCTACTGAGAGAGAGACAATAACCAATCCTCCTACTGAGAGAGAGACAATAACCTATCCTCCTACTGAGAGAGAGATAGAATAACCTATCCTCCTACTGAGAGACAATAACCTATCCTCCTACTGAGAGAGACAATAACCTATCCTCCTACTGAGAGAGACAATAACCTATCCTACTGAGAGAGACAATAACCTATCCTTCTCCTGAGAGACAATAACCTATCCTCCTACTGAGAGAGAGAGAGACAATAACATATCCTCCTACAGAGAGAGACAATAACCAATCATCCTACTGAGAGAGAGACAATAACATATCCTCCTACTGAGAGAGACAATAACCTATCCTTCTACTGAGAGAGAGACAATAACATATCCTTCTACTGAGAGAGAGACAATCACCTATCCTCCTACTGAGAGAGAGACACAATAATCTATCCTTCTACTGAGAGAGACAACCTATCCTCCTACTGAGACAGAGACAATAACCTATCCTCCTACTGAGAGAGAGACAATAACCTATCCTCCTACTGAGAGAGAGACAATAACCAATCCTCCTACTGAGAGAGAGACAATAACCTATCCTACTACTGAGAGAGAGATAGAATAACCTATCCTCCTACTGAGAGACAATAACCTATCCTCCTACTGAGAGAGACAATAACCTATCCTCCTACTGACAGAGACAATAACCTATCCTCCTACTGAGAGAGACAATAACCTATCCTTCTCCTGAGAGAGACAATAACCTATCCTCCTACTGAGAGAGACAATAACCTATCCTACTGAGAGAGAGACAATAACCTATCCTCCTACTGAGAGAGAGACAATAACCTATCCTCCTACTGAGAGAGAGACAATAACCTATCATCCTACTGATAGAGGTAATAACCTATCCTCCTACTGAAAGAGAGAGACAATAACCTATCCTTCTCCTGAGAGAGACAATAACCTATCCTTCTCCTGAGAGAGACAATAACCTATCCTCCTACTGAGAGAGACAATAACCTATCCTACTGAGAGAGAGACAATAACCTATCCTCCAACTGAGAGAGAGACAATAACATATCCTCCTACTGAGAGAGAGACAATAACCTATCCTCCTACTGAGAGAGAGACAATAACATATCCTCCTACTGAGAGAGACAATAACCTATCATCCTACTGACAGAGAGACAATAACCTATCCTCCTACTGAGAGAGAGAGAGAGACAATAACCTATCCTCCTACTGAGAGAGAGAGACAATAACCTATCCTCCTACTGAGAGAGAGAGAGAGCGACTATAACCTATCCTCCTACTGAGAGAGAGAGACTATAACCTATCCTCCTACTGAGAGAGAGAGACAATAACCTATCCTCCTACTGAGGCAGAGACAATAACCTATCCTCCTACAGAGAGAGAGAGACAATAACCTATCCTCCTACGGAGAGAGACAATAACCTATCCTCCTACTGAGAGAGACAATAACCTATCCTCCTACTGACAGAGAGACAATAACCTATCCTCCTACTGACAGAGAGACAATAACCTATCCTCCTACTGAGAGAGAGAGACAATAACCTATCCTCCTACTGAGAGAGAGAGAATAACCTATCCTCCTACTGAGAAAGAGACAATAACCTATCCTCCTAATGAGAGAGAGAGCCAATAACCTATCCTCCTACTGAGAGAGAGACAATAACCTATCCTCCTACTGAGAGAGAGAGACAATAACCTATCCTCCTACTGAGAGAGACAATAACCTATCCTCCTACAGAGAGAGATACAATAACCTATCCTCCTACTGAGAGACAATATCCTATCCTCCTACTGAGAGAGACAATAACCTATCCTCCTACTGAGAGAGAGACAATAACCTATCCTCCTACTGAGAGAGAGAGACAATAACATATCCTCCTACTGAGAGAGACAATAACCTATCCTCCTACTGAGAGAGAGAATAACCTATCATCCTACTGAGAGACAATAACCTATCCTTCTCCTGAGAGAGACAATAACCTATCCTCCTACTGAGAGAGAGATAGAATAACCTATCCTCCTACTGAGAGACAATATCCTATCCTCCTACTGAGAGAGACAATAACCTATCCTCCTACTGAGAGAGAGACAATAACCTATCCTCCTACTGAAAGAGACAATAACCTATCCTCCTACTGAGAGAGACAATAACCTATCATCCTACTGAGAGAGACAATAACCTATCCTTCTCCTGAGAGAGACAATAACCTATCCTCCTACTGAGAGAGAGATAGAATAACCTATCCTCCTACTGAGAGACAATATCCTATCCTCCTACTGAGAGAGACAATAACCTATCCTCCTACTGAGAGAGAGACAATAACCTATCCTCCTACTGAGAGAGAGAGACAATAACATATCCTCCTACTGAGACAATAACCTATCCTTATACTGAAAGAGAGACAATAACATATCCTTCTACTGAGAGAGAGACAATCACCTATCCTCCTACTGAGAGAGAGACACAATAACCTATCATTCTACTGAGAGAGACAATAACCTACCCTCCTACTGAGACAGAGACAATAACCTATCCTCCTACTGAGAGAGAGATAGAATAACATATCCTCCTACTGAGAGACAATAACCTATCCTCCTACTGAGAGAGACAATCACCTATCCTCCTACTGAGAGAGAGACAATAACATATCCTCCTACTGAGAGAGAGAGACAATAACATATCCTCCTACTGAGAGAGACAATAACCTATCCTTCTACTGAGAGAGAGACAATAACATATCCTTCTACTGAGAGAGAGACAATCACCTATCCTCCTACTGAGAGAGAGACACAATAACCTATCCTTCTACAGAGAGACAATAACCTATCCTCCTACTGAGACAGAGACAATAACCTATCCTCCTACTGAGAGAGAAATACAATAACCTATCCTCCTACTGAGAGAGAGAGACAATAACCTATCCTCTTACTGAGAGAGAGACAATAACCAATCCTCCTACTGAGAGAGAGATAGAATAACCTATCCTCCTACTGAGAGACAATAACATATCCTCCAACTGAGAGAGACAACCTATCCTCCTACTGACAGAGACAATAACCTATCCTCCTACTGAGAGAGACAATAACCTATCCTTCTCCTGAGAGAGACAATAACCTATCCTACTGAGAGAGAGACAATAACCTATCCTCCTACTGAGAGCGAGACAATAACCTATCCTCCTACTGAGAGAGAGATAATAACCTATCATCCTACTGATAGAGGAAATAACCCATCCTCCTACTGAAAGAGAGAGACAATAACCTATCCTCCTACTGAGAGAGACAATAACCTATCCTCCTACTGAGAGAGACAATAACCTATCCTACTGAGAGAGAGACAATAACCTATCCTCCTACTGAGAGAGAGACAATAACCTATCCTCCTACTGAGAGAGAGACAATAACCTATCCTTCTCCTGAGAGAGACAATAACCTATCCTCCTACTGAGAGAGACAATAACCTATCCTACTGAGAGAGAGACAATAACCTATCCTCCTACTGAGAGAGAGACAATAACCTATCCTCCTACTGAGAGAGAGACAATAACCTATCCTCCTACTGAGAGAGAGACAATAACCTATCCTCCTACTGATAGAGAGGTAATAAACTATCCTCCTACTGAAAGAGAGACAATAACCTATCCTCCTATTGAGACAGACAATACCAATCCTCCTACTGAGAGAGATACAATAACCTATCCTCCTACTGAGAGAGAGATATAATAACCTATCCTCCTACTGAGAGAGAGAGACAATAACCTATCCGTCTACTGAGAGAGACAATAACCTATCCTTCTCCTGAGAGACAATAACCTATCATCCTACTGAGAGAGTGACAATAACCAATCCTCCTAATGAGAGAGAGACAATAACCTATCCTCCTATTGAGAGAGAGATATAATAACCTATCCTTCTACTGAGAGAGACAATAACCTATCCTCCTACTGAGACAGAGACAATAACCTATCCTCCTACTGAGAGAGAGAGATACAATAACCTATCCTCCTACTGAGAGAGAGAGACAATAACCTATCCTCCTACTGAGAGAGAGAGACAATAACCAATCCTCCTACTGAGAGAGAGACAATAACCTATCCTCCTACTGAGAGAGAGATAGAATAACCTATCCTCCTACTGAGAGAGAGACAATAACCTATCCTTCTCCTGAGAGACAATAACCTATCATCCTACTGAGAGAGTGACAATAACCAATCCTCCTAATGAGATAGAGACAATAACCTCCTACTGAGAGAGAGAGACGATAACCTATCCGTCTACTGAGAGAGACAATAACCTATCCTTCTCCTGAGAGACAATAACCTATCATCCTACTGAGAGAGTGACAATAACCAATCCTCCTAATGAGAGAGATACAATAACCTATCCTCCTACTGAGAGAGAGAGAGACAATAACCTATCCTCCTACTGAGAGAGAGACAATAACCAATCCTCCTACTGAGAGAGAGACAATAACCTATCCTCCTACTGAGAGAGAGATAGAATAACCTATCCTCCTACTGAGACAATAACCTATCCTCCAACTGAGAGAGACAATAACCTATCCTCCTACTGAGAGAGACAATAACCTATCCTTCTACTGAGAGAGAGACACAATAACCTATCCTTCTACAGAGAGACAATAACCTATCCTCCTACTGAGACAGAGACAATAACCTATCCTCCTACTGAGAGAGACAATAACCTATCCTCCTACTGAGAGAGAGACAACAACCTATCCTCCTACTGAGAGAGAGAGACAATAACCTATCCTCCTACTGAGAGAGAGAGACAATAACCTATCCTCCTACTGACAGAGAGACAATAACCTATCCTCCTACTGAGAGAGACAATAATCTATCCTCCTACTGAGGGAGAGAGAGAGACAATAATCTATCCTCCTACTGAGGGAGAGAGAGACAATAATCGATCCTCCTACTGAGAGACAATAACCTATCCTCCTACTGAGAGAGAGAGAGAGAGAGAATAACCTATCCTACTGAGAGAGAGATACAATAACCTATCCTCCTACTGAGAGAGAGAGACAACCTATCCTCCTACTGAGAAAAAAAGAGAGACAATAACCTATCCTCCTACTGAGAGAGAGACAATAACCTATCCTCCTACTGAGAGAGAGACAATAACCTATCCTTCTACTGAGAGAGAGAGGCAATAACATATCCTCATATTGAGAGAGAGAGGCAATAACATATCCTCCTACTGAGAGACAGTAACCTATCCTCCTACTGAGAGAGACAATAACATATCCTCTACTGAGAGAGACAATAACCTATCCTCCTACTGAGAGAGACAATAACCTATCCTCCTACTGAGAGAGACAGACAATAACCTATCCTCCTACTGCGACAGAGACAATAACCTATCCTCCTACTGAGAGAGAGACAATAATCTATCCTCCTACTGAGAGAGAGACAATAACCTATCATCCTACTGAGAAAGAGAGAGACAATAACATATCCTCCTACTGAGAGAGAGACAACCTATCCTCATACTGAGACAACCTATCCTCGTACTGAGAGAGATAACCTATTCTCCTACTGAGAGGGAGACAACCTATCCTCCTACTGAGACAACCTATTCTCCTACTGAGAGAGACAACCTATCCTTCTACTGAGACAGAGACAATAACCTACCCTCTTACTGAGAGAGAATAACCTATCCTTCTACTGAGAGAGACACTAACTATCCTCCTACTGAGAGAGAGCGACAATAACATATCCTCCTACTGACAGAGAGACAATAACCTATCCTCCTACTGAGACAATAACCTATCCTCCTACTGAGAGAGACAATAACCTATCCTCCTACTGACAGAGACAATAACCTATCCTCCTACTGACAGAGAGACAATAACCTATCCTCCTACTGAGAAAGAGACAATAACCTATCCTCCTACTGAGAGAGAGAGAGACAATAACCTATCCTCCTACTGAGACAGAGACAATAACCTATCCTCCTACGGAGAGAGAGACAATAATAACCTATCCTCCTACGGAGAGAGAGAGAAAATAACCTATCCTCCTACGGAGAGAGAGAGAAAATAACCTATCCTCCTACTGAGAGAGACAATAACCTATCCTCCTATTGAGAGAGAGAGACAATAACATATCCTCCTACTGAGAGACAATAACCTATCCATCTACTGAGAGAGAGACAATAACCTATCCTCCTACTGACAGAGAGACAATAACCTATCCTCCTACTGAGAGAGAGAGAGACAATAACCTATCCTCCTACTGAGAGAGACAATAACCTATCCTCCTACTGAGAGAGACAACAACCTAACCTCCTACTGAGAGAGAGAGACAATAACCTATCCTCCTACTGAGAGAGACAGACAACCTATCCTCCTCCTGAGAGAGAGAGAGACAATAACCTATCCTCCTACTGAGACAGAGACAATAACCTATCCTCCTACTGAGACAGAGACAATAACCTATCCTCCTACTGAGACAGAGAGACAATAACCTATGCTCCTACTGAGAGAGAGACAATAACCTATGCTCCTACTGAGAGAGAGACAATAACCTATCCTCCTACTGAGAGAGAGACAATAACCTATCCTCCTACTGAGACAGAGACAATAACCTATCCTCCTACTGAGACAGAGAGACAATAACCTATGCTCCTACTGAGAGAGAGGCAATAACATATCCTCCTACTGAGAGAGACAGTAACCTATCCTCCTACTGAGAGAGACAATAACATATCCTCTACTGAGAGAGACAATAACCTATCCTCCTACTGAGAGAGACAATAACCTATCCTCCTACTGAGAGAGACAGACAATAACCTATCCTCCTATTGCGACAGAGACAATAACCTATCCTCCTACTGAGACAGAGAGACAATAACCTATCCTCCTACTGAGAGAGAGACAATAATCTATCCTCCTGCTGAGAGAGAGACAATAACCTATCATCCTACTGAGAAAGAGAGAAACAATAACATATCCTCCTACTGAGACAACCTATTCTCCTACTGAGAGAGACAACCTATCCTTCTACTGAGACCGAGACAATAACCTACCCTCTTACTGAGAGAGAATAACCTATCCTTCTACTGAGAGAGACACTAACTATCCTCCTACTGAGAGAGAGCGACAATAACATATCCTCCTACTGACAGAGAGACAATAACCTATTCTCCTACTGAGACAATAACCTATCCTCCTACTGAGAGAGAGACAATAACCTATCCTCCTACTGACAGAGACAATAACCTATCCTCCTACTGAGAGAGAGAGAGAATATCCTATCATCCTACTGAGAGAGAGAGAGACAATAACCTATCCTCCTACTGAGACAGAGACAATAACCTATCCTCCTACGGAGAGAGAGACAATAATAACCTATCGTCCTACGGAGAGAGAGAGACAATAACCTATCCTCCTACTGAGAGAGACAATAACCTATGCTCCTACTGAGAGAGAGACAATAACCTATCCTCCTACTGAGATAGAGACAATAACCTATCCTCCTACTGAGAGATAGAATAACCTATCCTCCTACTGAGAGAGAGAGAGAGACAATAACCTATCCTCCTACTGAGATAGACAATAACCTATCCTTCTCCTGAGAGACAATAACCTATCATCCTACTGAGAGAGAGAGACAATAACCTATCCTTCTCCTTAGAGACAATAACCTATCCTCCTACTGAGAGAGAGACAATAACCTATCATCCTACTGAGAGAGACAATAACCTATCCTCCTACTGAGAGACAATAACCTAACCTCCTACTGAGAGAGAGACAATAACATATCCTCTACTGAGAGAGACAATAACCTATCCTCCTACTGAGAGAGACAGACAATAACCTATCCTCCTACTGAGAGAGACAGACAATAATCTATCCTCCTACTTAGAGAGAGACAATAACCTATCCTCCTACTGAGAGAGAGACAATAACCTATCATCCTACTGAGAAAGAGAGAGACAATAACATATCCTCCTACTGAGAGAGAGACAACCTATCCTCCTACTGAGACAACCTATCCTCCTACTGAGAGAGATAATAACCTATTCTCCTACTGAGAGGGAGACAACCTATCCTCCTACTGAGACAACCTATTCTCCTACTGAGAGAGACAACCTATCCTTCTACTGAGACAGAGACAATAACCTACCCTCTTACTGAGAGAGAATAACCTATCCTTCTACTGAGAGAGACACTAACTATCCTCCTACTGAGAGAGAGCGACAATAACATATCCTCCTACTGACAGAGAGACAATAACCTATCCTCCTACTGAGACAATAACCTATCCTCCTACTGAGAGAGAGACAATAACCTATCCTCCTACTGACAGAGACAATAACCTATCCTCCTACTGACAGAGAGACAATAACGTATCCTCCTACTGAGAGAGAGAGACAATAACCTATCCTCCTACTGAGAGAGAGAATAACCTATCATCCTACTGAGAGAGAGAGACAATAACATATCCTCCTACTGAGAGACAATAACCTATCCTCCTACTGAGAGAGAGAGACAATAACCTATCCTCCTACTGAGAGAGACAATAACCTATCCTCCTACTGAGAGAGACAATAACATATCCTCCTACTGAGAGAGAGACAATAACCTATCCATCTACTGAGAGAGAGACAATAACCTATCCTCCTACTGAGAGAGAGACAATAACCTATCCTCCTACTGAGAGAGAGACAATAACCTCTCCTCCTACTGAGAGAGAGACAATAACCTATCCTCCTACTGAGAGACAACAACCTAACCTCCTACTGAGAGAGAGACAATAACCTATCCTCCTACTGAGAGAGACAGACAACCTATCCTCCTACTGAGAGAGAGAGACAATAACCTATCCTCCTACTGAGACAGAGACAATAACCTATCCTCCTACTGAGAGAGAGACAATAACCTATGCTCCTACTGAGAGAGAGACAATAACCTATGCTCCTACTGAGAGAGAGACAATAACCTATGCTCCTACTGAGAGAGAGACAATAACCTATCCTCCTACTGAGAGAGAGACAATAACCTATCCTCCTACTGAGAGAGAGACAATAACCTATCCTCCTACTGAGAGAGACAATAACCTATCATTCTCCTGAGAGACAATAACCTATCCTGCTACTGAGAAAGAGACAATAACATATCCTTCTACTGAGAGAGAGACACAATAACCTATCCTTCTACTGAGAGAGACAATAACCTATCCTCCTACTTAGAGAGAGCGATACAATAACCTATCCTCCTACTGAGAGAGAGAGACAATAACCTATCCTCCTACTGAGAGAGAGAGACAATAACCTATCCTCCTATTGAGACAGACAATAACCAATCCTCCTACTGAGAGAGAGACAATAACCTATCATCCTACTGAGAGAGAGACAATAACCAAACCTCCTAATGAGAGAGAGACAATAACATATCCTCCTACTGAGAGAGAGATAGAATAACCTATCCTCCTACTGAGAGAGACAATAACCGATTCTCCTACTGACAGAGACAATAACCTATCCTCCTACTGAGAGAGACAGACAATAACCTATCCTCCTACTGAGAGAGACAGACAATAATCTATCCTCCTACTTAGAGAGAGACAATAACCTATCCTCTCCTGAGAGAGACAATAACCTATCCTCCTACTGAGAGAGACAATAACCTATCCTCCTACTGAAAGAGAGAGACAATAACCTATCCTCCTACTGAGAGAGACAATAACCAATCCTCATACTGAGAGAGAGACAATAACCTATCATCCTACTGAGAGAGAGACAATAACATATCCTCTACTGAGAGAGACAATAACCTATCCTCCTACTGAGAGAGACAGACAATAATCTATCCTCCTACTTAGAGAGAGACAATAACCTATCCTCTCCTGAGAGAGACAATAACCTATCCTCCTACTGAGAGAGACAATAACCTATCCTCATACTGAGAGAGAGACAATAACCTATCATCCTACTGAGAGAGACAATAACCTATCCTCCTACTGAGAGACAATAACCTAACCTCCTACTGAGAGAGAGACAATAACATATCCTCTACTGAGAGAGACAATAACCTATCCTCCTACTGAGAGAGACAGACAATAACCTATCCTCCTACTGAGAGAGACAGACAATAATCTATCCTCCTACTTAGAGAGAGACAATAACCTATCCTCCTACTGAGAGAGAGACAATAACCTATCATCCTACTGAGAAAGAGAGAGACAATAACATATCCTCCTACTGAGAGAGAGACAACCTATCCTCCTACTGAGACAACCTATCCTCCTACTGAGAGAGATAATAACCTATTCTCCTACTGAGAGGGAGACAACCTATCCTCCTACTGAGACAACCTATTCTCCTACTGAGAGAGACAACCTATCCTTCTACTGAGACAGAGACAATAACCTACCCTCTTACTGAGAGAGAATAACCTATCCTTCTACTGAGAGAGACACTAACTATCCTCCTACTGAGAGAGAGCGACAATAACATATCCTCCTACTGACAGAGAGACAATAACCTATCCTCCTACTGAGACAATAACCTATCCTCCTACTGAGAGAGAGACAATAACCTATCCTCCTACTGACAGAGACAATAACCTATCCTCCTACTGACAGAGAGACAATAACGTATCCTCCTACTGAGAGAGAGAGACAATAACCTATCCTCCTACTGAGAGAGAGAATAACCTATCATCCTACTGAGAGAGAGAGACAATAACATATCCTCCTACTGAGAGACAATAACCTATCCTCCTACTGAGAGAGAGAGACAATAACCTATCCTCCTACTGAGAGAGACAATAACATATCCTCCTACTGAGAGAGAGACAATAACCTATCCATCTACTGAGAGAGAGACAATAACCTATCCTCCTACTGAGAGAGAGACAATAACCTATCCTCCTACTGAGAGAGAGACAATAACCTCTCCTCCTACTGAGAGAGAGACAATAACCTATCCTCCTACTGAGAGACAACAACCTAACCTCCTACTGAGAGAGAGACAATAACCTATCCTCCTACTGAGAGAGACAGACAACCTATCCTCCTACTGAGAGAGAGAGACAATAACCTATCCTCCTACTGAGACAGAGACAATAACCTATCCTCCTACTGAGAGAGAGACAATAACCTATGCTCCTACTGAGAGAGAGACAATAACCTATGCTCCTACTGAGAGAGAGACAATAACCTATCCTCCTACTGAGAGAGAGACAATAACCTATCCTCCTACTGAGAGAGAGACAATAACCTATCCTCCTACTGAGAGAGACAATAACCTATCATTCTCCTGAGAGACAATAACCTATCCTGCTACTGAGAAAGAGACAATAACATATCCTTCTACTGAGAGAGAGACACAATAACCTATCCTTCTACTGAGAGAGACAATAACCTATCCTCCTACTTAGAGAGAGCGATACAATAACCTATCCTCCTACTGAGAGAGAGAGACAATAACCTATCCTCCTACTGAGAGAGAGAGACAATAACCTATCCTCCTATTGAGACAGACAATAACCAATCCTCCTACTGAGAGAGAGACAATAACCTATCCTCCTACTGAGAGAGAGATAGAATAACCTATCCTCCTACTGAGAGAGAGAGACAATAACCTATCCTCCTACTGAGATAGACAATAACCTATCCTTCTCCTGAGAGACAATAACCTATCATCCTACTGAGAGAGAGACAATAACCAAACCTCCTAATGAGAGAGAGACAATAACATATCCTCCTACTGAGAGAGAGATAGAATAACCTATCCTCCTACTGAGAGAGACAATAACCGATTCTCCTACTGACAGAGACAATAACCTATCCTCCTACTGAGAGAGACAGACAATAACCTATCCTCCTACTGAGAGAGACAGACAATAATCTATCCTCCTACTTAGAGAGAGACAATAACCTATCCTCTCCTGAGAGAGACAATAACCTATCCTCCTACTGAGAGAGACAATAACCTATCCTCCTACTGAAAGAGAGAGACAATAACCTATCCTCCTACTGAGAGAGACAATAACCAATCCTCATACTGAGAGAGAGACAATAACCTATCATCCTACTGAGAGAGAGAGATAGAATAACCTATCATCCTACTGAGAGAGACAATAACCTATCCTTCTCCTGAGAGGGACAATAACCTATCCTCCTACTGAGAGAGAGACAATAACCTATCCTCCTACTGAGAGAGAGACAATAACCTATCCTCCTACTGAGACAATAACCTATCCTCCTACTGAGAAAGAAAGACAATAACCTATCCTTCTACTGAGAGAGAGACAATAATCTATCCTCCTACTGAGAGAGAGACAATAATCTATCCTCCTACTGAGAGAGACAACCTATCCTCCTACTGAGAGAGAGAGAGACAATAACCTATCCTTCTCCTGAGAGACAATAACCTATCCTTTTCCTGAGAGACAATAACCTATCCTCCTACTGAGAGAGAGACAATAACCTATCCTCCTACTGAGAGAGAGACAATAATATATCCTCCTACTAAGAGAGAGACAATCTATCCTCCTACTGAGAGAGAAAACCTATCCTCCTACTGAGAGAGAGAGAGACAATAACCTATCCTTCTCCTGAGAGACAATAACCTATCCTCCTACTGAGAGAGAGACAATAACCTATCATCCTACTGAGAGAGAGACAATAACCTATCCTCCTACTGAGACAGAGACAATAACCTATCCTCCTACTGAGACAGAGACAATAACCTATCCTCCTACTGAGAAAGAAAGACAATAACCTATCCATCTACTGAGAGAGATACAATAATCTATCCTCCTACTGAGAGAGAGACAATAATCTATCCTCCTACTGAGAGAGAGACACTAATATATCCTCCTACTGAGAGAGAGACAATAATATATCCTCCTACTGAGAGAGAGACAATAACCTATCCTCCTACCGAGAGAGAGACAATAATATATCCTCCTACTGAGAGAGAGACAATAATCTATCCTCCTACTGAGAGAGACAACCTATCCTCCTACTGAGACAGAGACAATAACCTATCCTCCTACTGAGACAGAGAGACAATAACCTATCCTCCTACTGAGAGAGAGACAATAACCTATCCTCCTACTGAGAGAGAGACAATAACCTATCCTCCTACTGAGACAGAGAAACAATAACCTATCCTCCTACTGAGACAGAGAGACAATAACCTATCCTCCTACTGAGAGAGAGACAATAACCTATCATCCTACTGAGAGAGAGACAATAACCTATCATCCTACTGAGAGAGAGACAATAACCTCTCCTACTGAGAGAGAGAGACAATAACCTATCCTCCTACTGAGAGAGAGAGACAATAACCTATCCTACTGAGAGAGAGACAATAATCTATCCTCCTACTGAGAGAGAGACAATAACCTATCCTCCTACTGAGAGAGAGACAACCTATCATCATACTGAGAGAGAGAGACAATAACCTATCCTCCTATTGAGAGAGAGAGAGACAATAACCTATCCTCCTCCTGAGAGAGAGAGACAATAACCTATCCTCCTATTGAGAGAGAGAGACAATAACCTATCCTCCTCCTGAGAGAGAGAGACAATAACCTATCCTCCTACTGAGAGAGAGACAACCTATCATCATACTGAGAGAGAGAGAGACAATAACCTATCATCCTACAGAGAGAGACAATAACCCATCCTCCTATTGAGAGAGAGCGAGACAATAACCTATCTTGCTACTGGGCCCATCATTAAGCTTTAAGACCAGTTAAAGTTATCTACAGTAGCTTATTTCCCATATATTCTAATAGCCTAAGCAGGTGTTGTCCTAAAGTTGCTGCTTTTCAAAATAACAATAATGAAAGTGTGTGTCTTTATGCCCTAGATAGGATATTCTCAACCACAGCTTTATGAGAGGATGAGGCTCATGATTTATAATACCACGGTAAGACAGACAGTTTGACTGGCACTTTGCTCCATCCAGGCATGCGTCTCACACACACTCACACTCACACTCACACACTCACACACTCACACTCACACTCCATGATGAAGCTCCTCCACCAGAAACGAATATTAGAAAAGATTTCCAGCACTTAGCCTCTGTCCAGGCATTCAACAACCATATCTTTCATCATGATTCGTCCAGGCATTCAACAACCATATCTTTCATCATGATTCGTCCAGGCTTTCAACAACCATATCTTTCATCATGATTTGTCCAGGCTTTCAACAACCATATCTTTCATCATGATTCGTCCAGGCTTTCAACAACCATATCTTTCATCATGATTCGTCCAGGCTTTCAACAACCATATCTTTCATCATGATTCGTCCAGGCTTTCAACAACCATATCTTTCATCATGATTCGTCCAGGCTTTCAACAACCATATCTTTCATCATGATTCGTCCAGGCTTTCAACAACCATATCTTTCATCATGATTCGTCCAGTTGTATCATGTAATTTTGCGCTATAGCCCAACGGTTTTTTTTCTTTTGGGGGGGGGGGGGTTGGCCAATAGGGGGGAAACACCATCATATATCACGATGTTTTATGAGTTCATAATCTTTATAGGACAAAGGTTGACATCGTTGTTCTCCACAGAGAGAGCAGAGTTGTAGGGTTACAGTCTCCCCAACCATGCAGATTATTTAACATTTTTAAACAAATTGGATTATCATTTGAAATGACTCGTTAGCAGTATATCCACAGGCTACTGTAACATCTGGTGTTAGGGTTAGGGGCTAGGGGCTAGGGGCTAGGGTTAGGGGCTAGGGGCTAGGGGCTAGGGGCTAGGGGCTAGGGTTAGGGTTAGGGTTAGGGTTAGGGTTAGGGTTAGGGTTAGGGTTAGGGTTAGGGTTAGGGTTAGGGTTAGGGTTAGGGTTAGGGTTAGGGTTAGGGTTAGGGTTAGGGTTAGGGTTTAGGGGTTAGGTTTAGGGGTTAGGTTTAGGGTTAGGGTTAGGGTTAGGTTAGGGTTAGGGTTAGGTTAGGGTTAGGGTTAGGGCTAGGGTTAGGGTTAGGGTTAGGGCCAATAACGACTAGCTACATTACATGCTGGCAGTCTTACTTTGTCAGCAGCTGCCAGCAGGTTGTCGGCCATCTTCTCCAGGTTGGGAGCTTTCCCTGTGTAGATGAATCCCATCATCTCCTTAAACACATCTGGGTCCACATCACTGATGTCCACACGGTTCTGAGACAGGTCACATAGACACAGTATCATTGTGTTACTATGACTATGATAAATACAGTAGTAGCAGCGCAACACAATGCGTTCACATCAGGTCATTCTCAATAAAACTACACACCTTTTTACTCTCCTCCATCTCATGTTCAAACATGGCGCTAAAGACGGGAGATCTCGCTGTCAACCAAAGAAGTAAAAACAACATTAGTATGTCTATGTCGTGATTCAAGGCATTCTTTACCAAACTGCTGCCATGTCTAAAGCAGTGAAGGAATCTATCCATATCCTTCAGTCAGCACAGCTGGGACGGCTGAGGTAAGGGAGGGCAGGAGAGCCCCATATGAACCCAGGTGTTACTGCTGTTACTAGTGGAGTGGAGGGGAAGGAGGGGTGTCAGAGTTAGGGGGAGGGGTTACAACCCAGGGTTAGGGTTGTTGCTGGTAGTGAGGTGGTTGTTGCTGGTAGTGAGCTGGTTGTTGCTGGTAGAGAGCTGGTTGTTGCTGGTAGTGAGCTGGTTGTTGCTGGTAGAGAGCTGGTTGTTGCTGGTAGTGAGGTGGTTGTTGCTGGTATTGTTAGAGAGGTATTGTCTGGGTCTTACCTGCCAGGATGGATTTGTGTGCCTTGAACTCCTGCCCCCCCACATAGAGGGAACAGTCAGTGAAGCGAGAACACTCCCACAGGCTCCCCAGGTCGTCTGACAGCTGGCACTCTGGAACCTTCAGCATGTTCATGTTGGACTGGCCAGAGATGTTCACAGAGTCCTGAACCACGCTCACCTAGAATATAATGCATTATCAATACATTATTTACAATGCCTTCAGAAAGTATTTATACCCCTTGACTTATTCCACGTCTTGTTGTGTTCCAGACGGATTTCAAAATTGATTCAATATATTTTTTTCCATCAATCTACACACAATACTTCATAATGACAAAGTGAAAACATGTTTTCAGAAATGTTTGCAAATGTATTGAAAATTAAATCCCAAAATCTCTCATTTACATAAGTATTCACACCCCTGAGTCAATACATGTTAGAATCACCTTTGGCAGCGATTACAGCTGAGAGTTTTTCTGGGTAAGTCTCTAAGAGCTTTGCACACATCGATTGTACAATATTTGCACATTATTCTTTTAAAAATTATTCAAGCTCTGTCAAGATGGTTGTTGATCATTGCTAGACAGCCATTTTCAAGTCTTGTCATAGATTTTCAAGCAGATTTAAGTCTAAACTGTAACTAGGCCACTCAGGAACATTCAATGTTGTCTTGGTAAGCAACTCCAGCATATATTTGGCCTTGTGTTTTAGGTTATTGTCCTGCTGAAAGGTGAATTTGTCTACCAGTGTCTGTTGAAAGCAGACTGAACCAGGTTTTCCTCTGGGATTTTGCCTGTGCTTAGCTCTATTCTGTTTTTTTCTATCCTAAAAAACTCCCTAGTCCTTGCCGATGACAAGCGTACTCATAACATGTAAATAACAATGCAGCCACCACCATGCTTGAAAATACGGAGAGCGGTACTCAGGGATGCTTTGTGTTAGATTTGCCCCAAACATAAAGCTTTTTATTCAGGACATAAAGTTAATTTCTGTGCCAATTTCTTTGCAGTTTTACTTTAGTGCCTTGTTGCAAACAGGATGCATGTTTTTGAATATTTTAATTATGTACAGGCTTCCTTCTTTTCACTTTGTCAATTAGGTTAGTATTGTGGAGTAACTACAATGTTGTTGATCCATCCTCAGTTTTCTCCTATCACGGCCATTAAACTCTGAAACCGTTTTAAAGTCACCATTGGCCTCATGGTTTCCTTCCTCTCCGGCAACTGAGTTAGGAAGGATGCCTGTATCTTTGTAGTGACTGGGTGTATTGATAAACCATCCAAAGTGTAAATAATAACTTCACCATGCTCAAAGGGCTATTAAATGTCTGCTTTTTAAATGTTTACCCATCTACCAATCGGTGCCCTTCTTCGCGAGGCATTGGAAAACCTCCCTGGTCTTTGTGGTTGAATCTGTGTTTGAAATTCACTGCTCGACTGAGAGACCTTACAGATAATTCTGTTTGTGGCGTACAGAGATGAGGTAGTCATTCATAAATCATGTTAAACACTATTATTATACACAGAGTGAGTCCATGCAACTTATCATGTGACTTGTTAAGCACTTTTTACTCCTGAAGATATTGAAGCTTGCCATAACAAAGGGGTTGGATACTTATTGACTCAAGACATTTCAGCTTTTTATTGTTTATTCATTTGTAAACATTTCTAAAAACATTATGGGATGTGTGTGTAAACCAGTGTAATCCATTTTAAATGTAGGCTGTAACACAACAACATGTGGGAAAAGTCAAGGGGTGTGAATCCTTTCTGAAGGCCCTGTATACATTATCTATACTAAAACATGTATTCATGTGGGACTGGCCAGAGATGTTCTAACTATCCTGCACCACGCTCATCTACACTACAATATATTATATCTATACATCTATACCCATTTTGCTTGACAACGATAAATACTTTTCCATTAGGGGGAGGGCTATAGACTGACTTTTCCCATTAGGGGGAGGGCTATAGACTGACTTTTCCCATTAGGGGGAGGGCTATAGACTGACTTTTCCCATTAGGGGGAGGGCTATAGACTGACTTTTCCATTAGGGGGAGGGCTCTAGACTGACTTTTCCATTAGGGGGAGGGCTATAGACTGACTTTTCCCATTAGGGGGAGGGCTATAGACTGACTTTTCCATTAGGGGGAGGGCTATAGACTGACTTTTCCCATTAGGGGGAGGGCTCTAGACTGACTTTTCCATTAGCAGCAGGGCTCTAGACTGACTTTTCCATTAGCGGCAGGGCTCTAGACTGACTTTTCCATTAGCGACAGGGCTCTAGACTGACTTTTCCATTAGTGGGAGGGCTCTAGACTGACTTTTCCATTAGTGGCAGGGCTCTAGACTGACTTTTCCATTAGCGGCAGGGCTCTAGACTGACTTTTCCCATTAGCGGCAGGGCTCTAGACTGACTTTTCCATTAGCGACAGGGCTCTAGACTGACTTTTCCATTAGTGGGAGGGCTATAGACTGACTTTTCCATTAGGGGGAGGGCTCTAGACTGACTTTTCCATTAGTGGCAGGGCTATAGACTGACTTTTCCCATTAGTGGCAGGGCTATAGACTGACTTTTCCATTAGGGGGAGGGCTATAGACTGACTTTTCCCATTAGGGGGAGGGCTCTAGACTGACTTTTCCATTAGTGGCAGGGCTATAGACTGACTTTTCCCATTAGTGGCAGGGCTATAGACTGACTTTTCCATTAGGGGGAGGGCTATAGACTGACTTTTCCATTAGTGGCAGGGCTATAGACTGACTTTTCCCATTAGTGGCAGGGCTATAGACTGACTTTTCCATTAGGGGGAGGGCTCTAGACTGACTTTTCCATTAGTGGCAGGGCTATAGACTGACTTTTCCCATTAGTGGCAGGGCTATAGACTGACTTTTCCATTAGGGGGAGGGCTATAGACTGACTTTTCCATTAGGGGGAGGGCTATAGACTGACTTTTCCATTAGGGGGAGGGCTATAGACTGACTTTTCCATTAGGGGGAGGGCTATAGACTGACTTTTCCCATTAGTGGCAGGGCTATAGACTGACTTTTCCATTAGGGGGAGGGCTATAGACTGACTTTTCCATTAGGGGGAGGGCTATAGACTGACTTTTCCCATTAGTGGCAGGGCTATAGACTGACTTTTCCATTAGGGGGAGGGCTCTAGACTGACTTTTCCATTAGGGGGAGGGCTCTAGACTGACTTTTCCATTAGTGGCAGGGCTATAGACTGACTTTTCCATTAGGGGGAGGGCTATAGACTGACTTTTCCATTAGGGGGAGGGCTATAGACTGACTTTTCCATTAGGGGGAGGGCTATAGACTGACTTTTCCATTAGGGGGAGGGCTATAGACTGACTTTTCCATTAGGGGGAGGGCTATAGACTGACTTTTCCATTAGGGGGAGGGCTATAGACTGACTTTTCCATTAGGGGGAGGGCTATAGACTGACTTTTCCATTAGGGGGAGGGCTATAGACTGACTTTTCCATTAGGGGGAGGGCTATAGACTGACTTTTCCATTAGGGGGAGGGCTATAGACTGACTTTTCCATTAGGGGGAGGGCTATAGACTGACTTTTCCATTAGTGGCAGGGCTATAGACTGACTTTTCCCATTAGGGGGAGGGCTATAGACTGACTTTTCCCATTAGGGGGAGGGCTATAGACTGACTTTTCCATTAGGGGGAGGGCTATAGACCGACTTTTCCATTAGGGGGAGGGCTATAGACTGACTTTTCCATTAGGGGGAGGGCTATAGACTGACTTTTCCCATTAGTGGCAGGGCTATAGACTGACTTTTCCATTAGGGGGAGGGCTATAGACTGACTTTTCCATTAGGGGGAGGGCTATAGACTGACTTTTCCCATTAGTGGCAGGGCTATAGACTGACTTTTCCCATTAGTGGCAGGGCTATAGACTGACTTTTCCATTAGGGGGAGGGCTATAGACTGACTTTTCCATTAGGGGGAGGGCTATAGACTGACTTTTCCATTAGGGGGAGGGCTATATACTGACTTTTCCCATTAGGGGGAGGGCTATAGACTGACTTTTCCATTAGGGGGAGGGCTATAGACTGACTTTTCCCATTAGTGACAGGGCTCTAGACTGACTTTTCCATTAGGGGGAGGGCTATAGACTGACTTTTCCATTAGGGGGAGGGCTATAGACTGACTTTTCCATTAGGGGGAGGGATATAGACTGACTTTTCCCATTAGTGGCAGGGCTATAGACTGACTTTTCCATTAGGGGGAGGGCTATAGACTGACTTTTCCATTAGGGGGAGGGCTATAGACTGACTTTTCCCATTAGTGGCAGGGCTATAGACTGACTTTTCCATTAGGGGGAGGGCTCTAGACTGACTTTTCCATTAGGGGGAGGGCTCTAGACTGACTTTTCCATTAGTGGCAGGGCTATAGACTGACTTTTCCATTAGTGGCAGGGCTATAGACTGACTTTTCCCATTAGTGGCAGGGCTATAGACTGACTTTTCCATTAGGGGGAGGGCTCTAGACTGACTTTTCCCATTAGGGGGAGGGCTATAGACTGACTTTTCCCATTAGTGGCAGGGCTATAGACTGACTTTTCCATTAGGGGGAGGGCTATAGACTGACTTTTCCATTAGGGGGAGGGCTATAGACTGACTTTTCCATTAGGGGGAGGGCTATAGACTGACTTTTCCATTAGGGGGAGGGCTATAGACTGACTTTTCTCATTAGTGGCAGGGCTATAGACTGACTTTTCCATTAGGGGGAGGGCTATAGACTGACTTTTCCATTAGGGGGAGGGCTATAGACTGACTTTTCCCATTAGGGGGAGGGCTATAGACTGACTTTTCCATTAGGGGGAGGGCTATAGACTGACTTTTCCATTAGGGGGAGGGCTATAGACTGACTTTTCCATTAGGGGGAGGGCTATAGACTGACTTTTCCATTAGGGGGAGGGCTATAGACTGACTTTTCCATTAGGGGGAGGGCTATAGACTGACTTTTCCATTAGGGGGAGGGCTATAGACTGACTTTTCCCATTAGTGGCAGGGCTATAGACTGACTTTACCCATTAGTGGCAGGGCTATAGACTGACTTTTCCATTAGGGGGAGGGCTATAGACTGACTTTTCCATTAGGGGGAGGGCTATAGACTGACTTTTCCATTAGGGGGAGGGCTATAGACTGACTTTTCCCATTAGGGGGAGGGCTATAGACTGACTTTTCCATTAGGGGGAGGGCTATAGACTGACTTTTCCATTAGGGGGAGGGCTATAGACTGACTTTTCCATTAGGGGGAGGGCTATAGACTGACTTTTCCCATTAGTGGCAGGGCTATAGACTGACTTTTCCATTAGGGGGAGGGCTATAGACTGACTTTTCCATTAGGGGGAGGGCTATAGACTGACTTTTCCCATTAGTGGCAGGGCTATAGACTGACTTTTCCCATTAGTGGCAGGGCTATAGACTGACTTTTCCATTAGGGGGAGGGCTATAGACTGACTTTTCCATTAGGGGGAGGGCTATAGACTGACTTTTCCATTAGGGGGAGGGCTATAGACTGACTTTTCCATTAGGGGGAGGGCTATAGACTGACTTTTCCCATTAGTGACAGGGCTCTAGACTGACTTTTCCATTAGGGGGAGGGCTATAGACTGACTTTTCCATTAGTGGCAGGGCTATAGACTGACTTTTCCATTAGGGGGAGGGCTATAGACTGACTTTTCCATTAGGGGGAGGGCTATAGACTGACTTTTCCATTAGGGGGAGGGCTATAGACTGACTTTTCCCATTAGGGGGAGGGCTATAGACTGACTTTTCCATTAGGGGGAGGGCTATAGACTGACTTTTCCCATTAGCGGCAGGGCTATAGACTGACTTTTCCATTAGTGACAGGGCTCTAGACTGACTTTTCCATTAGGGGGAGGGCTATAGACTGACTTTTCCATTAGTGGCAGGGCTCTAGACTGACTTTTCCATTAGGGGGAGGGCTATAGACTGACTTTTCCATTAGTGGGAGGGCTATAGACTGACTTTTCCGTTAGTGGGAGGGCTATAGACTGACTTTTCCATTAGTGGGAGGGCTATAGACTGACTTTTCCATTAGGGGGAGGGCTCTAGACTGACTTTTCCGTTAGCGGCAGGGCTCTAGACTGACTTTTCCGTTAGCGGCAGGGCTATAGACTGACTTTTCCCATTAGGGGCAGGGCTATAGACTGACTTTTCCATTAGCGGCAGGGCTCTAGACTGACTTTTCCATTAGTGGCAGGGCTATAGACTGACTTTTCCATTAGTGGCAGGGCTATAGACTGACTTTTCCATTAGGGGGAGGGCTATAGACTGACTTTTCCATTAGTGGCAGGGCTCTAGACTGACTTTTCCATTAGTGGCAGGGCTCTAGACTGACTTTTCCATTAGCGGCAGGGCTATAGACTGACTTTTCCATTAGGGGGAGGGCTATAGACTGACTTTTCCATTAGTGGGAGGGCTATAGACTGACTTTTCCATTAGGGGGAGGGCTATAGACTGACTTTTCCATTAGGGGGAGGGCTATAGACTGACTTTTCCATTAGTGGGAGGGCTATAGACTGACTTTTCCATTAGGGGGAGGGCTATAGACTGACTTTTCCATTAGTGGGAGGGCTATAGACTGACTTTTACATTAGCGGCAGGGCTCTAGCCTGACATCCATTAGCGGTAGGGCTCTAGACTGACTTTTCCATTAGGGGGAGGGCTATAGACTGACTTTTCCATTAGTGGCAGGGCTCTAGACTGACTTTTCCATTAGCGGCAGGGCTATAGACTGACTTTTCCATTAGGGGGAGGGCTATAGACTGACTTTTCCATTAGGGGGAGGGCTATAGACTGACTTTTCCATTAGGGGGAGGGCTATAGACTGACTTTTCCATTAGGGGGAGGGCTATAGACTGACTTTTCCATTAGTGGCAGGGCTATAGACTGACTTTTCCCATTAGTGGGAGGGCTATAGACTGACTTTTCCATTAGTGGGAGGGCTATAGACTGACTTTTACATTAGCGGCAGGGCTCTAGACTGACATCCATTAGCGGCAGGGCTCTAGACTGACTTTTCCGTTAGCGGCAGGGCTATAGACTGACTTTTCCATTAGCGGCAGGGCTCTAGACTGACTTTTCCGTTAGCGGCAGGGCTCTAGACTGACTTTTCCATTAGTGGCAGGGCTCTAGACTGACATCCATTAGCGGCAGGGCTCTAGACTGACTTTTCCATTAGTGGCAGGGCTCTAGACTGACATCCATTAGCGGCAGGGCTCTAGACTGACTTTTCCATTAGTGGCAGGGCTCTAGACTGACATCCATTAGCGGCAGGGCTCTAGACTGACTTTTCCATTAGTGGCAGGGCTCTAGACTGACATCCATTAGCGGCAGGGCTATAGACTGACTTTTCCGTTAGCGGCAGGGCTCTAGACTGACTTTTCCATTAGTGGCAGGGCTCTAGACTGACTTTTCCATTAGTGGCAGGGCTCTAGACTGACTTTTCCATTAGTGGCAGGGCTCTAGACTGACATCCATTAGCGGCAGGGCTATAGACTGACTTTTCCATTAGCGGCAGGGCTATAGACTGACATCCATTCCAGTGCCAAGTAAGACATGAAAGAAGTTTGCTATTTCATCTAACATGTTCAGGGAATGTATGATGGATATTTTGATGTGCAACATGCCAAAATAGGATCCAGAATAATCCGATCTATTTTGCCTCCAAGTTTTTGGTGCATATTGTCCTAGGCTATATGCTACATAATTCACCATCTGAGGAAGTGGGAACTCAAAACACATTAGCTAGATTGCTAACTCTAAATATTATATTGTTGCTACATACCCATGTAATTGATCTAAAAGTGAATTTAACATCCTACAAATGGCCCACCCATCTCAATGACATAGTTTGTAAAGTGGTGCTTTAGCCTCTATATAGACAGTTGAGAAATAACTCACACCTGTCCCTGTTTCACTGCTGGCTCTCACTCCCATCATACACCTGTCCCTGTTTCACTGCTGGCTCTCACTCCCATCATACACCTGTCCCTGTTTCACTGCTGGCTCTCACTCCCATCATACACCTGTCCCTGTTTCACTGCTGGCTCTCACTCCCATCAAGCACCTGTCCCTGTTTCACTGCTGGCTCTCACTCCCATCATACACCTGTCCCTGTTTCACTGCTGGCTCTCACTCCCATCATACACCTGTCCCTGTTTCACTGCTGGCTCTCACTCCCATCATACACCTGTCCCTGTTTCACTGCTGGCTCTCACTCCCATCATACACCTGTCCCTGTTACACTGCTGGCTCTCACTCCCATCATACACCTGTCCCTGTTTCACTGCTGGCTCTCACTCCCATCATACACCTGTCCCTGTTTCACTGCTGGCTCTCACTCCCATCATACACCTGTCCCTGTTTCACTGCTGGCTCTCACTCCCATCATACACCTGTCCCTGTTTCACTGCTGGCTCTCACTCCCATCATACACCTGTCCCTGTTTCACTGCTGGCTCTCACTCCCATCATACACCTGTCCCTGTTTCACTGCTGGCTCTCACTCCCATCATACACCTGTCCCTGTTTCACTGCTGGCTCTCACTCCCATCATACACCTGTCCCTGTTTCACTGCTGGCTCTCACTCCCATCAAGCAGAGACTCTACTATTTTTTCATCAGTAACAGTAGTTGTTTTAAAAAATCTTTCCCGCAATTACATTTTGAAATGTTGCTCAACTGTCAGTATGCTAGCGCTTATCAGAATGTATCTCTCCATTTACTCCATATGCAAAGTGGGGCGAGGGAGTGAGAGCCAGCAGTGAAACAGGGACAGGTGTATGATGGGAGTGAGAGCCAGCAGTGAAACAGGGACAGGTGTATGATGGGAGTGAGAGCCAGCAGTGAAACAGGGACAGGTGTATGATGGGAGTGAGAGCCAGCAGTGAAACAGGGACAGGTGCTTGATGGGAGTGAGAGCCAGCAGTGAAACAGGGACAGGTGTATGATGGGAGTGAGAGCCAGCAGTGTAACAGGGACAGGTGTATGATGGGAGTGAGAGCCAGCAGTGAAACAGGGACAGGTGTATGATGGGAGTGAGAGCCAGCAGTGAAACAGGGACAGGTGTATGATGGGAGTGAGAGCCAGCAGTGAAACAGGGACAGGTGTATGATGGGAGTGAGAGCCAGCAGTGAAACAGGGACAGGTGTATGATGGGAGTGAGAGCCAGCAGTGAAACAGGGACAGGTGTATGATGGGAGTGAGAGCCAGCAGTGAAACAGGGACAGGTGTATGATGGGAGTGAGAGCCAGCAGTGAAACAGGGACAGGTGTATGATGGGAGTGAGAGCCAGCAGTGAAACAGGGACAGGTGTATGATGGGAGTGAGAGCCAGCAGTGAAACAGGGACAGGTGTATGATGGGAGTGAGAGCCAGCAGTGAAACAGGGACAGGTGTATGATGGGAGTGAGAGCCAGCAGTGAAACAGGGACAGGTGTATGATGGGAGTGAGAGCCAGCAGTGAAACAGGGACAGGTGCTTGATGGGAGTGAGAGCCAGCAGTGAAACAGGGACAGGTGTATGATGGGAGTGAGAGCCAGCAGTGAAACAGGGACAGGTGCTTGATGGGAGTGAGAGCCAGCAGTGAAACAGGGACAGGTGTATGATGGGAGTGAGAGCCAGCAGTGAAACAGGGACAGGTGCTTGATGGGAGTGAGAGCCAGCAGTGAAACAGGGACAGGTGTATGATGGGAGTGAGAGCCAGCAGTGAAACAGGGACAGGTGTATGATGGGAGTGAGAGCCAGCAGTGAAACAGGGACAGGTGTATGATGGGAGTGAGAGCCAGCAGTGAAACAGGGACAGGTGTATGATGGGAGTGAGAGCCAGCAGTGAAACAGGGACAGGTGTATGATGGGAGTGAGAGCCAGCAGTGAAACAGGGACAGGTGCTTGATGGGAGTGAGAGCCAGCAGTGAAACAGGGACAGGTGTATGATGGGAGTGAGAGCCAGCAGTGAAACAGGGACAGGTGTATGATGGGAGTGAGAGCCAGCAGTGAAACAGGGACAGGTGTATGATGGGAGTGAGAGCCAGCAGTGAAACAGGGACAGGTGTATGATGGGAGTGAGAGCCAGCAGTGAAACAGGGACAGGTGCTTGATGGGAGTGAGAGCCAGCAGTGAAACAGGGACAGGTGTATGATGGGAGTGAGAGCCAGCAGTGAAACAGGGACAGGTGTATGATGGGAGTGAGAGCCAGCAGTGAAACAGGGACAGGTGTATGATGGGAGTGAGAGCCAGCAGTGAAACAGGGACAGGTGTATGATGGGAGTGAGAGCCAGCAGTGAAACAGGGACAGGTGCTTGATGGGAGTGAGAGCCAGCAGTGAAACAGGGACAGGTGTATGATGGGAGTGAGAGCCAGCAGTGAAACAGGGACAGGGCAGATACTTTCATTGCAGGAAGCAGGTTAATGCACATTACTGTCATTGCAGGAAGCAGGTTAATGCACATTACTGTCACTGCAGGAAGCAGGTTAATGCACATTACTGTCATTGCAGGAAGCAGGTTAATGCACATTACTGTCATAGCAGGAAGCAGGTTAATGCACATTACTGTCATAGCAGGAAGCAGGTTAATGCACATTACTGTCATTGCAGGAAGCAGGTTAATGCACATTACTGTCATTGCAGGAAGCAGGTTAATGCACATTACTGTCATTGCAGGAAGCAGGTTAATGCACATTACTGTCATTGCAGGAAGCAGGTTAATGCACATTACTGTCATTGCAGGAAGCAGGTTAATGCACATTACTGTCATTGCAGGAAGCAGGTTAATGCACATTACTGTCATTGCAGGAAGCAGGTTAATGCACATTACTGTCATTGCAGGAAGCAGGTTAATGCACATTACTGTCATTGCAGGAAGCAGGTTAATGCACATTACTGTCATTGCAGGAAGCAGGTTAATGCACATTACTGTCATTGCAGGAAGCAGGTTAATGCACATTACTGTCATTGCAGGAAGCAGGTTAATGCACATTACTGTCATTGCAGGAAGCAGGTTAATGCACATTACTGTCATTGCAGGAAGCAGGTTAATGCACATTACTGTCATTGCAGGAAGCAGGTTAATGCACATTACTGTCACTGCAGGAAGCAGGTTAATGCACATTACTGTCATTGCAGGAAGCAGGTTAATGCACATTACTGTCATAGCAGGAAGCAGGTTAATGCACATTACTGTCACTGCAGGAAGCAGGTTAATGCACATTACTGTCATAGCAGGAAGCAGGTTAATGCACATTACTGTCATTGCAGGAAGCAGGTTAATGCACATTACTGTCATTGCAGGAAGCAGGTTAATGCACATTACTGTCATTGCAGGAAGCAGGTTAATGCACATTACTGTCATTGCAGGAAGCAGGTTAATGCACATTACTGTCACTGCAGGAAGCAGGTTAATGCACATTACTGTCACTGCAGGAAGCAGGTTAATGCACATTACTGTCACTGCAGGAAGCAGGTTAATGCACATTACTGTCATAGCAGGAAGCAGGTTAATGCACATTACTGTCATTGCAGGAAGCAGGTTAATGCACATTACTGTCATTGCAGGAAGCAGGTTAATGCACATTACTGTCATTGCAGGAAGCAGGTTAATGCACATTACTGTCATTGCAGGAAGCAGGTTAATGCACATTACTGTCACTGCAGGAAGCAGGTTAATGCACATTACTGTCACTGCAGGAAGCAGGTTAATGCACATTACTGTCATTGCAGGAAGCAGGTTAATGCACATTACTGTCATAGCAGGAAGCAGGTTAATGCACATTACTGTCACTGCAGGAAGCAGGTTAATGCACATTACTGTCATAGCAGGAAGCAGGTTAATGCACATTACTGTCATTGCAGGAAGCAGGTTAATGCACATTACTGTCATTGCAGGAAGCAGGTTAATGCACATTACTGTCATTGCAGGAAGCAGGTTAATGCACATTACTGTCACTGCAGGAAGCAGGTTAATGCACATTACTGTCACTGCAGGAAGCAGGTTAATGCACATTACTGTCATTGCAGGAAGCAGGTTAATGCACATTACTGTTGACCAAATAATGGTTTTAGAAGTAAAAATCTGCAGGAACGTTGTGTAGCCTAATCAAGGAAATGAGCAGCTTCGGTGAGAGGAGGGTCAGTGTCATTCAGTTGATCATCCCAGCTCTAATCTACACTAAAACATCATGTTGGACTGGCCACTGATGCTAACAGTCTTGCATCACGCTCAGCTACAATACATTCATCTATACTACAATACATGTACAATGTCGACAATACATTCCTGATTTGGAAAGAACTTTGTTTGAATAGTTTGTTTTAGTATGAAGAGTTCTTAATGACTAAACTAGTTAAATGTTCATATTGACGCAGTATCTCCTGGTCTTTGTTAGGCCATTAAAGCAGAAGGGAAAACACATTGGAATCCAAATTAAATAGCCAATTGTAACCGAACGAATTAATTAACTTCCTGAAACGCCTAATTAATGAGAGACGTTCCATCTCCAATTTGAATCTAATTTGTTTATAAAATTGCCAATTTCCTTGAAAATGTTAGACCTTGCTGCAAACCATGTCAGGCAAACTGCCACTTATTCCTAGCAGTATTCAGTTAACTGCAAATTCATTGGACACTTCATTTAACTTGTCCCTCCAAAGAGACGTTTCAGAAAACACTTTTATTGTTCTTGACACATTCTAATGTCAGTTCTATTCAATTATTGGTTTTACAACTCCAGTTAGGAACATAATGAATTTAGTGTTAGCAGGAGTGTTTCACTAAACTTGAGATTTTGATCTAACGTGACTGGTCATGACACCAGAGAGCCTGTTCACTACCCTACACTGTCCTGTGAGGTAGGGACCCTTCTCTAGATGGGTGTCAGGTAGGGACCCTTCTCTAGATAGGTGTCAGGTAGGGACCCTTCTCTAGATGGGTGTGAGGTAGGGACCCTTCTCTAGATGGGTGTCAGGTAGGGACCCTTCTCTAGATGGGTGTGAGGTAGGGACCCTTCTCTAGATGGGTGTCAGGTAGGGACCCTTCTCTAGATGGGTGTCAGGTAGGGACCCTTCTCTAGATGGGTGTCAGGTAGGGACCCTTCTCTAGATGGGTGTGAGGTAGGGACCCTTCTCTAGATGGGTGTGAGGTAGGGACCCTTCTCTAGATAGGTGTCAGGTAGGGACCCTTCTCTAGATGGGTGTGAGGTAGGGACCCTTCTCTAGATGGGTGTGAGGTAGGGACCCTTCTCTAGATGGGTGTCAGGTAGGGACCCTTCTCTAGATGGGTGTGAGGTAGGGACCCTTCTCTAGATGGGTGTGAGGTAGGGACCCTTCTCTAGATGGGTGTGAGGTAGGGACCCTTCTCTAGATGGGTGTGAGGTAGGGACCCTTCTCTAGATGGGTGTCAGGTAGGGACCCTTCTCTAGATGGGTGTGAGGTAGGGACCCTTCTCTAGATGGGTGTCAGGTAGGGACCCTTCTCTAGATGGGTGTCAGGTAGGGACCCTTCTCTAGATGGGTGTGAGGTAGGGACCCTTCTCTAGATGGGTGTGAGGTAGGGACCCTTCTCTAGATGGGTGTCAGGTAGGGACCCTTCTCTAGATGGGTGTGAGGTAGGGACCCTTCTCTAGATGGGTGTCAGGTAGGGACCCTTCTCTAGATGGGTGTGAGGTAGGGACCCTTCTCTAGATGGGTGTCAGGTAGGGACCCTTCTCTAGATGGGTGTGAGGTAGGGACCCTTCTCTAGATGGGTGTCAGGTAGGGACCCTTCTCTAGATAGGTGTCAGGTAGGGACCCTTCTCTAGATGGGTGTGAGGTAGGGACCCTTCTCTAGATGGGTGTCAGGTAGGGACCCTTCTCTAGATGGGTGTGAGGTAGGGACCCTTCTCTAGATGGGTGTCAGGTAGGGACCCTTCTCTAGATGGGTGTCAGGTAGGGACCCTTCTCTAGATGGGTGTCAGGTAGGGACCCTTCTCTAGATGGGTGTGAGGTAGGGACCCTTCTCTAGATGGGTGTGAGGTAGGGACCCTTCTCTAGATAGGTGTCAGGTAGGGACCCTTCTCTAGATGGGTGTGAGGTAGGGACCCTTCTCTAGATGGGTGTGAGGTAGGGACCCTTCTCTAGATGGGTGTCAGGTAGGGACCCTTCTCTAGATGGGTGTGAGGTAGGGACCCTTCTCTAGATGGGTGTGAGGTAGGGACCCTTCTCTAGATGGGTGTGAGGTAGGGACCCTTCTCTAGATGGGTGTGAGGTAGGGACCCTTCTCTAGATGGGTGTCAGGTAGGGACCCTTCTCTAGATGGGTGTGAGGTAGGGACCCTTCTCTAGATGGGTGTCAGGTAGGGACCCTTCTCTAGATGGGTGTCAGGTAGGGACCCTTCTCTAGATGGGTGTCAGGTAGGGACCCTTCTCTAGATGGGTGTGAGGTAGGGACCCTTCTCTAGATGGGTGTGAGGTAGGGACCCTTCTCTAGATGGGTGTCAGGTAGGGACCCTTCTCTAGATGGGTGTGAGGTAGGGACCCTTCTCTAGATGGGTGTCAGGTAGGGACCCTTCTCTAGATGGGTGTGAGGTAGGGACCCTTCTCTAGATGGGTGTCAGGTAGGGACCCTTCTCTAGATGGGTGTGAGGTAGGGACCCTTCTCTAGATGGGTGTCAGGTAGGGACCCTTCTCTAGATGGGTGTGAGGTAGGGACCCTTCTCTAGATGGGTGTGAGGTAGGGACCCTTCTCTAGATGGGTGTGAGGTAGGGACCCTTCTCTAGATGGGTGTGAGGTAGGGACCCTTCTCTAGATGGGTGTGAGGTAGGGACCCTTCTCTAGATGGGTGTGAGGTAGGGACCCTTCTCTAGATGGGTGTGAGGTAGGGACCCTTCTCTAGATGGGTGTGAGGTAGGGACCCTTCTCTAGATGGGTGTGAGGTAGGGACCCTTCTCTAGATGGGTGTGAGGTAGGGACCCTTCTCTAGATGGGTGTGAGGTAGGGACCCTTCTCTAGATGGGTGTGAGGTAGGGACCCTTCTCTAGATGGGTGTGAGGTAGGGACCCTTCTCTAGATGGGTGTCAGGTAGGGACCCTTCTCTAGATGGGTGTCAGGTAGGGACCCTTCTCTAGATGGGTGTGAGGTAGGGACCCTTCTCTAGATGGGTGTCAGGTAGGGACCCTTCTCTAGATGGGTGTCAGGTAGGGACCCTTCTCTAAATCTTCTCTAGTGTGCTGATTCAGATGGACTGGCAGCATTCTGCCCATCATCATAACTGGAATATGAGAAACTGTGTGTGTGAGAGTGGTAACAGTGATACTGTGTGTGTGTGTGTGTGTGTGTGAGTGGTAACAGTGATACTGTGTGTGTGTGTGTGTGTGTGTGTGTGAGTGGTAACATGGATACTGAGTCCATGTAGACGGTCTTACCTCACAGAACAGGGTTAGCTTGTCGTCAGGTAACAGCCATGTCTTACCTCCCAGAACAGGGTTAGCTTGTCGTCAGGTAACAGCCATGTCTTACCTCACAGAACAGGGTTAGCTTGTCGTCAGGTAACAGCCATGTCTTACCTCACAGAACAGGGTTAGCTTGTCGTCAGGTAACAGCCATGTCTTACCTCCCAGAACAGGGTTAGCTTGTCGTCAGGTAACAGCCATGTCTTACCTCCCAGAACAGGGTTAGCTTGTCGTCAGGTAACAGCCATGTCTTACCTCACAGAACAGGGTTAGCTTGTCGTCAGGTAACAGCCCGTTGGCTTCATCAAGCAGGAAATCTCTTCTAATAAACTTTTTGAAGCCCCAGTCCTTCCCCTGGACAAACCGATAGGCTCTTTGGCTTTCTGCAGGGAGGAGGCAGAATCCAAAACACACTTAGTTTGTGTCTATGAGGCTCTAACTAGGAGAATACAAGTAACTAGTATGTTTGTTGAATGATGATTTCCATAAAGTAAGTTGTGTTTGTTACTAACCCATAGCTTTAGTCTCTTCTCTTTTAGTGTTCAATAAGGAAAACTTGAACTTCGCTCTGACTTCACTTTTTGGACAACTAACAAGAAGTAAATACAACGACAGATAATCTTTGCTTTCATCATCCAGTCCTTTTGGGTTGACTCTCAGACACCTGGGCAGGAAACAGAGGAGGAACACAACAGAATATTAGTTCTGGTACAGCCATATCCAGTTGAGACTATATTACCACAGTAGTCATACTTATCCACACAGACAACAAGTCTCCTGACATAAAGCATTGACTCTATAATTAATTGATGACAGTATTAATACAGTAAATGTTGTGACTAATAAAGTTTACCATTTCATCTTGTCATTAGGTCCAGCGGAGAAGGTTGAACTCTTTAAAACCTCCCCCATCTCCTCTCTACAGAAACTGAAGTTGTTGATGGTCCACATGTAGGAGAACTTCACTACTTTTACCTGAAAGAAAAAGGCAACAATCACAACTGTTCTATCCATTTTAAAAGACAGCCTGTGCTGTTGACAAGCAAAAAGAAAACATCCATTACAGAAAGACAAAAACGCCAAAATTAAATATAAAGCCAAACAATCAATGGTGATAAGTAGACCTAGTGAACTAATCTAACCTAGATGTCTGCCATGGGCGGACAGGCAGGCAGGCAGACATCGGGCAGGCAGGCAGGCAGACAGACAGACATCGGGCAGGCAGGCAGACAGACAGACAGACCTCGGGCAGGCAGGCAGTCAGACAGACATCGGGCAGGCGGGCAGGCAGGCAGGCAGGCAGACAGACATCGGGCAGGCGGGCAGGCAGGCAGGCAGGCAGACAGACATCGGGCAGGCAGGCAGACAGACAGACATCGGGCAGGCAGGCAGGCAGACAGACATCGGGCAGGCAGACAGACATCGGGCAGGCAGGCAGACATCGGGCAGGCAGGCAGACAGACAGACATCTGGCAGGCAGGCAGGCAGACAGACATCTGGCAGGCAGGCAGGCAGACAGACATTGGGCAGGCAGGCAGACAGACAGACATTGGGCAGGCAGGCAGACAGACATTGGGCAGGCAGGCAGACAGACATTGGGCAGGCAGGCAGACAGACATCGGGCAGGCAGACAGACAGACAGACATTGGGCAGGCAGGCAGACAGACATTGGGCAGGCAGGCAGGCAGACAGACATCGGGCAGGCAGACAGACAGACAGACATTGGGCAGGCAGGCAGACAGACATTGGACAGGCAGGCAGACAGACATCGGGCAGGCAGGCAGACAGACAGACATTGGGCAGGCAGGCAGACAGACATTGGGCAGGCAGGCAGACAGACATCGGGCAGGCAGACAGACAGACAGACATTGGGCAGGCAGGCAGACATTGGGCAGGCAGGCAGACAGACAGACATTGGGCAGGCAGGCAGACAGACATTGGGCAGGCAGGCAGACAGACATTGGGAAGGCAGGCAGACATACATCGGGCAGGCAGCCAGGCCACCCTACCTGTGTGTAACACCAGCTCTCCGCCACAGGCCCTGTAGACATGTCCCCTGGTGGAGGAGGGGAAGGGACCCGTGACATGGCTTCCCCCTCAGCAGCAGCTTCACCACTTAACCTTTCCTACAGGGGAGCAGAGGAGCAGTTAAGACTAATACACAACCTTCTCAACCCCACATCAGACTGGGACTGAGCCATCAGCACGGCATTACCACATCAGACTGGGACTGAGCCATCAGCACGGCATTACCACATCAGACTGGGACTGAGCCATCAGCACTGCATTACCACATCAGACTGAGCCATCAGCACTGCATTACCACATCAGACTGAGCCATCAGCACTGCATTACCACATCAGACTGGGACTGAGCCATCAGCACTGCATTACCACATCAGACTGGGACTGAGCCATCAGCACTGCATTACCACATCAGACTGGGACTGAGCCATCAGCACTGCATTACCACATCAGACTGGGACTGAGCCATCAGCACTGCATTACCACATCAGACTGGGAATGAGCCATCAGCACGGCATTACCACATCAGACTGGGACTGAGCCATCAGCACTGCATTACCACATCAGACTGGGACTGAGGCATCAGCACTGCATTACCACATCAGACTGGGACTGAGGCATCAGTACTGCATTACCACATCAGACTGGGACTGAGCCATCAGCACTGCATTACCACATCAGACTGGGCCATCAGCACTGCATTACCACATCAGACTGGGACTGAGCCATCAGCACTGCATTACCACATCAGACTGGGACTGAGGCATCAGCACTACATTACCACATCAGACTGGGACTGAGCCATCAGCACTGCATTACCACATCAGACTGGGACTGAGGCATCAGCACTGCATTACCACATCAGACTGGGACTGAGGCATCAGCACGGCATTACCACATCAGCCTAAGACTGAGCCATCAGCACTGCATTACCCCATCAGACTGGGACTGAGCCATCAGCACTGCATTACCACATCAGACTGGGACTGAGCCATCAGCACTGCATTACCACATCAGACTGAGCCATCAACACTTCATTACCACATCAGACTGAGACTGAGCCATCAGCACTGCATTACCACATCAGACTGAGCCATCAGCACTGCATTACCACATCAGACTGAGCCATCAGCACCCCATTACCACATCAGACTGAGCCATCAGCACTGCATTACCACATCAGACTGAGGCATCAGCACTGCATTACCACATCAGACTGGGACTGAGCCATCAGCACTGCATTACCACATCAGACTGGGACTGAGCCATCAGCACTGCATTACCACATCAGACTGGGACTGAGCCATCAGCACTGCATTACCACATCAGACTGAGGCATCAGCCCTGCATTACCACATCAGACTGGGACTGAGCCATCAGCACTGCATTACCACATCAGAATGAGCCATCAGCACTGCATTACCACATCAGACTGAGCCATCAGCACTCCATTACCACATCAGACTGAGCCATCAGCACTGCATTACCACATCAGACTGAGGCATCAGCACTGCATTACCACATCAGACTGGGACTGAGCCATCAGCACTGCATTACCACAACAGACTGAGCCATCAGCACTCCATTACCACATCAGACTGAGCCATCAGCACTCCATTACCACATCAGACTGAGCCATCAGCACTGCATTACCACATCAGACTGAGCCATCAGCACTGCATTACCACATCAGACTGAGCCATCAGCACTGCATTACCACATCAGACTGGGACTGAGGCATCAGCACTGCATTACCACATCAGACTGGGACTGAGGCATCAGCACTGCATTACCACATCAGACTGGGACTGAGGCATCAGCACGGCATTACCACATCAGCCTAAGACTGAGCCATCAGCACTGCATTACCCCATCAGACTGGGACTGAGCCATCAGCACTGCATTACCACATCAGACTGGGACTGAGCCATCAGCACTGCATTACCACATCAGACTGAGCCATCAACACTTCATTACCACATCAGACTGAGACTGAGCCATCAGCACTGCATTACCACATCAGACTGAGCCATCAGCACTGCATTACCACATCAGACTGAGCCATCAGCACCCCATTACCACATCAGACTGAGCCATCAGCACTGCATTACCACATCAGACTGAGGCATCAGCACTGCATTACCACATCAGACTGGGACTGAGCCATCAGCACTGCATTACCACATCAGACTGGGACTGAGCCATCAGCACTGCATTACCACATCAGACTGGGACTGAGCCATCAGCACTGCATTACCACATCAGACTGAGGCATCAGCCCTGCATTACCACATCAGACTGGGACTGAGCCATCAGCACTGCATTACCACATCAGAATGAGCCATCAGCACTGCATTACCACATCAGACTGAGCCATCAGCACTCCATTACCACATCAGACTGAGCCATCAGCACTGCATTACCACATCAGACTGAGGCATCAGCACTGCATTACCACATCAGACTGGGACTGAGCCATCAGCACTGCATTACCACAACAGACTGAGCCATCAGCACTCCATTACCACATCAGACTGAGCCATCAGCACTCCATTACCACATCAGACTGAGCCATCAGCACTGCATTACCACATCAGACTGAGCCATCAGCACTCCATTACCACATCAGACTGGGACTGAGCCATCAGCACTGCATTACCACATCAGACTGAGCCATCAGCACTGCATTACCACATCAGACTGAGCCATCAGCACTCCATTACCACATCAGACTGAGCCATCAGCACTGCATTACCACATCAGACTGAGGCATCAGCACTGCATTACCACATCAGACTGGGACTGAGCCATCAGCACTGCATTACCACATCAGACTGAGCCATCAGCACTCCATTACCACATCAGACTGAGCCATCAGCACTCCATTACCACATCAGACTGAGCCATCAGCACTGCATTACCACATCAGACTGAGCCATCAGCACTCCATTACCACATCAGACTGGGACTGAGCCATCAGCACTGCATTACCACATCAGACTGAGCCATCAGCACTGCATTACCACATCAGACTGAGCCATCAGCACTGCATTACCACATCAGACTGAGCCATCAGCACTCCATTACCACATCAGACTGGGACTGAGCCATCAGCACCCCATTACCACATCAGACTGGGACTGAGCCATCAGCACCCCATTACCACATCAGACTGGGACTGAGCCATCAGCACTCCATTACCACATCAGACTGAGCCATCAGCACTGCATTACCACATCAGACTGAGCCATCAGCACTCCATTACCACATCAGACTGAGCCATCAGCACTGCATTACCACATCAGACTGAGCCATCAGCACTGCATTACCACATCAGACTGAGGCATCAGCACTGCATTACCATATCAGACTGAGCCATCAGCACTGCATTACCATATCAGACTGAGCCATCAGCACTGCATTACCATATCAGACTGAGCCATCAGCACTGCATTACCACATCAGACTGAGCCATCAGCACTGCATTACCACATCAGACTGAGGCATCAGCACTGCATTACCATATCAGACTGAGCCATCAGCACTGCATTACCATATCAGACTGAGCCATCAGCACTGCATTACCATATCAGACTGAGCCATCAGCACTGCATTACCACATCAGACTGAGCCATCAGCACTGCATTACCACATCAGACTGAGCCATCAGCACTGCATTACCACATCAGACTGAGCCATCAGCACCTTATTACCACATCAGACTGAGCCATCAGCACTCCATTACCACATCAGACTGAGCCATCAGCACTCCATTACCACATCAGACTGAGCCATCAGCACCTTATTACCACATCAGACTGAGGCATCAGCACCTTATTACCACATCAGACTGAGCCATCAGCACTCCATTACCACATCAGACTGAGCCATCAGCACTCCATTACCACATCAGACTGAGGCATCAGCACCTTATTACCACATCAGACTGAGCCATCAGCACTCCATTACCACATCAGACTGAGGCATCAGCACTGCATTACCACATCAGACTGAGCCATCAGCACTGCATTACCACATCAGACTGAGCCATCAGCACTCCATTACCACATCAGACTGAAGCATCAGCAGCTTATTACCACATCAGACTGAGCCATCAGCACCTTATTACCACATCAGACTGAGCCATCAGCACCTTATTACCACATCAGACTGAGCCATCAGCACTCCATTACCACATCAGACTGAGCCATCAGCACCTTATTACCACATCAGACTGAGCCATCAGCACCTTATTACCACATCAGACTGAGCCATCAGCACCTTATTACCACATCAGACTGAAGCATCAGCACCTTATTACCACATCAGACTGAGCCATCAGCACCTTATTACCACATCAGACTGAGCCATCAGCACCTTATTACCACATCAGACTGAGCCATCAGCACTGCATTACCACATCAGACTGAGGCATCAGCACCTTATTACCACATCAGACTGAGGCATCAGCACTCCATTACCACATCAGACTGAGCCATCAGCACCTTATTACCACATCAGACTGAGCCATCAGCACCTTATTACCACATCAGACTGAGGCATCAGCACCTTATTACCACATCAGACTGAGCCATCAGCACTCCATTACCACATCAGACTGAGCCATCAGCACTCCATTACCACATCAGACTGAAGCATCAGCACCTTATTACCACATCAGACTGAGCCATCAGCACCTTATTACCACATCAGACTGAGCCATCAGCACTCCATTACCACATCAGACTGAAGCATCAGCACCTTATTACCACATCAGACTGAGCCATCAGCACCTTATTACCACATCAGACTGAGCCATCAGCACCTTATTACCACATCAGACTGAGCCATCAGCACTGCATTACCACATCAGACTGAGGCATCAGCACCTTATTACCACATCAGACTGAGCCATCAGCACTCCATTACCACATCAGACTGAGCCATCAGCACTCCATTACCACATCAGACTGAGCCATCAGCACTCCATTACCACATCAGACTGAAGCATCAGCACCTTATTACCACATCAGACTGAAGCATCAGCACCTTATTACCACATCAGACTGAGCCATCAGCACCTTATTACCACATCAGACTGAGCCATCAGCACTCCATTACCACATCAGACTGAAGCATCAGCACCTTATTACCACATCAGACTGAGCCATCAGCACCTTATTACCACATCAGACTGAGCCATCAGCACCTTATTACCACATCAGACTGAGCCATCAGCACTGCATTACCACATCAGACTGAGGCATCAGCACCTTATTACCACATCAGACTGAGCCATCAGCACTCCATTACCACATCAGACTGAGCCATCAGCACTCCATTACCACATCAGACTGAAGCATCAGCACCTTATTACCACATCAGACTGAGCCATCAGCACCTTATTACCACATCAGACTGAGCCATCAGCACTCCATTACCACATCAGACTGAGCCATCAGCACCTTATTACCACATCAGACTGAGCCATCAGCACCTTATTACCACATCAGACTGAGCCATCAGCACCTTATTACCACATCAGACTGAGGCATCAGCACTCCATTACCACATCAGACTGAGCCATCAGCACCTTATTACCACATCAGACTGAGCCATCAGCACCTTATTACCACATCAGACTGAGCCATCAGCACTGCATTACCACATCAGACTGAGCCATCAGCACTCCATTACCACATCAGACTGAGCCATCAGCACCTTATTACCACATCAGACTGAGCCATCAGCACTGCATTACCACATCAGACTGAAGCATCAGCACCTTATTACCACATCAGACTGAGGCATCAGCACCTTATTACCACATCAGACTGAGCCATCAGCACTCCATTACCACATCAGACTGAGCCATCAGCACCTTATTACCACATCAGACTGAGCCATCAGCACCTTATTACCACATCAGACTGAGGCATCAGCACCTTATTACCACATCAGACTGAGCCACCAGCACCTTATTACCACATCAGACTGAGCCATCAGCACCTTATTACCACATCAGACTGAGCCATCAGCACCTTATTACCACATCAGACTGAGCCATCAGCACCTTATTACCACATCAGACTGAAGCATCAGCACTCCATTACCACATCAGACTGAGCCATCAGCACTCCATTACCACATCAGACTGAGCCATCAGCACCTTATTACCACATCAGACTGAGCCATCAGCACCTTATTACCACATCAGACTGAGCCATCAGCACCTTATTACCACATCAGACTGAGCCATCAGCACCTTATTACCACATCAGACTGAGCCATCAGCACCTTATTACCACATCAGACTGAGGCATCAGCACCTTATTACCACATCAGACTGAGCCACCAGCACCTTATTACCACATCAGACTGAGCCATCAGCACCTTATTACCACATCAGACTGAGCCATCAGCACTCCATTACCACATCAGACTGAGCCATCAGCACTGCATTACCACATCAGACTGAGCCATCAGCACTGCATTACCACATCAGACTGAAGCATCAGCACCTTATTACCACATCAGACTGAGCCATCAGCACCTTATTACCACATCAGACTGAGCCATCAGCACTCCATTACCACATCAGACTGAGCCATCAGCACTGCATTACCACATCAGACTGAAGCATCAGCACCTTATTACCACATCAGACTGGGACTGAGCCATCAGCACTGCATTACCACATCAGACTGAGCCATCAGCACTCCATTACCACATCAGACTGAGCCATCAGCACCTTATTACCACATCAGACTGAGCCATCAGCACTCCATTACCACATCAGACTGAGCCATCAGCACTGCATTACCACATCAGACTGAAGCATCAGCACCTTATTACCACATCAGACTGGGACTGAGCCATCAGCACTGCATTACCACATCAGACTGAGCCATCAACACTTCATTACCACATCAGACTGAGCCATCAGCACCTTATTACCACATCAGACTGAGCCATCAGCACTCCATTACCACATCAGACTGAAGCATCAGCACTCCATTACCACATCAGACTGAGCCATCAGCACCTTATTACCACATCAGACTGAGGCATCAGCACCTTATTACCACATCAGACTGAGCCATCAGCACCTTATTACCACATCAGACTGAGCCATCAGCACCTTATTACCACATCAGACTGAGCCATCAGCACCTTATTACCACATCAGACTGAGCCATCAGCACTGCATTACCACATCAGACTGAGCCATCAGCACTGCATTACCACATCAGACTGAGCCATCAGCACCTTATTACCACATCAGACTGAGCCATCAGCACTCCATTACCACATCAGACTGAGCCATCAGCACCTTATTACCACATCAGACTGAGCCATCAGCACCTTATTACCACATCAGACTGAGCCATCAGCACTCCATTACCACATCAGACTGAGCCATCAGCACCTTATTACCACATCAGACTGAGGCATCAGCACCTTATTACCACATCAGACTGAGCCATCAGCACTGCATTACCACATCAGACTGAGCCATCAGCACTCCATTACCACATCAGACTGAGCCATCAGCACCTTATTACCACATCAGACTGAGCCATCAGCACTCCATTACCACATCAGACTGAGCCATCAGCACTGCATTACCACATCAGACTGAAGCATCAGCACCTTATTACCACATCAGACTGGGACTGAGCCATCAGCACTGCATTACCACATCAGACTGAGCCATCAACACTTCATTACCACATCAGACTGAGCCATCAGCACCTTATTACCACATCAGACTGAGCCATCAGCACTCCATTACCACATCAGACTGAAGCATCAGCACTCCATTACCACATCAGACTGAGCCATCAGCACCTTATTACCACATCAGACTGAGCCATCAGCACCTTATTACCACATCAGACTGAGCCATCAGCACCTTATTACCACATCAGACTGGGACTGAGCCATCAGCACTGCATTACCACATCAGACTGAGCCATCAGCACCTTATTACCACATCAGACTGAGCCATCAGCACCTTATTACCACATCAGACTGAGGCATCAGCACCTTATTACCACATCAGACTGAGCCATCAGCACTGCATTACCACATCAGACTGAGCCATCAGCACTGCATTACCACATCAGACTGAGCCATCAGCACTCCATTACCACATCAGACTGAGCCATCAGCACTCCATTACCACATCAGACTGAGGCATCAGCACCTTATTACCACATCAGACTGAGCCATCAGCACCTTATTACCACATCAGACTGAGCCATCAGCACTCCATTACCACATCAGACTGAGCCATCAGCACTCCATTACCACATCAGACTGAGGCATCAGCACCTTATTACCACATCAGACTGAGCCATCAGCACCTTATTACCACATCAGACTGAGCCATCAGCACCTTATTACCACATCAGACTGAGCCATCAGCACTGCATTACCACATCAGACTGAGGCATCAGCACCTTATTACCACATCAGACTGAAGCATCAGCACCTTATTACCACATCAGACTGAAGCATCAGCACTCCATTACCACATCAGACTGAGCCATCAGCACCTTATTACCACATCAGACTGAGCCATCAGCACCTTATTACCACATCAGACTGAGCCATCAGCACTGCATTACCACATCAGACTGAAGCATCAGCACCTTATTACCACATCAGACTGAGCCATCAGCACTGCATTACCACATCAGACTGAGGCATCAGCACCTTATTACCACATCAGACTGAAGCATCAGCACCTTATTACCACATCAGACTGAAGCATCAGCACTCCATTACCACATCAGACTGAGCCATCAGCACCTTATTACCACATCAGACTGAGCCATCAGCACCTTATTACCACATCAGACTGAGCCATCAGCACCTTATTACCACATCAGACTGAGCCATCAGCACTCCATTACCACATCAGACTGAGGCATCAGCACCTTATTACCACATCAGACTGAGCCATCAGCACTCCATTACCACATCAGACTGAGCCATCAGCACTCCATTACCACATCAGACTGAGCCATCAGCACCTTATTACCACATCAGACTGAGGCATCAGCACCTTATTACCACATCAGACTGAAGCATCAGCACCTTATTACCACATCAGACTGAGCCATCAGCACCTTATTACCACATCAGACTGAGCCATCAGCACCTTATTACCACATCAGACTGAGCCATCAGCACTCCATTACCACATCAGACTGAGCCATCAGCACCTTATTACCACATCAGACTGAGGCATCAGCACCTTATTACCACATCAGACTGAAGCATCAGCACCTTATTACCACATCAGACTGAAGCATCAGCACTGCATTACCACATCAGACTGAGCCATCAGCACTCCATTACCACATCAGACTGAGCCATCAGCACCTTATTACCACATCAGACTGAAGCATCAGCACCTTATTACCACATCAGACTGAAGCATCAGCACCTTATTACCACATCAGACTGAAGCATCAGCACCTTATTACCACATCAGACTGAAGCATCAGCACTGCATTACCACATCAGACTGAGCCATCAGCACAACATTCTACTGAAACCAGGTTAGAGGTTAAGGAACGAGGGCTATAGAGGGGGAGGAGAGAGATTACAGACAGTTCTATTTAGCAACAAGTGATAGCCTAGCCACCAACAACAGGGAAACATTTCAATATTGATCTATTTTTGACTGTTTGTACAAGACAGTCCAGATTAGGGTTGTGGCAGTCATGACATTTTGTCAGCTGGTGATTGTCAAGCAAATAACTGCCAGTCTCACCGTAATTGACCGTTGATGAACATAAACACATTTAGCATCTCCGGCTCCCACACATACAAGCCTACAGACCACTGATTCATCCACACAGCCTACAGACCACTGAAACATCCACACAGCCTACAGACCACTGATTCATCCACACAGCCTACAGACCACTGAAACATCCACACAGCCTACAGACCACTGATTCATCCACACAGCCTACAGACCACTGAAACATCCACACAGCCTACAGACCACTGATTCATCCACACAGCCTACAGACCACTGAAACATCCACACAGCCTACAGACCACTGAAACATCCACACAGCCTACAGACCACTGAAACATCCACACAGCCTACAGACCACTGAAACATCCACACAGCCTACAGACCACTGAAACATCCACACAGCCTACAGACCACTGAAACATCCACACAGCCTACAGACCACTGATTCATCCACACAGCCTACAGACCACTGATTCATCCACACAGCCTACAGACCACTGAAACATCCACACAGCCTACAGACCACTGATTCATCCACACAGCCTACAGACCACTGATTCATCCACACAGCCTACAGACCACTGATTCATCCACACAGCCTACAGACCACTGAAACATCCACACAGCCTACAGACCACTGATACAGACCTTTGGAACCCTAACCTTAACTCTAACCCTAATAAATCCATGTAATGTAGCCTACACCATCAACCCTAACCCTAATAAATCCATGTAATGTAGCCTACACCATCAACCCTAACCCTAACCCTAATAAATCCATGTAATGTAGCCTACACCATCAACCCTAACCCTAACCCTAATAAATCCATGTAATGTAGCCTACACCATCAACCCTAACCCTAATAAATCCATGTAATGTAGCCTACACCATCAACCCTAACCCTAACCCTAATAAATCCATGTAATGTAGCCTACACCATCAACCCTAACCCTAATAAATCCATGTAATGTAGCCTACACAATCAACCCTAACCCTAATAAATCCATGTAATGTAGCCTACACCATCAACCCTAACCCTAATAAATCCATGTAATGTAGCCTACACAATCAACCCTAACCCTAATAAATCCATGTAATGTAGCCTACACCATCAACCCTAACCCTAACCCTAATAAATCCATGTAATGTAGCCTGCACATTCACAATAAATCCATTATTTATTATAAACAGGTCTAATGAAAGATGATATGAAGAAAATGTCGTCTATTTCAGAAGAACAGAATAGCATCCTCTGAGTTGTCCTTATGTTAGGTCCTGATCTGGCTATGCCATATCGCTGTGGGCTACACTAGTTCATTTAGCAGGCAAGATTTGCTTAGAATTCCATGGCATTATTTTATATTTTTGTATAGTATGAACAATAAAATTGAACATAGCTAAAAAAAAATAGAAAGGATATTTTTCCCCAACCGATTTCCGAGGGAGTGCGCACATGCGGCTATTCTGTGTTAAGCAGTTAACAAAGAAACAGGTCCTCCTATATGCTTAATTTTGAGTTATTTATGCAACTTTAGTTGTTCTATAAACATTGGGTTATATGTTTTGATTTCTAAAACAGTTTAAGGCTACATAACACGACTAATGATGATTTGAAAAAGGTATGGAGCTCTCTCGGCTGTACACACTTCATCAGTCTCTCATTCACTATTTGACAACCACTTGATAATATTCTCACCCATAAAATTATTATCAATTTAATCTGGTCTTTACATATAGCCTAATAATATGTGTGGATTATAATTTTTTTTATAGAACGGCCCCTAAAACATATTTATACAGTAACAGTCAAAAGTTTGGACACACCTACTCATTCAAGGGTTTTTCTTTATTTTAAGTATTTTCTACACTGTAAAATAGTGACGAAATCAAAACTATGAAATAACACATATGGAATCATGTAGTAACCAACAAAAGTGTTGGACAAATCAAAATATATGTTATATTTGAGATTCTTCAAAGTAGCCACCCTTTGCCTTGATGACAGCTTTGCACACTCTTGGCATTCTCTCAACCAGCTTCACCTGGAATGCTTTTCCAACAGTCTTGAAGGAGTTCCCACATATGCTGAGCACTTGTTGGCTGCTTTTCCTTCACTCTGCGGTCCAACTCATCCCAAACCATCTCAATTGGGTTGAGGTCGGGGGATTGTGGAGGCCAGGTCATCTGATGCAGCACTCCATCACTCTCCTTCTTGGTCAAATAGCCCTTCCACAGCCTGGAGGTGTGTTGGGTCATTGTCCTTTTGAAAAACAAATGATTGTCCCACGCTGAGCTGTAGTCAATGAACAGCATTCTCACGTAGGTGTTCCTTTTATCCATGAGGGAAAGGCGAGTGTGGAGTGGTATAAGTATTGGAGTGGGTCTAGGGTTTCTGTGATGATGGTGTTTATGTAAGCCATGACCAGCCTTTCAAAGCACTTCATGGCTACAGATGTGAATGCTACGGGTTGGTAGTAATTTAGGCAGGTTACCTTGGCGTTCTTGGGCACAGGGAATATAGTGGTCTGCTTGAAACATGTTGGTATTACAGACTCGGTCAGGGAGAGGTTGAAAATGTCAGTGAAGACACTTGCCAGTTGGTCAGCGCATGCTCTGAGTACACGTCCTGGTAATCCGTCAGGCCCTGCGGCCTTGTGAATGTTGACCTGTTTAAAGGTCTTATTCACATCGGCTATGGAGAGCGTGATCACACAGTGGTCCGGAACAGCTGGTGGTCTCATGCATGCTTCAGTGTTGCTTGCCTCGAAGCGCGCCTAGAAGTCAGTTAGCTTGTCTGGTAGGCTCGTGTCACTGGGCAGCTCGCTGCTGTGCTTCCCTTTGTAGTCCGTAATAGTTTGCAAGCCCTGCCACCTCCAGCGAGCATTAGAGCCTGTATAGTAGGATTCAATCTTAGTCCTGTATTGACGCTTTGATTGTTTGATGGTTCGTCTGAGGGCATTGCGGGATTTCTTATAAGCGTCCGGGTTAGTGTCCCGCTCCTTGAAAGCGGCAGCTCTACCCTTTAGCTCAGTGCGGATGTTGCCTGTAATCCATGGCTTCTAGTTGGGGTATGTACGTACGGTCACTGTGGGGACGACGTCATCGATGCACTTATTGATGAAGCCGGTGACTGATGTGGTGTACTCCTCAATGCCATCGGAAGAATCCTGGAACATATTCCAGTCTGTGCTAGCAAAAAAATCTTGTAGCTTAGCATCCACGTCATCTGACCACTTCCGTATTGAGCGAGTCACTTTTATTTTTATTTAACCTTTATTTAACCAGGTAAGCCAGTTGAGAACAAGTTCCCATTTACAACTGCGACCTGGCCAAGATAAAGCAAAGCAGTGCGATAAAAAAAAACAGAGTTACATATGGGGTAAACAAAACATAAAGTCAAAAATACAACAGAAAATATATATACAGTGGGTGCAAATGTAGCAAGTTATGGAGGTAAGGCAATAAATAGGCCATAGTGCAAAATAATTACAATTTAGTATTAACACTGGAATGATACAGTGGGGGAAAAAAGTATTTAGTCAGCCACCAACTGTGCAAGTTCTCCCACTTAAAAAGATGATTTTCATCATAGGTACATGTCAATTATGACAGACAAATTGAGGAAAACAAATCCAGAAAATCACATTGTAGGATTTTTTATGAATTTATTTGTAAATTATGGTGGAAAAGAAGTATTTGGTCACCTACAAACAAGCAAGATTTCTGGCTCTCACAGACCTGTAACTTCTTCTTTAAGAGGCTCCTCTGTCCTCCACTCGTTACCTTTATTAATGGCACCTGTTTGAACTTGTTATCAGTATAAAAGACACCTGTCCACAACCTCAAACAGTCACACTCCAAACTCCACTATGGCCAAGACCAAAGAGCTGTCAAAGGACACCAGAAACAAAATTGTAGACTTGCACCAGGCTGGGAAGACTGAATCTGCAATAGGTAAGCAGCTTGGTTTGAAGAAATCAACTGTGGGAGCAATTATTAGGAAATGGAAGACATACAAGACCACTGATAATCTCCCTCGATCTGGGGCTCCACGCAAGATCTCACCCTGTGGGGTCAAAATGATCACAAGAATGGTGAGCGAAAATCCCAGAACCACACAGGGGGACCTAGTGAATGACCTGCAGAGAGCTGACACCAAAGTAACAAAGCCTACCATCAGTAACACACTACGCCGCCAGGGACTCAAATCCTGCAGTGCCAGACGTGTCCCCCTGCTTAAGCCAGTACATGTCCAGGCCCGTCTGAAGTTTGCTAGAGTGCATTTGGATGATCCAGAAGAGGATTGGGAGAATGTCATATGGTCAGATGAAACCAAAATAGAACTTTTTGGTAAAAACTCAACTCGTCGTGTTTGGAGAACAAAGAATGCTGAGTTGCATCCAAAGAACACCATACCTACTGTGAAGCATGGGGGTGGAAACATCATGCTTTTGGGCTGTTTTTCTGCAAAGGGACCAGGACGACTGATCCGTGTAAAGGAAAGAATGGGGCCATGTATCGTGAGATTTTGAGTGAAAACCTCCTTCCATCAGCAAGGGCATTGAAGATGAAACGTGGCTGGGTCTATCAGCATGACAATGATCCCAAACACACCGCCCGGGCAACGAAGGAGTGGCTTCGTAAGAAGCATTTCAAGGTCCTGGAGTGGCCTAGCCAGTCTCCAGATCTCAACCCCATAGAAAATCTTTGGAGGGAGTTGAAAGTCCGTGTTGCCCAGCAACAGCCCCAAAACATCACTGCTCTAGAGGAGATCTGCTTGGAGGAATGGGCCAAAATACCAGCAACAGTGTGTGAAAACCTTGTGAAGACTTACAGAAAATGTTTGACCTGTGTCATTGCCAACAAAGGGTATACAGTGAGGGAAAAAAGTATTTGATCCCCTGCTGATTTTGTACGTTTGCCCACTGACAAATAAATGATCAGTCTATAATTTTAATGGTATGTTTATTTGAACAGTGAGAGACAGAATAACAACAAAAAAATCCAGAAAAACGCATGTCAAAAATGTTATAACTTGATTTGCATTTTAATGAGGGAAATAAGTATTTGACCCCCTCTCAATCAGAAAGATTTCTGGCTCCCAGGTGTCTTTTATACAAGTAACGAGCTGAGATTAGGAGCACACTCTTAAAGGGAGTGCTCCTAATCTCAGCTTGTTATCTGTATAAAAGACACCTGTCCACAGAAGCAATCAATCAATCAGATTCCAAACTCTCCACCATGGCCAAGGCCAAAGAGCTCTCCAACGATGTCAGGGACAAGATTGTAGACCTACACAAGGCTGGAATGGGCTACAAGACCATCGCCAAGCAGCTTGGTGAGAAGGTGACAACAGTTGGTGTGATTATTCGCAAATGGAAGAAACACAAAAGAACTGTCAATCTGTCTCGGCCTGGGGCTCCATGCAAGATCTCACCTCGTGGAGTTGCAATGATCATGAGAACGGTGAGGAATCAGCCCAGAACTACACGGGAGGATCTTGTCAATGATCTCAAGGCAGCTGGGACCATAGTCACCAAGAAAACAATTGGTAACACACTACGCCGTGAAGGACTGAAATCCTGCAGCGCACGCAAGGTCCCCCTGCTCAAGAAAGCAAATATACAGGCCCATCTGAAGTTTGCCAATGAACATCTGAATGATTCAGAGGAGAACTGGGTGAAAGTGTTGTGGTCAGATGAGACCAAAATCGAGCTCTTTGGCATCAACTCAACTCGCCGTGTTTGGAGGAGGAGGAATGCTGCCTATGACCCCAAGAACACCATCCCCACCGTCAAACATGGAGGTGGAAACATTATGCTTTGGGGGTTTTTTTCTGCTAAGGGGACAGGACAACTTCACCGCATCAAAGGGACGATGGACGGGGCCATGTACCGTCAAATCTTGGGTGAGAACCTCCTTCCCTCAGCCAGGGCATTGAAAATGGGTCGTGGATGGGTATTCCAGCATGACAATGACCCCAAACACACGGCCAAGGCAACAAAGGAGTGGCTCAAGAAGAAGCACATTAAGGTCCTGGAGTGGCCTAGCCAGTCTCCAGACCTTAATCCCATAGAAAATCTGTGGAGGGAGCTGAAGGTTTGAGTTGCCAAATGTCAGCCTCGAAACATTAATGACTTGGAGAAGATCTGCAAAGAGGAGTGGGACAAAATCCCTCCTGAGATGTGTGTAAACCTGGTGGCCAACTACAAGAAACGTCTGACCTCTGTGATTGCCAACAAGGGTTTTGCCACCAAGTACTAAGTCATGTTTCGCAGAGGGGTCAAATACTTATTTCCCTCATTAAAATGCAAATCAATTTATAACATTTTTGACATGCGTTTTTCTGGATTTTTTTGATGTTATTCTGTCTCTCGCTGTTCAAATAAACCTACCATTAAAATTATAGACTGATCATGTCTTTGTCAGTGGGCAAACGTACAAAATCAGCAGGGGATCAAATACTTTCTTCCCTCACTGTATAACAAAGTATTGAGAAACTTTTGTTATTGACCAAATACTTATTTTCCACCATAATTTGCAAATAAATTCATAAAAAATCCTACAATGTGATTTTCTGGATTTTTTTTTCTCATTTTGTCTGTCATAGTTGACGTGTACCGATGATGAAAATTACAGACCTAGGTATTTGTAGTTGTCCACATACTCTAGGTCAGACCCGTCGAGAGTAGTGATTCTAGTCGGGTGGGCGGGTGCCAGCAGCGTTCGATTGAAGAGCATGCATTTAGTTTTACTAGTGTTTAAGAGCAGTTGGAGGCTACGGAAGGAGTGTTGTATGGCATTGAAGCTCGTTTGGAGGTTTGTTAACACAGTGTCCAATGAAGGGCCAGATGTATACAAAATGGTGTCGTCTGCGTAGAGGTGGATCTGAGAGTCACCAGCAGCAAGAGCGACATCATTGATATACACAGAGAATAGAGTCGGCCCGAGAATTGAGCCCTGTGGCACACCCATAGAGACTGCCATAGGTCCAGACAACAGGGCCTCCGATTTGACACATTGAACTCTATCTGAGAAGTAGTTGGTGAACCAGGCGAGGCAGTCATTTGAGAAACCATGGCTATTTAGTCTGCCAATAAGAATGCGGTGGTTGACAGAGTCAAAAGCCTTGGCCAGGTCGATGAAGACGGCTGCACAGTACTGTCTATTATCGATCGCGGTTATAATATCGTTTAGGACCTTGAGCGTGGCTGAGGTGCACCCATGACCAGCTCGGAAACCGGATTGCATAGCGGAGAAGGTACGGTGGGATTCGAAATGGTCGGTGATCTGTTTGTTAACTTGGCTTTCAAATACTTTCGAAAGGCAGGGCAGGATGGATATAGGTCTGTAACAGTTTGGATCTAGAGTGTCACCCCCTTTGAAGAGGGGGATGACCGCGGCAGCTTTCCAATCTCTGGGGATCTCAGATGATACGAAAGAGAGGTTGAACAGGCTAGTAATAGGGGTTGCTACAATTTCGGCGGCTAATTTTAGAAAGAAAGGGTCCAGATTGTCTAGCCCAGATGATTTGTAGGGGTCCAGATTTTGCAGCTCTTTCAGAACATCAGCTGTCTGAATTTGTGTGAAGGAAGGCAAGTTGCAGCGGAGGGTGCAGAGCTGGTGGCCGGGGTAGCCAGGTGGAAAGCATTGCCAGCCGTAGCAAAATGCTTCTTGAAATTCTCGATTATTGTACATTTATCGGTGGTGATAGTGTTTCCTAGCCTCAGTGCAGTGGGCAGCTGGGAGAAGGTGCTCTTATTCTCCATGGACTTTACAGTGTCCCAAAACTTTTTGGAGTTAGTGCTACAGGATGCAAATTCCTGTTTGAAAAAGCTAGCCTTTGCTTTCCTAACTGATTGTGTATATTGGTTCCTAACTTCCCTGAAAGGTTGCATATCGCGGGGGCTGTTCGATGCTAATGCAGTACGGCACAGGATGTTTTTGTGCTGGTTATGGGCAGTCAAGTCTGGGGTGAACCAGGGGCTATATCTGTTCTTAGTTCTGAATTTTTTGAATGGGGCATGCTTATTTAAGATTGAGAGGAAAGCACTTTTAAAGAACAACCAGGCATCCTCTACTGACGGAATGAGATCTATATCCATCCAGGATACCTGGGCCAGGTCAATTAGAAAGGCCTGCTCGCTAAAATGTTTTATGGAGCATTTGACAGTGTTGAGGGGTGGTCGTTTGACCGCGGACCAATTACGGATGCAGGCAATAAGGCAGTGATCGATGAGATCCTGGTTGAAGACAGCGGAGGTGTATTTAGAGGGTAGGTTAGTCAGGATGATATACATTTACGTCATTTAGCAGACGCTCTTATCCAGAGCGACTTACAAATTGGTGCATTCACCCTATAGCCAGTGGGTTAACCACTTTACAATAAAACATTATTATTTTTTATTTTGGGGGGGGGGGGGGGGGGTAGAAGGATTACTTCATCCTATCCCAGGTATTCCTTAAAGAGGTGGGGTTTCAAATGTCTCCGGAAGGTGGTCAGTGACTCCGCTGTCCTGGCGTCGTGAGGGAGCTTGTTCCACCATTGGGGTGCCAGAGCAGCGAACAGTTTTGACTGGGCTGAGCGGGAACTATGCTTCCGCAGAGGTAGGGGAGCCAGCAGGCCAGAGGTGGATGAACGTAGTGCCCTCGTTTGGGTGTAGGGTCTGATCAGAGCCTGAAGGTAAGGAGGTGCCGTTCCCCTCACAGCTCCGTAGGCAAGCACCATGGTCTTGTAGTAGATGCGAGCCTCAACTGGAAGCCAGTTACTTTAAAGTATTTTGTGTAGATCATTGACAAAAAATTTACAATTAAATCCATTTTAATCCCACCTTGTAACAACAAAATGTGGAAAATGTCAAGGGGTGTGAATACTTTTACTGATGACTTCTGTAAGTGTTTTGCACAAAGGATTTTGGGGCATTGTTTACTATCCAGCATCAACCTCTTGTTGTTCTGTAGTATCTCATCATCAAAGACCACATAGATTTACTATAAACCAAAGAACCTCTCCTGTGTCTCTGCATTTGCATTGATGTCAGAGAGAATAGAAGGACAATAGAGTGCTGAGTCCGTTTGGCAGGCTAATAATGACCATCAGCGGGCAGTTCCAATAGAGTGCTGAGTCCGTTTGGTAGGCTAATAATGACCATCAGCGGGCAGTTCCAATAGAGTGCTGAGTCCGTTTGGTAGGCTAATAATGACCATCAGCGGGCAGTTCCAATAGAGTGCTGAGTCCGTTTGGTAGGCTAATAATGACCATCAGCGGGCAGTTCCAATAGAGTGCTGAGTCCGTTTGGTAGGCTAATAATGACCATCAGCGGGCAGTTCCAATAGAGTGCTGAGTCCGTTTGGTAGGCTAATAATGACCATCAGCAGGCAGTTCCAATAGAGTGCTGAGTCCGTTTGGTAGGCTAATAATGACCATCAGCGGGCAGTTCCAATAGAGTGCTGAGTCCGTTTGGTAGGCTAATAATGACCATCAGCGGGCAGTTCCAATAGAGTGCTGAGTCCGTTTGGTAGGCTAATAATGACCATCAGCGGGCAGTTCCAATAGAGTGCTGAGTCCGTTTGGTAGGCTAATAATGACCATCAGCGGGCAGTTCCAATAGAGCGCTGAGTCCGTTTGGTAGGCTAATAATGACCATCAGCAGGCAGTTCCAATAGAGTGCTGAGTCCGTTTGGTAGGCTAATAATGACCATCAGCGGGCAGTTCCAATAGAGTGCTGAGTCCGTTTGGTAGGCTAATAATGACCATCAGCAGGCAGTTCCAATAGAGTGCTGAGTCCGTTTGGTAGGCTAATAATGACCATCAGCGGGCAGTTCCAATAGAGTGCTGAGTCCGTTTGGTAGGCTAATAATGACCATCAGCGGGCAGTTCCAATAGAGTGCTGAGTCCGTTTGGTAGGCTAATAATGACCATCAGCGGGCAGTTCTGGAGAAGTTAACGGTCAAGTGGAGGTAATACGGTCACCGTAACAGCCCTAGTCCAGATAACATGTTACTGGATCACTATTACTGACTTATTGCACTAAGCTATATCCCAATTATATCTCCTTCCCCACAAAGTGTGCACTTGTTCACTTCCCTTCACTGATCTGAAATGAATGGGATCAGAAATATGGTGGAAACTCACTCTAGCCAATGCCTCCACCAATCAAATGGATCAGAAATATGGTGGAAACTCACTCTAGCCAATGCCTCCACCAATCAAATGGATCAGAAATATGGTGGAAACTCACTCTAGCCAATGCCTCCACCAATCAAATGGATCAGAAATATGGTGGAAACTCACTCTAGCCAATGCCTCCACCAATCAAATGGATCAGAAATATGGTGGAAACTCACTCTAGCCAATGCCTCCACCAATCAAATGCTTTTAGATGTGTCATGTAGTGAACGAGCGAACACTTCAATAGAAATACAATTATTATTACTGAGACTCTAGTCTGAGACGTGTCTCTAGTCTCAACAGTCTCCTCATCATCTAGTTGTGTTTCATGACCTGTCTCAACAGTCTCATCATTTAGTTGTGTTTCATGACCTGTCTCAACAGTCTCCTCATTATCTAGTTGTGTTTCATGACCTGTCTCAACAGTCTCATCATTTAGTTGTGTTTCATGACCTGTCTCAACAGTCTCCTCATTATCTAGTTGTGTTTCATGACCTGTCTCAACAGTCTCATCATTTAGTTGTGTTTCATGACCTGTATCAACAGTCTCATTATCTAGTTGTGTTTCATGACCTGTCTCAACAGTCTCATCTAGTTGTGTTTCATGACCTGTCTCAACAGTCTCATCTAGTTGTGTTTCATGACCTGTCTCAACAGTCTCATCTAGTTGTGTTTCATGACCTGTCTCAACAGTCTCATCATCATCTAGTTGTGTTTCATGACCTGTCTCAACAGTCTCATCATCATCTAGTTGTGTTTCATGACCTGTCTCAACAGTCTCGTCTAGTTGTGTTTCATGACCTGTCTCAACAGTCTCATCATCTAGTTGTGTTTCATGACCTGTCTCAACAGTCTCATCTAGTTGTGTTTCATGACCTGTCTCAACAGTCTCATCATCTAGTTGTGTTTCATGACCTGTCTCAACATCATCTAGTTGTGTTTCATGACCTGTCTCAACAGTCTCATCATCATCTAGTTGTGTTTCATGACCTGTCTCAACAGTCTCCTCATCATCTAGTTGTGTTTCATGACCTGTCTCAACAGTCTCCTCATCTAGTTGTGTTTCATGACCTGTCTCAACAGTCTCCTCATCTAGTTGTGTTTCATGACCTGTCTCAACAGTCTCCTCATCTAGTTGTGTTTCATGACCTGTCTCAACAGTCTCCTCATCATTTAGTTGTGTTTCATGACCTGTCTCAACAGTCTCCTCATCATTTAGTTGTGTTTCATGACCTGTCTCAACAGTCTCCTCATCATCTAGTTGTGTTTCATGACCTGTCTCAACAGTCTCATCATCATCTAGTTGTGTTTCATGACCTGTCTCAACAGTCTCATCATCTAGTTGTGTTTCATGACCTGTCTCAACAGTCTCATCATCGTCTAGTTGTGTTTCATGACCTGTCTCAACAGTCTCCTCATCATCTAGTTGTGTTTCATGACCTGTCTCAACAGTCTCCTCATCATTTAGTTGTGTTTCATGACCTGTCTCAACAGTCTCCTCATCATCTAGTTGTGTTTCATGACCTGTCTCAACAGTCTCCTCATCTAGTTGTGTTTCATGACCTGTCTCAACAGTCTCATCATCGTCTAGTTGTGTTTCATGACCTGTCTCAACAGTCTCATCATCATCTAGTTGTGTTTCATGACCTGTCTCAACAGTCTCATCATCTAGTTGTGTTTCATGACCTGTCTCATCATTATCTAGTTGTTTCATGTCTCGACAGGCCTGCCGCCAGTTCATTGTCTCGACAGGCCTGCCGCCAGTTCATTGTCTCGACAGGCCTGCCGCCAGTTCATTGTCTCGACAGGCCTGCTACCAGTTCATTGTCTCAACAGGCTACCAGCCTAGACAGGTCTGGAAGACAACACTGATGCATTCACTGAGCTGCCCTGTCCAACCCTGTTCAACACTGACCCTGTTCAACCCTGTCCAACCCCAACCCTGTCCAACCCCAACCCTGTTCAACCCCAACCCTAACCCTGTTCAACTTCTGCTTGCCACTTATTTGCCCGGACATACTATTCTAATGAATTACCCTTCTAATTTAGACTGGTCAGGACAGAATCCAAACACACCCATCATCCCTAACCCTTCTAATTTAGACTGGTCAGGACAGAATCCAAAGACACCCATCATCCCTAACCCTTCTAATTTAGACTGGTCAGGACAGAATCCAAACACACCCATCATCCCTAACCCTTCTAATTTAGACTGGCGAGGACATAATCCAAATCCACCCGACTATGAATAACTTGATATGCATTGTAACATATCCACTACATTACTATCATGACATTAAATTGGTAAGAAATCAGACCTGTGGAACTTGTACTGTACTCACCAGCAGACGTTGAAAGGAATGCTTATATTTCATGCTATTGATGGGAATCCCATGTACCCACCTCTCAGGACGGGTGATCAAATTAATGGTTAGAGATCAGAGTTCCCTAGGACCTAGGTTATCACTGACTGCTTCATGGTGCTGTCTGGAGATCCCACTCTGAGGAAAGAACAACCAACATTCAGACAATTGTTGGAACCAATCAAAATTCAGATGGATGTAAACCCCTTTGTCATCTGGGCCTGAACAGAAGTGACTTTCAAAAAGTAGCAGTTGCCTGACATGCCTGCAGACCAACCAACACCCTGATAATAGCCAACAGAAATCATGTCAGAATAAGATAATTATATTCCATGTATGTTATCATATATCTTAGAAGCATGTATGACTTATTGTCAAATGACAGCTGTAGTCTGATGTTTTGGAGCAAGCTAGCTACTGGATGTTAGCTCTCAATTAATGTTTACCTGGAAACCCACATACATCATAATTATAGCTAAGAGCTTTATGAATGTCAGTTGGTGAAAAGTGAGAACCATTTTGCTTTATAATTGCCACATCTTCCAAACAAAACTAGCTAGCCAATCATCCCGGGTAAGCTAGTTGAGCATAGCTAGCCAGCTAAGGACCGGTCTCTTATCATTATGATATGTCAGCTAGCAATATAGCCGGCTAGTTTATCCTTGTGTTTTAGGACAAAAGTATTTGCTGTCCGCCTACGATTAATTTGATAATATGCGGCCAGAAGATGTTACCTTTATTTGGCCCAGACTCGGTGCTGAGGTTGTTTGTGTTGGCTAGCTAACGTTAGCTGTTTTGAAGCTAACGTTAAACCAGCAAGATTCAAAATAGCTAGCTAGACTGCCCTCCATTACTAGTTTGAACCAGGTTGATACGGGCTGTTAGCTAGCTAGACTGCCCTCCATTACTAGTTAGAACCAGGCACTATTAAGTGTTGATACGGGCTGTTAGCTATCTAGCTTGCTAAATGTTTGGTAAACTGGCGAAGCTATATCATGACTAGGTATTGTACCATAGCTTCACGCTAGCTAACCTCTAAATAGTTGATTCCTCGGCGAGATAGCTATCAAAACTCCAACTAAATAACTGGTTGACTAACGTTAACAATAACATGGTGGCAGAACTAATGACTAACTGGAAAGTATAGTTAGCTATCTAGTTAACGTTGGTTTACATGGTTGTTCTGTTTGAGCAGGCCTGGCTAGCTAACGGTAGCTTAAAATCACTGTTGCTAGTTAATTGGTCAATATCAAGCTTCGAAACAAAGGCTCTTCAGCATAATCTTCTTGAAAAACACTGCTGTTACCAACTAACATCGGACACTAGTTGGATACAGATGCTAAAATACAAACACACATGTAGTTCAGTTACCAATCATTACAAGGCTTGTTCGATAATATTGTTTTAGAAATACATCGGCGTCCAACGAAATGCTTATTCTGATGGAAAAGACTAGCTAACGTTAGCTAGCTATTGGAAAATATGATGTTTTGACTACGAACCTTTCATTTCCATGCTTCCACTAAATGCAACGAATCATATCTCAGCCGTTCATTTCACCATCAGTTATTTTGCTAAACAATGTAAAACTGCGTTTGAAACATTCTAGCTACGTAAGATGTATAGCTATATGTTTTTCCAAGTCTACCATGCTAGGCTAGTTGTAGTTAGCGGCTAGCTTCTCCCTGCAGACAACGCGGTTGCTGGAACATTTTTACTTCCTGGTCTCATCAGCAGATGATTTATGTGGTATTTTCTATCCTGCACAGCGCTCATGCCGCTTTCAAAACAACTGGGAACTCGGAAAAATACGAGGTCAAATCATTACGTCAGTGATCTTCAGGTCGGAAAGTCGGAGCCCTAGAAAGAGGCCCGAGTTCCCGAGTTGGAATTACGAGTTGGATGACAGACCGTTCAAATCGATCTTTCCTAGTTGGAGCTCGTTTTTTTTTCCGAGTTCCCATTTGTTTTGAACGCATTGAAGTCGGAAGTCGGAGATTTCAGAGTTCCCAGTTGTTTTGAACACGGCATGACTCAGCCGTTGAAAAAGTACTCAATTGGCATACTTGAGTAAAGGTAAAGATACCTTAATAGAAAATGACTAAAGTACATTTTAGTCATTTAGCAGACGCTCTTATCCAGAGCGACTTACAGTTAGTGAATGCATACATGTATATATATATATATATATATTTTTTTTTTATACTGGCCCCCGTGGGAAACGAACCCACATCCCTGCCGGCCAAACCCTCCCCTACCTTGGACGACGCTGGACCAATTGTGCGCCGCCCATGGGTCTCCCGGTCGCGGCCGGCTGCAACAGAACCGGGACTCGAACCAGGATCTCTAGTGGCACAGCTAGCCTTAGGCCACTCGGGAGTAAAGTAAAAGTAAAAGTCACCCAGTAAACTACTACTTGAGTAAAAGTCTAAAAGTGTTTTGTTTTAAATATACTTAAGTATCAAAAGTGGGCTCCTAACCAACTGTGCTATTTTGTTTGTAACTTATTTTTTAACTTATTGTGTACATAATGTTGCTGCTACCGTCTCTTATGACTGAAAATAACTTTTGGACATCAGAACAGCGATTACTCACCTCGACCTGGACGAACATTTTTCCGATTTGAAGAATATACTGCTTTCTTGGGAACGGGCCCAAATCCCGTCATTAGATTGAAGAAAAGACGGAGAAAAAGGGGTCGGAGGTCGGGCTGCCTTCTGAGAATTCGTAGGCGAGTGAGTAAACGTCCACCACCGTCCGTTCTATTGGCCAACGTGCAATCACTGGAAAACAAAATGAATGATCTAAGATCAAGAATATCCTACCAACTGGACATTAAAAACTGTAACATCTAACGTTTCACCGAGTCGTGGCTGAACGACGACACAGATAATACAGAGCTGGCAGGATTTTCCATGCATCGGCTGGACAGAGAAGTAAGACGAGGGGCGGGGGTGTGTGTCTATTTGTCAATAACAGTTGGTGCGCGATGTCTACTATTAAAGAAGTCTCAAGGTATTGCTCGCCTGGGGTAGAGTACCTTATGATAAACTGTAGACCACACTCTAATCTACCAAGAGAGTTCTCATCTATATTATTCATAGCTGTCTATTTACCACCACAAACCGATGCTAGCGCTAAGACCACACTCAATGAGCTGTATAAGGCCATAAGCAGACAGGAAAATGCTCATCCAGAAGCAGCGCTCCTAGTGGCCGGGGACTTTAATGCAGGCAAATTTAAATCCGTTTGACCTACCAGCATGTGCAACCAGAGGAAAAAAAACTCTAGACCACCTTTACTCCACACACAGAGACACATAGAAAGCTCTCCCTCGCCCTCCATTTGGCAAATCTGACCATAATTATATCCTCCTGATTCCTGCTTATAAGCTAAAACTAAAGCAGGAAGTACTAGTGACTCGCTCAATACGGAAGTGGTCAGATGACGCGGATGCTACGCTACAGGACTGTTTTGCTAGCACAGACTGGAATATGTTCTGGGATTCATCGAATGGCATTGAGGAGTACACCACCTCAGTCATCGGCTTCATCAATAAGTGCATCGACGACGTCATCCACACAGTGGCTGTACGTACATATCCCAACCAGAAGCCATGGATTACAGGCAACAGCCGCATCACGCTAAAGGCTAGATCTGCCGCTTTCAAGGAGCGGGACACTAATCCGGACAGTTATAAGAAACCCTGCTACGCCCTCAGATGAACCATCAAACAGGCAAAGAGTCAATACAGGACTAAGATTGAATCGTACTACACCGGCTCTGACGCTCGTCGGATGTGGCAGGGCTTGAAAACTATTACGGACTACAAAAGGAAACCCAGCCGCGAGTTGCCCAGTGACACGAGCCTACCAGATGAGCTAAATGCCTTTTAGGCTCGCTTCGAGGCAAGCGACACTGAAGTATGCATGAGAGCACCGGCTGTTCCGGACGACTGTGTGATAACGCTCTCGTTAGCCGATGTGAGCAAGACCTTTAAACAGGTCAACATTCACAAGGCCGCAGGGCCAGACGGATTACCAGGACGTGTACTCCAAGCATGTGCTGACCAACTGGCAAGTGTCTTCACCGACATTTTCAACCTCTCCCTGACCGAGTCTGTAATACCTACATGTTTCAAGCAGACCATCATAGTCCCTGTGCCCAAGGAAGCGAAGGTAACCTGCCTAATGATTACCGCCCCGTAGCACTCACGTCTATAGCCATTAAGTGATTTGAAAGGCTGGTCATGGCTCACATCAACACCATCAACACCATCATCCCAGAAACCCTAGACCCACTCTAATTCGCATACCGCCCCAACAGAGCCACAGATGACGCAATCTCAATTGCACTCCACACTGCCCTTTCCCACTTGGACAAAAGGAACACCTATGTGAGAATGCTGTTCATTGACTACAGCTCAGCGTTCAACACCATATTGCCCACAAAGCTCATCACTAAGCTAAGGACCCTGGGACTAAACACCTCCCTCTGCAACTGGATCCTGGACTTTCTGATGGGCTGCCTCCAGGTGTTAAGGGTAGGCAACAACACGTCTGCGTGCTTTGTCCCCACCTGTACTCCCTGGTCACTGACGGGCCGCCCCCAGGTGTTAAGGGTAGGCAACAACACGTCTGCGTGCTCAGTCCCCACCTGTACTCCCTGTTCACTGACGGGCTGCCTCCAGGTGTTAAGGGTAGGCAACAACACGTCTGCGTGCTTTGTCCCCACCTGTACTCCCTGTTCACTTACGGGCTGCCTCCAGGTGGTAAGGGTAGGCAACAACACGTCTGCGTGCTTAGTCCCCACCTGTACTCCCTGTTCACTAAGACTGCATAGCCAAACACGACTCCAACACCATCATTAAGTTTGCTGACGACACAACAGTGGTAGGCCTGATCACCGACAACGATTAGACAGCCTATAGGGAGGTCAGAGACCTGGCCATGTGGTGCCAGGATAACAACCTCTCCCTCAATGTGACCAAGACAAAGGAGCTGATCGTGGACTACAGGAAAAGGAGGGCCGAACAGGCACCCATTAACATCGACGGGGCTGTAGTGGAGCGGGTCGAGAGTTTCAAGTTCCTTGGTGTCCACATCACCAACAAACTATCATGGTCCAAACACACCAAGACAGTCGTGAAGAGGGCACGACAACACCTTTTCCCCCACAGGAGACTGAAAAGATTGGGCATGGTTCCCCAGAACCTCAAAAGTTATACAGCTGCACCATCGAGAGCATCCTGAATGGTTGCATCACCGCCTGGTATGGCAACTGCTTGGCATCTGACCATAAGGTGCTACAGAGGGTAGAGTGTACGGCCCAGTACATCACTGGGGCCAAGCTTCCTGCCATCCAGGACCTATATACCAGGCGGTATCAGAGGAAAGCCCAAAAAATTGTCAAAGACTCCAGTCACCCTAGTCATAGACTGTTCTCTCTGCTACCGCACGGCAAGCGGTACCGGAGCGCCAAGTCTAGGACCAAAAGGCTCCTTAACAGCTTCTACCCCCAAGCCATAAGACTGCTGAACAATTAATCAAATGGCCACCCAGACTATTTACATTGACCCCCCCCCCCCCCCCCCCCATTTGTTTTTACACTGCTGCTACCCGCTGTTTATTATCGACGTATAGTCACTTTACCCCTATGTAACAGTGTTGCTTCCGACCCTCTCCTCGCCCCTACCTGGGCTTGAACCAGGGACCCTCTGCACACATCGACAACAGTCACCCTCGAAGCACCATTACCCGTCGCTCCACAAAAGCAGCGGCCCTTGCAGAGCAAGGGAAACAACTACTTCAAGGTCTCAGAGCGAGTGACGTCACCGATTGAAATGCTACTAGTGCGCACCGCTAACTAGCTAGCCATTTCACACCGGTTACACCTACCTACATGTACAAATTACCTCAACTAATCTCTACCCTCGCACATTGGCTCGGTACCAGTACCCCCTGTATATAGCCTCGTTATTGTTATTTTATTGTGTTACTTTTTATTTTATTTTAATTATTTTCTTAACTCTCCTGTTGTATTCGGCGCATGTGACAAATATTTGTTTTGATTTGATTTAACTGTGCTTTGTTTGATTGGAATCCCTAACTGTGCTTTATTTGATTGGAATCACTAACTGTGCTTTGTTTGATTGGAATCACTAACTGTACTTTGTTTGAACGCAGCCCACCTTTCTTCTCTCTCCCTCTGACATCACTCGCCTGGTGAACACAAAGCAGCTTTGGGTAATGGCGCTTTCAAGACAACTGGAAACTCAGAATTAATGAGGTTAAATCATGATGTCATGTTGGAAAGTCGGAGCTCTAGAAAAATGCCATAGTTCTCGAGTTGGAATTCCGAGTTTGATGACCGTTCAAAACGATTTTTCCCAGTCGGAGCTTGTTTTTTTTGCGAGTTCCCAGTTTATTTGAACGCACTGAAATCGGAAGTCTGATTTTTCCGATTTCTGAGCTCCCAGTTGTTTTGAACGCGGCATAAGCTGCTCAGAAACAATACACTATAATGACACCCTGTAGGCCTGTGATAACTAGGCGTCCGCATGCTTCACATCCGAAACAGTTTGTGCATACAGTATATTATGACTACATTTTGTGAATTTTGGTCTTCGCCAAGGTTTTTTTTCAAGTGTTCCTGCACACAAAAACAATTATTGAGGCCGAAGTCGGTAGCCAAAGTTTATGCCCCTTAGTTGGTGATTGGTCAACATTAGGGTTAACCTAATGGAGCCTCAGAGTGGAGGTGTCATAATACCCATAAAACCTAGCGGTCAAACAGGGAAATGGTTCCAGTCGTTTAGAAACACTTAAAATAAGGGATGTGTTTCTTGTAGGCTTACCCTGGCGTGACGTTTTGATAACCGTGTAAATCTCTCTTGGACAAGGTAAGGTATCAATATATTAGCCAAAAATGAAATGCTAATTAGCTGCTAATGTGGCTATCATACAGAACTACAGAGAGGAAGAAGAAGAGGCCCAACTCGGCGGAAGATCTGTCTCCCTCCAGCAGGTGGTGTGTGTTTGTTATTTTGCTCTCCAAGCAAGGAGTTTTAGTGTGGAGGTCAATGAGAGATTGTTGAATTTGGTCAACAAAACATTTTATGGCTTATTTGCTACGTGAGGTTTATTTGATCGAATAGAAATTTCGTAAAGTTTAAGTTGTTACGAGTGTACTGATATAAGTAGGACACTTGAAATCCCGGCAACTTTTAGAAAAACACTTTATATTGGAATTGTCTCGTGATGGCTATGCATATTCATGGCTGAGGATAGTAGAATAGCGTCTCTCTCCATTGAATACAGGCGATTGACGTCAACAACCCTCATCGAATATTCAAAAAGGATTACAATAATGAGATGTATCCACCAATCCAAAGAAAGGATAGGTGGGAGCTAGACTCCCATTTTTAGGGTGGAGAAACATGTATCTTGTCAGTATATCCATGATCTTTGAGAACTGAAAATGCCTGTCTCAAGGTTCACGTCACTCATTAGGGCCATGATGATCTGGATGAGACTGCCGAACCGAGGCAAAGGTAAGAATCTCTGGATTAACTATCAAATGTTAGCTAAATGTAAGTATTTAATAAAATGGCTAAAGTTGTTTAAATTGACAATTCTGTGAACTGTCTTGGGCAAGTTTTAAATAGAAAACACCTGTCATCTAGCTAGCTAGCTAGCTCATGGTTAGATAGTTAGCAACATTAGTCTGGCTAGATGGCTACATTAGCCGTCTATTTGTCTAGCCATTTAAATGCATGAGAAATTCATAAACGAGTTTAGCTTTCTTTGGCTTTTATAAACCAACAGTCTAGCTTGCTAGTTAACTTAGATGGTGAAGCTAGGGCTAGGCGTTCTTGATCATGTTTGTTTGTGTCTGTGGGTGAAGGGTGAAAAGCCTATTTCAAGTACTACTTGACTTGTAGCTACCCTAGCTAGCTGTATTTTTTTTGTCTGGCTTTTTGAGGTTTCATAGATGGACTGATTAGCATCCTCTATTGAGTCAACAGTGTGCTTACTTTACTGCAGAGAAATAGTAATGGCGTCTTTTTGTAGGCACTAATATGACATTTACATAAGTATTCAGACCTTTTACTCAGTACTTTGTTGCAGCACATTTGGCAGCGATTACAGCCTCAAGTCTTCTTGGGTATGACGCTACAAGCTTGGCACACCTGTATTTGGGGAGTTTCTCTCATTCCTCTCTGCAGATCCTCTCAAGCTCTGTCAGGTTGGATGGGGAGCGTTGCTGCACAGCTATTTTCAGGACTCTCAAGAGATGTTCAATTGGGTTCAAGTCTGGCTGGGCCACTCAATGACATTCAGAGACTTGTCCCGAAGCCACTCCTGCGTTGTGTTTGGCTGTATGCTTAGAATTGTTGTCCTGTTGGAAGGTGAACCTTAGCCCCAGCCTGAGCGCTCTGGAGCAGGTTTTCATCAAGGATCTCTCTGTACTTTGCTCCGTTCATCTTTCCCTCGATCCTGACTTATCTCCCAGTCCCTGCCACTGAAAAACATCCCCACAGCATGATGCTGCCACCACCATGCTTCACCGTAGGGATGGTGCAAGGTTTCATCCAGACTCATGGTCTGAGACTCCTTTAGGTGGCTTTTGGCAAATTCCAAGCGGGCTGTCATGTGCCTTTTATTGAGTGGCTTCCTCTGGCCACTCTACCATAAAGGCCTGATTGGTGGAGGGCTGCAGAAATGGTTGTCCTTCTGGAAGTTTCTCCCATCTCCACAGAGGAACTCTAGAGCTCTGTCAGTGTAACCATCGGGTTCTTGGTTTCCTCCCTGACCAAGGCCCTTCTACCCCGATTGCTCAGTTTGGCCGGGCGGACAGTTCTAGGAAGAGTCTTGGTGGTTCCAAACTTCTTCCATTTAAGAATGATGGAGGCCACTGTGTTCTTGGGGACCTTCAATGCTGCAGAAATGTTTTGGTACCCTTCCCCAGATCTGTGCCTTGTCACAATCCTGTCTCGGAGCTCTACGGACAATTCCTTTACCTCATGGCTTGGTTTTTGTTCTGACATGCACTGTCAACTGTGGGACCTTATATAGACAGGTGTGTGCCTTTCCAAATCATGTCCAATCAATTGAATTTACCACACATGGACTCAAATCAACACGATTTTGTGAGAAGACCGATTTTCGGGATTTGTCATTGTCTTCTTCTTCTTCTTCTTCTTCTTCTTCTTTTTCTATGATATAATGGCGTTCCGCAAACCAACGTTAAAGGTGCATGCCGCCACCTACTGTGCTGGAGGGTCAATCACGGTTTACAACATTTCTAAGTCCTCCTCCCTAACTCAGTATTTTTGAGAAAATAAAGAAGAGCCCTACTAACTTCTAATAGACCCTCACCCATCCCCAAACCCCTCCCCCATCCCCAAACCCCTCACCCATCCCCAAACCCCTCCCCCATCCCCAAACCCCTCACCCATCCCCAAACCCCTCACCCATCCCAAAACCCCTCACCCATCCCCCAAACCCTCCCCCATCCCCAAAATCCCCCCCCCCCCCCCCCATTTTTTAAAATTGTGGAATAATAGTGAAGACATCAAAACTATGAAATAACACATATGGAATCGTGTAGTAACCAAAAAATTGTTAAACAAATCAAAATATATTTTATATTTGAGATTCTTCAAATAGCCACCCTTTGCCTTGATGACAGCTTTGCACACTCTTGGCATTCTCTCAACCAGCTTCACCTGGAATGCTTTTCCAACAGTCTTGAAGGAGTTCCCACATATGCTGAGCACTTGTTGGCTGCTTTTCCTTCACTCTGCGGTCCGACTCATCCCAAATCATCTCAATTAGGTTGAGGTCGGGGGATTGTGGAGGCCAGGTCATCTGATGCAGCACTCCATCTCTCTCCTTCTTGGTCAAATAGCCCTTACACAGCCTGGAAGTGTGTTGGGTCATTGTCCTGTTGAAAAACAAATGATAGTCACACTATGCCCAAAACAGATGGGATGGCATATCGCTGCAGAATGCTGTGGTAGCCATGCTTGTTAAGTGTGCCTTGAATTATAAATAAATCACAGACAATGTCACCAGCAAATCACCCACACACCATAACACCTCCTCCTCCATGCTTTACGGTGGGAACTACACATGTGGAGATCGTCCGTTCACCCACACTGCATCTCACAAAGATACGGCTGTTGGAACCAAAATTATCACATTTGGACTCCAGACCAAAGGACACATTTCCACCGGTCTAATGTCCATTGCTTGTATTTCTTGGCCCAAGCAGGTCTCTTCTTATTATTGGTGTCCTTTAGTAGTGGTTTCTTCGCAGCAATTCGACTATGAAGGCCTGATTCACACAGTCTCCTCTGAACAGTTGATGTTGAGATGTGTCTGTGACTTGAACTCTGTGAAGCATTTATTTGGGCTGCAATATCTGAGGCTGGTAACTCTAATTAACTTATCCTCTGCAGCAGAGGTAACTCTGGGTCTTCCATTCCTGTGGTGGTCCTCATGAGAGCCAGTTTCATAGTAGCGCTTGATGGTTTTTGCGACTGCACTTGAAGAAACTTTCAAAGTTCTTGAAATGTTCCGTATTGACTGACCTTCATGTCTTAAAGTTATGATGGACTGTCATTTCTCTTTGCTTATTTGAACTGTTCTTGCCATAATATGGACTTGGTATTTTACCAAATAGGGCTATCTTCTGTATACCCCTACCTTATCACAACACAACTGATTGGCTCAAATGCATTAAGAAGGAAATAAATTCCACAAATGAACTTTTAAGAAGGCACACCTGTTAATTGAAATGCATTCCAGGTGACTACCTCATGAAGCTGGTTGAGAGAATGCCAAGAGTGTGCAAAGCTGTCATCAAGGCAAAGGGTGGCTATTTGACCCTGCTGGTCATCTATGAACGTTTGAACATCTTGGAGAAAAATCTGGCCTTAATGGCCATGTACTGTTATAATCTCCACCCGACACAGCCAGAAGGGGACTGGCCACCCCTCAGAGCCTGGTTCCTCTCTAGGTTTCTTCCTAGGTTTCTGCCTTTCTAGGGAGTTTTTCTTAGCCACCATGCTTCTACATATGCATTGCTTGCTGTTTGGGGTTTTAGGCTGGGTTTCTGTATAGCACTTTGTGACATCTGCTGATGTAAAAATGGCTTTATAAATAAAAGTTGATTGATTGATTTGAAAATCTCAAATCTCAAATATATTCTGATTTGTTTAACACTTTTTTGGTTAATACATGATTCTATATGTGTTATTTCATAGTTTTGATGTCTTCACTATTATTCTACAATGTAAAGAAAAATGTAAAAATAAAGAAAAACCTTGATTGAGTAGGTGTGTCCAAACTTTTGACTGGTAGTGTATATATCGTTTCAAAGCTCTTTTGGCTAACTGGTCTACAATTTCATTCCCTTCCACACCTGAATGTGCTGGAACCCAGCAGAATCTCACTACTACACCAGTCTCTCAATTCTCCATAATAACATTAATACCTCCAATAGGTCACTCCTATTATATTTACCAGATGATAAACTATTCAATACAGACAGAGAATTGAGAATACTATAATTCTACCAGGTTGTACGTCCTCCACCAACCGTTATCACCAACAGTCCAACTGAGTATTACTAGTATAGTACCATAGTGTAACACTCTGGCTCTATGGACGTTTATATTGAGCCAGGGTTGTTCATTTTCTTGTGTTTGGGTGTATTTCATTTGGTGGTGTTGGGGATGGGTGAGTTTCATTTTGTTTGTGTCATGTGGTGATTGGTCGATGACTCCCAATCAGAGGTAACGAGTGTCAGCTGTCGGCTCGTTATCTCTGATTGGGAGCCATATATATTCTGTGTGTTTTCTCCTTTGTGTTGTGGGTTATTGTTTCTTTGTTGCTGTTAGTAGTATTCAGTATTAGAACTTCACGGATCGTCATTTGTTGTTTTCTTCGTGGTTGCTTTAAGTTAATAAAGTCATCATGTTCACTCGCAACGCTGCGCATTGGTCTCCTCCTTCAGACGATCATGACAGAATAACCCACCACAAGAGGACCAAGCGGCGTAACAAGCGGCAACAGGACCTACCTACGCAGGATTTATGGACGCCTCCTAAGGATTTTTGGACTTGGGAGGAGATTCGGGCTGGAAAGGGTCCTTGGGCACAACCGGAGGAATATCACCGCCCTCGTGAAGAGCTGGAGGCAGCTGCAGCCGAGAGGAGGTGGTATGAGGAGGAATATCACCGCCCTCGTGAAGAGCTGGAGGCAGCTGCAGCCGAGAGGAGGTGGTATGAAGAGGAAGCGCGGAGTCGAGGCTGGAAGCCCGTGGTTACTCCCCAAAAATTTTTTGGGGGGGGGCACATGGCTTGGGCGCCTGGGCAGCAGGAGGCTGCCACAGGTAGAGCTGGAGAGAAGGCTATCGGATTACGGGAGCCATTGGCGAGTAGAGGGAGGGAAGTTGTTGTGGCACGGCATGAGAGACTGAAGTGTGTTCCCAGTCTGGTCCGGTCCGTTCTTGATCCCCAGTTAAGGCCAGTGGTGGGTGTTCCCGGTACGGACCGGTCTGTTCCTACTCCACGCACCAGGTCCACGATGTGCGTCGCCAGCCGGCCAGAGTCTGCCGTCTGCCCTAGGGCGTCTGAACTGCCCGTCTGCCAAGCGCTGCATAAGCCGCCCGTCTGTACTGAGCCTGCAAAGCCGTCCGTCTGCCATGAGCCTTCAGAGCCGTCCGCCAGACAGAATCATACACCTGCTATGGAATCAGCAGGAGCCGACGCAGCCCATACTAGACTGGAAGCTCGGGTTCGGGACCAGAAAGAGCAACTCCTGCAGATGGGAGCCGCCCTGCTGGAGGTGATGACTGCAATCCGAGGCTGGGGTCCGCCTCCACCGCCAGCCTCCCAGCCAGCACCATCAGCCAGCCATGAGCAGCCAGATCCGTCAGCCAGCCATGAGCAGCTAGACCCGTCAGCCAGCCATGAGCAGCCAGATCCGTCAGCCAGCCATGAGCAGCCAGACCCGTCAGCCAGCCATGAGCAGCCAGACCCGTCAGCCAGCCATGAGCAGCCAGATCCGTCAGCCAGCCATGAGCAGCCAGACCCGTCAGCCAGCCATGAGCAGCCAGGTCCGTCAGCCAGCCATGAGCAGCCAGGTCCGTCAGTCAGCCATGAGCAGCCAGATCCGTCAGCCAGCCATGAGCAGCCAGACCCGTCAGCCAGCCATGAGCAGCCAGATCCGTCAGCCAGCCATGAGCAGCCAGATCCGTCAGCCAGCCATGAGCAGCCAGACCCGTCAGCCAGCCATGAGCAGCCAGATCCGTCAGTCAGCCATGAGCAGCCAGATCCGTCAGCCAGCCATGAGCAGCCAGATCCGTCAGCCAGCCATGAGCAGCCAGATCCGTCAGCCAGCCATGAGCAGCCAGATCCGTCAGCCAGCCATGAGCAGCCAGATCCGTCAGCCAGCCATGAGCAGCCAGACCCGTCAGCCAGCCAGGATCCGCCAGAGCCGTCCAGCCTGGATCCGCCAGAGCCGTCCCGCCAGGATCCGCCAGAGACGTCCCGCCAGGATCCGCCAGAGCCGTCCCGCCAGGATCCGCCAGAGCCAGCCAGCCAGGATCCGCCATCTAGTCAGGTGCTGCCCCTTAGCCCGGTGCTGCCCTTTAGCCCGGTGCTGCCCCTTAGTCCGGTGCTGCCCCTGAGTCCGGTGCCGCCCCTTAGTCCGGTACTGCCCCTTAGTCCGGTGCTGCCCCTTAGTCCGGTACTGCCCCTTAGCCCGGTGCTGCCCCTTAGTCCTGTACTGCCCTTTAGTCCGGTGCTGCCCCTTGTCCCGGTGCTGCCCCTTATCCCGGTGCTGCCCCTTATCCCGGTGCTGCCCCTTATCCCGGTGCTGCCCCTTATCCCGGTGCTGCCCCTTAGGCCGATGCTGCCCCTTAGTCCGGGGTTGCCCCTTAGTCCAGGTGGGGTTAGGTGGAGGGTGGTCATTGGGAGGAGGCTACCGAAGCAGGTTGTGACTGTGGTGGGGTGGGGATCACGACCGGGGCCAGAGCCGCCACCATGGACAGACGCCCACCCAGACCCTCCCCTAGTCCTGATGTTGGTGCGCCCGGAGTTCGCACCTTTAGGGGGGGGTACTGTAACACTCTGGCTCTATGGACGTTTATATTGAGCCAGGGTTGTTCATTTTCTTGTGTTTGGGTGTATTTCATTTGGTGGTGTTGGGGATGGGTGAGTTTCATTTTGTTTGTGTCATGTGGTGATTGGTCGATGACTCCCAATCAGAGGTAACGAGTGTCAGCTGTCGGCTCGTTATCTCTGATTGGGAGCCATATATATTCTGTGTGTTTTCTCCTTTGTGTTGTGGGTTATTGTTTCTTTGTTGCTGTTAGTAGTATTCAGTATTAGAACTTCACGGATCGTCATTTGTTGTTTTCTTCGTGGTTGCTTTAAGTTAATAAAGTCATCATGTTCACTCGCAACGCTGCGCATTGGTCTCCTCCTTCAGACGATCATGACACATAGTATACTGACAGTTCATCTGTTAGTCTTCTACATATCTGCACATCAAATTCAGGAACGTAAACGCTTGCTCCAGGGTCCATGGATCCATCTGTGAATAGAGGTAAAAAAGCATAAAAACGTATACCAATATAATTGTCAACTAGTTTCCCTGTATCACTGACTTCTGACCAATCTTTCCTTTTCTCTACCAAGGTTAGATCAACAACAGGGTCTGGGAGTAACCATGGAGGAACATCCCCTATCACCACAGAAGGGCCAACCTCCAGCTCCCTCAACCCACTCTCATCAGCAAGCTTTCCAACTGTCCAACCAAAACCACTGCCTTGTCTCCTAGTATATTCCCAACAGTCATCTAGAACAGTAGCAGTGGGATGCTAAATTGTAAAGTGGTTATCCCACTGGCTATAGGGTGAATGCACCAATTTGTGAGTCGCTCTGGATAAGAGCGTCTGCTAAATGACGTAAATGTGCCCTTGAGCAAGGCACTTAACCCTAATTGCTCCTGTAAGTCGCTCTGGATAAGAGCGTCTGCTAAATGACTAAAATGTAAATGTAAATGTAATGCTCAACCTCACAGCTTTTCAACTTAATAATAGTCCCCTGTAGCTCAGTTGGTAGAGCATGGCGCTTGCAACGCCAGGGTTGTGGGTTCGTTTCCCACGGGGGGCCAGTATGAAAATGTATGCACTCACTAACTGTAAGTCGCTCTGGATAAGAGCGTCTGCTAAATTACTAAAATGTAAAATGTAAGCTAATGACAATTTTTTGCGCCGTATATTGAAAGGCATCTCACCTGCCTCCACTAGTAAGGCACATAGAGATGTTGATTTAAATGCACCAATACATCCTTAAAGCTTTATTCTGGATTCTGTCCAGCTTCTGAAGCCGTCTTCCCCGCTGTTCCATAAACTATACATCCGTAATCAATTGTCGTCCTGATCAGAGCTCTATAAATATCCATCAACAATTGTCTGTCAGCAACCGATTCATAACCAGAGACCGAGTGCATAAGATTCACCACCTTACACTTTGTTTCAACATTTATGACATGATCTTTCTATGTATATCGCTCATTGAACCATAGACCCAAATATTTGTACTTAGAAACCCTCCCCATAGACTGTCCATACAGAAACAACTGGATATTATCAGCAACTTTCTTCTTCGAGAAGAACATACAGCAGGACTTCGCTACTGACAATTTAAACCCCAGTCAATCGACCATCTTTCAACATCCACTATAGCTTGTTGAATAGATTTGATCACATGAGAGACATTCCTTCCCCTCTTCCAAACAGCTCCATCATCAGCATACAGGGAAGCCCCAATACCCCTACCTTCATTCGAAAACACATCGTTAATCATAATGTTGAACAAAATAGGACTGATAGCACTGCCTTGAGGAATACCATTGTCAACTCCATAGGCATCAGATAAAATGGATCCTATTTTAACTTGAAAGGAGCGATTTAAATAAGAAGGTCAAAACCCAGTTATATAACCTCCCACAAATACCAAGTCTTTCCATCTTAATCAGTAGGCCTTCTCTCTACATAGTGTCATAAGCCTTTTCAATGTAAAAGCCATTACTTCTTTCATGACCAGAGTTTTTACAACTTCATTGCTCACCAATACTAATGCATCCAAAGTAGATCTACCTTTACGGAATCCACTGACATTGACTCAATAAACCTCTATGTTCCAGGAAATATGACAATCTATTGACTATCATCTTTTCCATCAGTTTACACACGTTAGAGGTCAGTACTATTGGTCTATTACTATCAGCACATGAAGGGTCCTTACCAGGCTTTACAAAAGGTAATATTACTGCAGGTTTCCAACCAGAAGGTATAACCCCCTCACTCCAAATATTATTAAATAATCCCAGGAGAACATGTATGACCTCATCAGGTAGATGCTTAAACATTACATAGCATAACTGATCATGACCTGGGTCTGATAGCCACAGCCTATTAAGGCTGAGCGCATCTCATGTATGGTAAAATTAGCATCCAAAGAAGAGTCAACAGTATGCCTTTTCTTATACACATTAACATGAGCATTTAAAATCTCACACCTGCATTGCTTATACACTTTATTCAAAGTAACCCCACTATGTACCCTAGAAAATTATTCCAGTCATCTTCTTCAACGTAGACCACACATCCCCCAGCTCAGTACCCTGCCTATTGTAGAGCAGAACTGTCTCCATGCATTTCTCTTAACAGACTTAATGACCCTCCGTACTAAAGCTCTCTTCCTTTGGAAATCAACTATTCTCAGGAGTCATATTCCTACACAACACTCTGTAAGCTTTATTTATTTCTCGAATAGCCACAGTGCACTCTTCAGTCCACCAAGGAACCACCTTCCTTTTCTCACCCACTTCCCTCACTGGTACATACAGTGTATAAATATACAGTATATAAATATACAGTGTATAAATATACAGTATATAAATATACAGTGTATACATCCGCAGCACTTAAAATCAGAGGTCAGAGGCAGCACATACATCAACCAGCCTCTCTAAAGACAACTGTCCAACAGACTTTAAGCAATGATCACCAAACTTTTGAATGGTACCCTATCTGGAATAGTAACATCAAAGTTCATGGTACACGAAATCGGGAAATGATCACTTCCAACAGTAGAATCATTCATTACATTACATTCACACATACAGTGGGGGAAAAAAGTATTTAGTCAGCCACCCATTGTGCAAGTTCTCCCACTTAAAAAGATGAGAGAGGCCTGTAATTTTCATCATAGGTACACGTCAACTATGACAGACAAATTGAGAAAAATAAATCCAGAAAATCACATTGTAGGATTTTTTATGAATTTATTTGCAAATTATGGTGGAAAATAAGTATTTGGTCACCTACAAACAAGCAAGATTTCTGGCTCTCACAGACCTGTAACTTCTTTTTTAAGAGGCTCCTCTGTCCTCCACTCGTTACCTGTATTAATGGCACCTGTTTGAACTTGTTATCAGTATAAAAGACACCTGTCCACAACCTCAAACAGTCACACTCCGAACTCCACTATGGCCAAGACCAAAGAGCTGTCAAAGGACACCAGAAACAAAATTGTAGACCTGCACCAGGCTGGGAAGACTGAATCTGCAATAGGTAAGCAGCTTGGTTTGAAGAAATCAACTGTGGGAGCAATTATTAGGAAATGGAAGACATACAAGACCACTGATAATCTCCCTCGATCTGGGGCTCCACGCAAGATCTCACCCCGTGGGGTCAAAATGATCACAAAAATCCCAGAACCACACGGGGGGACCTAGTGAATGACCTGCAGAGAGCTGGGACCAAAGTAACAAAGCCTACCATCAGTAACACACTACGCCACCATGGACTCAAATCCTGCAGTGCCAGACGTGTCCCCCTGCTTAAGCCAGTACATGTCCAGGCCTGTCTGAAGTTTGCTATAGTGCATTTGGATGATCCAGAAGAGGATTGGGAGAATGTCATATGGTCAGATGAAACCAAAATAGAACTTTTTGGTAAAAACTCAACTCGTCGTGTTTGGAGGACAAAGAATGCTGAGTTGCATCCAAAGAACACCATACCTACTGTGAAGCATGGGGGTGGAAACATCATGCTTTGGGGCTGTTTTTCTGCAAAGGGACCAGGACGACTGATCCGTGTAAAGGAAAGAATGAATGGGGGCATGTATCGTGAGATTTTGAGTGAAAACCTCCTTCCATCAGCAAGGGCATTGAAGATGAAACGTGGCTGGGTCTTTCAGCATGACAATGATCCCAAACACACCGCCCGGGCAACGAAGGAGTGGCTTCGTAAGAAGCATTTCAAGGTCCTGGAGTGGCCTAGCCAGTCTCCAGATCTCAACCCCATAGAAAATCTTTGTAGGGAGTTGAAAGTCCGTGTTGCCCAGCGACAGGCCCAAAACATCACTTCTCTAGAGGAGATCTGCATGGAGGAATGGGCCAAAATACCAGCAACAGTGTGTGAAAACCTTGTGAAGACTTACAGAAAACATTTGACCTGTGTCATTGCCAACAAAGGGTATATAACAAAGTATTGAGAAACTTTTGTTATTGACCAAATACTTATATTCCACCATAATTTGCAAATAAATTCATTAAAAATCCTACAATGTGATTTTCTGGATTTATTTGTCTCATTTTGTCTGTCATAGTTGACGTGTACCTATGATGAAAATTACAGGCCTCTCTCTCATCTTTTTAAGTGGGAGAACTTGCACAATTGGTGGCTGACTAAATACTTTTTTTCCCCACTGTATATATATATATATATATATATATATATTATTATTTTTATACTGGCCCCCCGTGGGAAGTTGACGACATGGTGTAACTTAATATTACTACCTGCAATCACACATTCATATTCAGATGAGACAGTTATATTACGATACACAAGACCTTCCCTTATGAACGTAGCACCACCACCACCCTGTTCAATTGATCTATCAGATCTGATTGAACAATAACCAGGAATAATAAATTCCAGATGTGGTCTAAGCCATGTTTCTTGAACACATATCACATTAGGTTTGATCTCTAAATCTATTACACATTTCTTAAACTCCTGACCATTAGCAAGAAGGCTTCTGTCATTCCACTGAAGGATGACACAACCCATAACTCTAATTATCATCACACTGAGACATTCCATCATTACTATTATTAGGAGTCAACATATCAACAACCATGGCGACAGTAACATATGTTACTCCTAAAAACTCTGTTGCTGCTTCCACACTGATCTTCAACTTGGCAGTTCTTCTTTCCAGAAACGCAGTCAGGTTGATAACCTTTCCAATGAAGGCTATGAAGTCAATCTGATTACTATTAAGGTGTCCTTTGACACGACACATTTGTGAGAGCAAGATTTCTGAACAGGTCTCGTGTTCGTGTCTGGACCAACATAATCAACATTTCCTACAGTAGGTCCACTTACTCCAGGAGTAACCCTATTATCGCCATCATTCTGCCTAATAGTTCCACCAATCTGCATAAGAGACATTATGAGTGATTTGATATCTTTGTCTCTAGCCTCTTTCTGCACCTGGTATCCACCTGGTATCCACCTGGTATTCTCCTGGTATACCTGTAGCTGTGTTCCCCCCCACAATTACAACAGTTAACCTGGACATTGTTCCCACATTCCCCATAACCACATTCCCCAGTGACTCGGTTAATAAAAAAGTGGTCAGATGACGCAGATGCTAAGCTACAGGACTGTTTTGCTAGCACAGACTGGAACATGTTCTGGGATTCTTCAGACAGCATTGAGGAGTACACCACATCAGTCACTGGCTTCATCAATAAGTGCATCGATGATGTCGTCCCCACAGTGACCGTACGTACATACCCCAACCAGAAGCCATGGATTACAGGAAACATCCGCACTGAGCTAAAGGGTAGAGCTGCCGCTTTCAAGGAACGGGACTCTAACCCGGACGCTTATAAGAAATCCCGCTATGACCTCCGACGAACCATCAAACAGGCAAAGAGTCAATACAGGACTAAGATTGAATCGTACTACACTGGCTCTGACGCTCGTCGGATGTGGCAGGGCTTGAAAACTATTACAGACTACAAAGGGAAGCACAGCCGCGAGCTGCCCAGTGACACAAGCCTACCAGACGAGCTAAACCACCTCTATGCTCGCTTCGAGGCAAGCAACACTGAAGCATGCATGAGAGCACCAGCTGTTCCGGATGACTATGTGATCACGCTCTCCGTAGCCGATGTGAGTAAGACTTTTAAGCAGGTCAACATTCACAAGGCCGCAGGGCCGGACGGATTACCAGGACGTGTACTCCGAGCATGTGCTGACCAACTGGCAAGTGTCTTCACTGACATTTTCAACATGTCCCTGACTGAGTCTGTAATACCAACATGTTTCAAGCAGACCACCATAGTCCCCGTGCCCAAGGACTCTAAGATAACCTGCCTAAATGACTACCGACCCGTAGCACTGACGTCTGTAGCCATGAAGTGCTTTGAAAGGCTGGTCATGGCTCACATCAACAGCATTATCCCAGAAACCCTAGACCCACTCCAATTTGCATACCGCCCCAACAGATCCACAGATGATGCAATCTCTATTGCACTCCACACTGCCCTTTCCCACCTGGACAAGAGGAACACCTACGTGAGAATGCTATTCATTGACTACAGCTCAGCATTCAACACCATAGTGCCCTCTAAGCTCATCACTAAGCTAAGGATCCTGGGACTAAACACCTCCCTCTGCAACTGGATCCTGGACTTCCTGACGGGCCGCCCCCAGGTGGTAAGGGTAGGTAACAACACATCTGCCACACTGATCCTCAACACGGGGGCCCCTCAGGGGTGCGTGCTCAGTCCCCTCCTGTACTCTCTGTTCACCCATGACTGCATGGCCAGGCACGACTCCAACACCATCATTAAGTTTGCCGACGACACAACAGTGGTAGGCCTGATCACCGACAACGATGAGACAGCCTATAGGGAGGAGGTCAGAGATCTGGCCGTGTGGTGCCAGGACAACAACCTCTCCCTCAACGTGACCAAGACAAAGGAGATGATTGTGGACTACAGGAAAAAAAAGAGGACTGAGCACGCCCCCATTCTCATCGACGGGGCTGTAGTGGAACAGGTTGTCCACATCACCAACGAACTATCATGGTCCAAACACACCAAGACAGTCGTGAAGAGGGCACGACAAAGCCTATTCCCCCTCAGGAGACTGAAAAGATTTGGCATGGGTCCTCAGATCCTCAAAAAATTATACAGCTGCACCATCGAGAGCATCCTGACTGGTTGCATCACCGCCTGGTATGGCAACTGCTTGGCCTCCGACCGCAAGGCAATACAGAGGGTAGTGCGTACGGCCCAGTACATCACTGGGGCAAAGCTTCCTGCCATCCAGGACCTCTATACCAGGCGGTGTCAGAGGAAGGCCCTCAAAATTGTCAAAGACTCCAGCCACCCTAGTCATAGACTGTTCTCTCTGCTACCTCACGGCAAGCGGTACCGGAGTGCCAAGTCTAGGTCCAAAAGACTTCTCAACAGCTTCTACCCCCAAGCCATAAGACTCCTGAACAGCTAATCATGGCTACCCTGACTATTTGCACTGCCCCCCCACCCCATCCTTTTTACGCTGCTGCTACTCTGTTAATTATTTATGCATAGTCACTTTAACTCTACCCACATGTACATATTACCTCAACTACCTCAACTAGCCGGTGCCGCCGCACATTGACTCTGCAACGGTACCCCCCTGTATATATAGCCTCCCTACTGTCACTTTATTTTACTTCTGCTCTTTTTTTTCTCAACACTTTTTTTGTTTTGTTTTTATTTTTACTTTTTTCTTGTTTAAAATAAATGCACTGTTGGTTAAGGGCTGTAAGTAAGCATTTCACTGTAATGTCTGCACCTGTTGTATTCGGCGCATGTGACCAATAAAATTTGATTTGCTTTGATTTGACTTGGCACATATTTTCTTTCCTTTGCACAGAGCCACTACATGTCCCATTCTCTGGCATTTAAAACACCTTAATGGAGGTGGGACAAACTCTCTAACAGTGAAAGCCAGGAATCCCATCTGTACAACCTTCTCAGACAGTAATAATACTGACAGGCTTCCACTTCTCTGCCCCTCTTTCCTACTGAACAGCCGTTTGGCTTCAACCACCCCCCTCTACGTGTTCTTTTAAATCATCTATGGACATAGATAGTGGACCCTAACCCTAACCCTAACCCTAACCCTAACCCTAACCCTAACCCTCAGCATAGCTGAAGTTCCAGGGACATGACCTGTGATTTTCTTCCCCATGAGAGTTTTCATTTTCTGAATCTTCCCTTGCGGAAGGAACATGGTCAGCTTCAGAATATTACCAGTATACCAATGAACGGGCTAATGTGATTTCTCCTATCTCTTTCTTAACGGCATCGGTTAATCGAATAGGGTGTATTTGAGACCACATGGTCTCACCAAACACTATTACATCTTTCCTGTGGTCCTCTGTAGCTCAATTGGTAGAGCATGGTGCTTGTAACGCCAGGGTAGTGGGTTCGATCCCCGGGACCACCCATACGTAAAAATGTATGCACACATGACTGTAAGTCGCTTTGGATAAAGGCGTCTGCTAAATGGCATATTATTATTATTATTATATATTATTGAATTCTAAATAAATCATCGGTTAATGGAATAGGGTGTATATGAGACCACATGGTCTCACCAAACACCATTACATCTTTCCACCCCGACACTTCATTACTTTAGTTTTTCACTACCTTCATCCTCTTAACGTTCTCAACACTGGAAGTGCCACTGCTGTCAGCAGCTTATAGCAGGACCATTCTGATTCCTTTTCCTTTTCACTACAGATCATCCAGGTCCATGACATCATCATCCCCACCATCAGAACTATCATCCATGTTGACCATAGACCAGCACAGCTGTTGCTAAAACCGCCACAATATAGAACCATGGATTCTATTTCGTTTCCTTGTTTGAAGTCGAACCTCGCGCGTCAAGCTTACGCCTCCTCAGAAAACCACACCTGAGGTTTCTCTCTCTTCTCGTTCATGGTCTGACAAACACCGCTCTAGCTCTGTCACCTTTCACCGCTGTAGCTCTGTCACCTTTCACCGCTCTAGCTCTGTCACCTTTCACCGCTCTAGCTCTGTCACCTTTCACCGCTCTAGCTCTGTCACCTTTCACCGCTCTAGCTCTGTCACCTTTCACCGCTGTAGCTCTGTCACCTTTCACCGCTCTAGCTCTGTCACCTTTCACCGCTCTAGCTCTGTCACCTTTCACCGCTCTAGCTCTGTCACCTTTCACCGCTGTAGCTCTGTCACCTTTCACCGCTCTAGCTCTGTCACCTTTCACCGCTCTAGCTCTGTCACCTTTCACCGCTCTAGCTCTGTCACCTTTCACCGCTCTAGCTCTGTCACCTTTCCCCACAGATGCGGAAGTGCGTCATCGGCGAATGCGGTGTATTGAGACTCATCCAATGCAAAAAAAACAGATAACTCTAGTTTAAACGGACAGATTTTTATGGGGATTTATTTTTTATTATGCTAATTCGATTTCCGTGGGGTGCGGACATTGACTCTAGGGGTTGAACTAATAAAACCAAATGAATGTTGTTCTCTAGGTCTCGTAATATTGACCCTGAGGACCTGCGTATTTGTACATTGAAGGGGCCCAAATTGAGCAAGTTCCCCATTTATAAGTACTTGGGTATTTGGATTGACGATAAGCTCTCTTTTAAAATACACATTGAAAAACTGACCAAAAACCTGAGAATTAAGACTGGTTTCTTTTATAGAAATAAATCCTTCCAAATTTTGGAAAGTAGAAGGAAGATTGTTCAAGCAACATTTTTCCCAGTACTTGATTATGGTGATACATGCATGGAGCAGCCGCTGTTTTAAAACCTTTAGACTCGGTCTATCACTCAAAGGTCTATCACTCAAAGGTCTATCACTCAAAGGTCTATCACTCAAAGGTCTATCACTCAAAGGTCTATCACTCAAAGGTCTATCACTCAAAGGTCTATCACCCAGCACTGCGTTTTATCACTGGGGATAATCTTCGTAGACATCATGTCATTTGGTATAGTTCTGTTGGCTGGGAGTCTCTGACTAACAGAAGGGCCCAGCATTGGCTACTTTTTGTATATAAAGCGGTTCTTCAGAGACTCCCCACTACCTCAGCTCACGCATTAATTGGAGATCCAGCAATTTTCAGACCCGCTCTCTGGACTGACTGGCTCTGTAGGTCCCGCGGGTCTCCACTAACCTGGGAAAAAATGCTTTTAGTTTTTATGCCTCGAGCTCGTGGAGTTCAGGCCACCGTGAAGCTGGACTCGCTGATCTCCATTGGAGACATTTTGAGGGAGATAATAAGTGATAGTTTGTTTTGATTAATCTTCTTGTATTTATTGTATTGTGTTGATGTTGTTATTTTGCTTTATGTTATATTGAATTGATTGTTTCATGTTCACAGGGCTCCCTTGAGAATGAGGCCCTGTTCTCAGTGGTGACCCCCCCTGTTTAAAAAAGAATGAGGCCCTGTTCTTTTTATTTTATTTTACCTTTATTTAACCAGGTAAGCCAGTATTTCACCTTTATGTAACCAGGTAAGCCAGTATTTCACCTTTATTTAACCAGGTAAGCCAGTATTTCACCTTTATTTAACCAGGTAAGCCAGTATTTCACCTTTATTTAACCAGGTAAGCCAGTATTTCACCTTTATTTAACCAGGTAAGCCAGTATTTCACCTTTATTTAACCAGGTAAGCCAGTATTTCACCTTTATTTAACCAGGTAAGCCAGTATTTCACCTTTATTTAACCAGGTAAGCCAGTATTTCACCTTTATTTAACCAGGTAAGCCAGTATTTCACCTTTATTTAACCAGGTAAGCCAGTATTTCACCTTTATTTAACCAGGTAAGCCAGTATTTCACCTTTATTTAACCAGGTAAGCCAGTTGAGAACAAGTTCTCATTTACAACTGCAACCTGGCCAAGATAAAGCAAAGCAGTGCGATAAAAACAACAACACAGAGTTACATATGGGGTAAACAAAACATAAAGTCAAAAATACAACAGAAAAGATATATACAGTGTGTGCAAATGTAGCAAGTTATGGAGGTAAGGCAATAAATAGGCCAGAGTGCAAAATAATTACAATTTAGTATTAACACTGGAGTGATAGATGTGCAGAAGAAGATGTGCAAATAGAGATACTGGGGTGCAAATTAGCAAAATAAATAACAATATGGGGATGAGGTAGTTGGGTGGGCTAATTACAGATGGGCTGTGTACAGGTGCAGTGATCGGTAAGGTGCTCTGACAACTGATGCTTAAAGTTAGTGAGGGAGATAAATGTCTCCAGCTTCAGAGATTTTTGCAGTTCGTTCCAGTCATTGGCAGCAGAGAACTGGAAGGAATGGCGGCCAAAGGAGGTGTTGGCTTTGGGGATGACCAGTGAGATATACCTGCTGGAGCGCATACTACGGGTGGGTGTTGCTATGGTGACCAATGAGCTAAGTTAAGGCAGGGATTTGCCTAGCAGTGATTTATAGATGGCCTGGAGCCAGTGGGTTTGGCGACTAATATGTAGTGATTGCCAGCCAACGAGAGCGTACAGGTCACAATGGTGGGTAGTATATGGGGCTTTGGTGACAAAACGGATGGCACTGTGATAGACTACATCCAATTTGCTGAGTAGAGTGTTGGAGGCTATTTTGTAAATGACATTGCCGAAGTCAAGGATCGGTAGGATAGTCAGTTTTACGAGGGCATGTTTGGCAGCATGAGTGAAGGAGGCTTTGTTGCAAAATAGGAAGCCGATTCTAGATTTAACTTTGGATTGGAGATGCTTAATGTGAGTCTGGAAGGAGAGTTTACGGTCTAACCAGACACCTTGTCACGCCCTGGCTCTGGGGACTCTTAAATGTTGAGCCAGGTGTGTAGTTTCTATGTTATGTTTTTCTATGTTTAGCTTCTAGATGGGTTAGATATATGTTGGCCAGGGTGGTTCCCAATCAGAGGCAGCTGTAGCTCGTTGTCTCTGATTGGGGACCATACTTAGGCAGCTTGTTGGCACCAGTTAGTTGTGGGATCTTGTTCTGTATAGGTTTGTAGTGTGTACCTTTAGACTTCACGTATCGTTTGTTTGTTGTTTTGTCGTGTGTTCAGTACTTTAATAAAATTTACACTTATCACGCTGCGCCTTGGTTCGACGAGTCTTTAAACGATCTTGACACACCTAGGTATTTGTAGTTGTCCACATATTCTAAGTCAGACCTACCGAGAGTAGTGATTATAGTCGGGCAGGCAGGTGCAAGCAGTGTTCGATTGAAGATCATGCATTTAGTTTTACTAGCGTTTAGGAGCAGTTGGAGGCTATGGAAGGAGTGTTGTATGGCATTGAAGCTCGTTTGGAGGTTTGTTAGCACAGTGTCCAATGAAGGGCCAGATGTATACAAAATGGTGTCATCTGCGTAGAGGTGGATCTGAGAGTCACCAGCAGCAAGAGCGACATCATTGATATACACAGAGAATAGAGTCAGCCCGAGAATTGAACCCTGTGGCACCCCCATAGAGACTGCCAGAGGTCCAGACAACAGGCCCTCCAATTTGACACATTGAACTCTATCTGAGAAGTAGTTGGTGAATCAGGCGAGGCAGTCATTTGAGAAACCAAGGCTATTTAGTCTGCCAATAAGAATGCGGTGATTGACAGAGTCGAAAGCCTTGGCCAGGTCGATGAAGACGGCTGCACAGTACTGTCTTTTATCGATCACGGTTATAATATCGTTTAGGACCTTTAGCGTGGCTGAGGTGCACCCATGACCAGCTCGGAAACCAGATTACATAGCGGAGAAGGTACGGTGGGATTCGAAATGGACGGTGATCTGTTTGTTAACTTGGCTTTCAAATACTTTCGAAAGGCAGCGCAGGATGGATATAGGTCTGTAACAGTTTGGATCTAGAGTATCACCCCCTTTGAAGAGGGGGATGACCGCGGCAGCTTTCCAATCTCTGGGGATCTCAGATGATACGAAAGATAGGTTGAACAGGCTAGTAATAGGGGTTGCTACAATTTCGGCGGCTAATTTTAGAAAGAAAGGGTCCAGATTGTCTAGTCCAGCTGATTTGTAGTGGTCCAGACTTTGCAGCTATTTCAGAACATCAGCTATCTGAATTTGGGTGAAGGAGAAGCAGGGGGGGGGGGGGGGGGGGGCAAGTTGCAGCGGGGGAGGGCAGAGCTGGTGGCCGGGGTAGGGGTAGCCAGGTGGAAAGCATGGCCAGCCGTAGCAAAATGCTTATTGAAATTCTCGATTATCGTAGATGTATCGGTGGTGACAGTGTTTCCTAGCCTCAGTGCAGTGGGCAGCTGGGAGGAGGTGCTCTTATTCTCCATGGACTTTACAGTGTCCCAAAACTTTTTGGAGTTAGTGCTACAGGATGCAAATTTCTGTTTGAAAAAGCTAGCCTTTGCTTTCCTAACTGATTGTGTATATTGGTTCCTGACTTCCCTGAAAAGTTGCATATCGCGGGGGCTGTTCGATGCTAATGCAGTACGCCAGAGGATGTTTTTGTGCTGGTCAAGGGCAGTCAAGTCTGGGGTGAACCAGGGGCTATATCTGTTCTTAGTTCGGAATTTTTTGAATGGGGCATTTAAGATGGAGAGGAAAGCACTTTTAAAGAACAACCAGGCATCCTCTACTGATGGATTGAGGTCAATATCCATCCAGGATACCCGGGCCAGGTCAATTAGAAAGGCCTGCTCGCTGAAGTGTTTTAGGGAGCGTTTGACAGTGATGAGGGGTGGTCGTTTGACCGCGGACCCATTACGGACGCAGGCAATGAGGCAGTGATCGCTGAGATCCTGGTTGAAGACAGTGAGGTGTATTTAGAGGGTAAATTAGTCAGGATGATATCTATGAGGGTGCCCATGTTTATGGATTTAGGGTTGTACCTGGTAGGTTCCTTGATAATTTGTGTGAGATTGAGGGCATCTAGTTTAGATTGTAGGACGGCCGGGGTGTTAAGCATATCCCAGTTTAGGTCACCAAGCAGTACGAACTCTGAGGATAGATGGGGGGCAATCAATTCACATATGGTGTCCAGGGCACAGCTGGGGGCTGAGGGGGATCTGTAGCAAGCGGCAACAGTGATAGACTTATTTCTGGAGAGGTGGATTTTTAGAAGTAGAAGCTCAAGCTGCTTGGGCACAGACCTGGATAGTATGATAGAGCTCTGCAGGCTCTCTCTACAGTAGATTGCAACTCTGCCCCCTTTGGCAGCTCTATCTAGACAGAAAATGTTGTAGTTGGGGATAGACATTTCAGGGTTTTTGGTGGTCTTCCTAAGCCAGGATTCAGACACTGCTAGAACATCAGGGTTGGCGGAGTGTGCTAACGCAGTGAGTAACTCAAACTTAGGGAGGAGGCTTCGGATGTTAACGTGCAAGAAACCAAGGCTTTTACGGTTACAGAAGTCAACAAATGATAGCACCTTGGGAGCAGGAGTGATACTGGGGGCTACAGGGCCTGGGTTAACCTCTACATCAGCAGAGGAACAGAGGAGGACTAGAATAAGGATACAGCTAAAGGCTTTAAGAACTGGTCTTCTAGTGCGTTGGGTACAGAGAATAAACGGGGCAGATTTCCGGGCATTATGTACAGACAAGGATATGGAAGGATATGAGTACAGTGGAGGTAACCTAAGCGTTGGGTAACAATGAAAGAGACAGCATCACTGGAGGCACCGATTCAGCCGGTCTCTGCGTGTATTCGGGGTGGAACAAAGGAACTATTTGAGGCAGTTTGAGAGGGACTTGGGGTTCTACAGTGAAATTGTATAATAAGAACTAATCAAAACAGCAATAGGCAAGGCATATTGACATGGGAGAGAGGCATAAAGCAATCACAGGTGTTATTAGAGAGAGCTAAGACAACAACTGGTAATGGCGATAAAGTTTGGGCTGAGGCTAAACAGATAAACAGGATATGGTACCGTGTAAAGGAACAGTCCAGCAGGCATCAGCTGTGCAACTGAGTGATCATAAGGTCCAGTGAACAGCAATAGGTGAGACCGGGAGCAGTTCGAATGGCTGCTACAGCACAGGCGAGCAGGAAGCACGGCTGTTGCTTGCGTGTGCTAGCGGGCCAGGGCTAGCAGATGGATCTTCGTGGTCATTGCAACGGGAAGCCAGTTGAAACCACATCAGACGATTACGTCGGCAGACCAGTCGTGATGGATCGGCGGGGCTCCGTGTCAACACTAGGAGGTCCCGTCCGGTTGACAGAGAGGTAGATAGCCGGGAGATGGGCCTGGCTCGAGGCTAGTTCAAGGCTAACTGGTGCTTGCTTCGAGGGCGGTGGTGATTAGCCAACAACATCCATTCGGTTGCAGCTAGCTAGTTGCGATGATTCGGTGTTAAGGTCCAGTGATTCAGTGATTCCGGCAGAAATTCGATATGTTCTTGGTCGATAGCGCGATGTGCAGACTGTGCAGACTGGCCGATAATAGTCCAGGCTAGAGCTGGCTGGTAGGTAGTGCAGGCCACGGACAATGGTGAAAACCGCTAACGGTGGCTAATAGCAAGTAGCTAGTTAGCTAGTTAGCTGGCTAGCTGGCTAGTTTCAACTAGAGGTTCTGGATAAAAAGGTAAAATAAATAATAGAATCTGTTCCACATTGGGTGAGGCGGGTTGCAGGAAAGTATATTCAGTTGAAGGATGAAAAGTGTGATAGAGAAATATATACGAAAGAGGCAAAAAAACAAAAAACAGGCTATTTACACGGACACACTACAGAGTACACGACCGCACTGCTACGACATCTTGTTCTCAATGGTGACCCCCCCCGTTTAAAAAAGAATGAGGCCCTGTTCTCAATGCTGACCCCCCCCCCCGTTGTTATTCGTAACTGTCAGATGAGAAAGTGAATGCACTGCAGCTTCAGTTAGCCTAGCTAGCTAACATTAGCTTCTTTGATGCAGTCAAGACAGGTACTACATAATCATATTGGATGATAAATAACCTAGCTATGGCAGCTATTAGTCGACTATAGCGCGAGTCGGCTTGGTTGTTGCTCTTGTGTCACTCGCTCACAGAGTGGCACCTCTCTCCCTCCTCTCGCGTTTTATCAGCTCTGTTTAATAAAGTAGCTTCAAAAATGACCTTTCTCCTGCTTCCCTCACTCAGATCGGACTGGGTCTGGATCTGACTGGGTCTGGATCGGACTGGGTCTGGATCGGACTGGGTCTGGATCTGACTGGGTCTGGATCGGACTGGGTCTGGATCTGACTAGGTCTGGATCGGACTGGGTCTGGATCGGACTGGGTCTGGATCTGACTAGGTCTATACGGAACTGGTCTAGTTGTCCTCGCGTTCGGAAAGGGTCTCTATATTAAAACAATTAATTTATGCATATCCGATCCGGGTGGGAAAGCCCCAGGTCAATTTCGGAACGGGTCCAACTTCAACCCGTGAAGACCTCTAATTCATGGTAGTCTGGAGAACATGCTTGTATGATAAGTTATGGTCCAAGGGTTCTTACAGTAAACTAGTATAGAAGACATTACTGTAACTTCCTATTATATCTTTTTAATGTAGTATCACAGGTAATTTTACTGGGGATTGGTTAGATGATAAACATGTCGTCATTGTGAGATCTGTTCTGTTTCTGGGAACTCACAGGGTGAGGGGATAAGCCTATATCTATGTATATATCTATCTATATAAGCCTATATCTATCTATATACATATCTATAGGGCCTATATCTATCTATATACACATATATATAGGGCCTATATCTATCTATATATATATCTATAGGGCCTATATCTATGTATATCTATATATCTATAGGGCCTATATCTATGTATATCTATATATCTATAGGGCCTATATCTATGTATATATATATATCTATAGGGCCTATATCTATGTATATATATCTATATCTATAGGGCCTATATCTATCAATATATATATATCTATAGGGCCTATATCTATCAATATATATATATATCTATAGGGCCTATATCTATCAATATATATATATCTATAGGGCCTATATCTATCAATATATATATATCTATAGGGCCTATATCTATCAATATATATATATATCTATAGGGCCTATATCTACATGAAACATAGTGCTACAACAGACATGGCTTTTCAGTTTCAAGTTTTAATGTCACATGCATAAGGGTTAGGGTTAGGGTTAGGGTTAGGGTTAGGGTCATAAGTACAGGGAAGTTCCAAACCCATGCATAAGTACAGGGAAATGCCTTTATTGCAAGTTCCAAACCCAACAATGCAGTAATCAATATCAATGTAGCACTAAAAATAGCAAGGTAGAACAAAAACACATGAGATATAAAAATAAGAAATAAGAAGAACACGAGAACTAAGAAGCTACATACAGGTTCAATACCATATTAACAATGTGCAGGGATACTGGAGTGATGGATGTAGATATGTATAGGGGTCAGGTGACTATATACAGGATCAGTTCCAATACCATATTAACGATGTGCAGGGATACTGGAGTGATGGAGGTAGATATGTATAGGGGTAAGGGGACAGGGATACTGGAGTGATGGAGGTAGATATGCATAGGGGTAAGGTGACAGGGATACTGGAGTGATGGAGGTAGATATGTATTGGGGTAAGGGGACAGGGATACTGGAGTGATGGAGGTAGATATGTATAGGGGTAAGGGGACAGGGATACTGGAGTGATGGAGGTAGATATGTATAGGGGGAAGGGGACAGGGATACTGGAGTGATGGAGGTAGATATGTATAGGGGTAAGGGGACTATATACAGGGTCAGTTCCAGTACCATATTAACAATGTGCAGGGATACTGGAGTGATGGAGGTAGATATGTATAGGGGTCAGGTGACTATATACAGGGTCAGTTCAATACCATATTAACAATGTGCAGGGATACTGGAGTGATGGAGGTAGATATGTATAGGGGTAAGGTGACAGGGATACTGGAGTGATGGAGGTAGATATGTATAGGGGTAATCATGTCCACTTTAATAAATGGAACACTAGTCACTTTAATAATGCCACTTTAATAATGTTTACATATCTTGCATTATCCATCTCGTATGTATATACTGTATTCTATACTATCTTAATAATGTTTACATATCTTGCATTACCCATCTCATATGTATATACTGTATTCTATACTATCTTAATAATGTTTACATATTTTGCATTACCCATCTCATATGTATATACTGTATTCCATACTATCTATTGCATCTTAGCCTATGCTGCTCTGATAATGACATTGCTCATCCATATATTTATATATTCTTATTCCATTCCTTTACTTAGATTTGTGTGTATTAGGTTTTTGTTGTGTATCTGTTAGATATTACTTGCTAGATATTGCTGCACTGTCGGAACTAGAAGCACAAGCATTTCACTACACTTGCAATAACATCTGCTAACCATGTGTATGTGACCAATACATTTTATTTTATTTGATATACAGGGTCAGTTCCAAAACCATATTAACAATGTGCAGGGATACTGGAGTGATAGAGGTAGATATGTATAGGGGTAAGGTGACTATATACAGGGTCAGTTCCAAAACCATATTAACAATGTGCAGGGATACTGGAGTGATGGAGGTAGATATGTATAGGGGTAAGGGGACAGGGATACTGGAGGGATGGAGGTAGATATGTATAGGGGTAAGGTGACTATATACAGGGTCAGTTCAATAACATATTAACAATGTGATAGAGGTAGATATGTATAGGGGTAGGTTGACTAGGCATCAGGATATATGATAAACAGCAGCAAATATGATGATTGTATGTGAGTGTGTGTAGAGTCAGTATAAATGTACAGTAGTGTGTAGTGTTGTAGTATCAGAAGTGTGTAGTGTGTAGGACCCTGTGAATGTGTATAGAGAATACAAATACAAAGGTCAACTCAGTCCGTGTAGACATTTTGTAAACTATTTAGCAGTCTTATGGCTTGGGGATAGAAGCTGTTCAGGAGCCTGTTGGTGTCAGATTTGATGCACCGGTACCATTTGCCGTGCGGAAGCAAAAAGAACAGTCTATGGCTTGGCTGGCTGGAGTCTCTATTGACCTTCCTTTCACACCACCTGATATAGAAGTCCTGGATGGCAAGGAGCTCGCCCCCAGTGATGTACAGGGCTGGATGGCAAGGAGTTCGCCCCCAGTGATGTACAGGGCTGGATGGCAAGGAGCTCGCCCCCAGTGATGTACAGGGCTGGCTGGCAAGGAGCTCGCCCCCAGTGATGTACAGGGCTGGATGGCAAGGAGCTCGCCCCCAGTGATGTACAGGGCTGGATGGCAAGGAGCTCGCCCCCAGTGATGTACAGGGCTGGCTGGCAAGGAGCTCGCCCCCAGTGATGTACAGGGCTGGATGGCAAGGAGCTCGCCCCCAGTGATGTACAGGGCTGGATGGCAAGGAGCTCGCCCCCAGTGATGTACAGGGCTGGATGGCAAGGAGCTCGCCCCCAGTGATGTACAGGGCTGGATGGCAAGGAGCTCGCCCCCAGTGATGTACAGGGCTGGCTGCACCACACTCAGTAGCGCCATGCGATCCAGGGCGGTGCTGTTGCCATAACCAGCGGTGATGCAGCCAGTCAAGATGCTCTCAATGGTACAGCTATATACCTTTTTGAGGGTTTGAGGGCCCGTGCCAAACCTTTTCAACCTCCTGAGGGGGAAGAGGCGCTGTCACGCCTTCTTCACGACTGTGCATGTGTGTGTTTGGACAATTTTAAGTCCTTAGTGATTTGGACACCGAGGAACTTGAAGCTCTCGACACGCTCCACTGCAATCCCGTCGATCAGTGTAGTCCACGATCAGCGTCTTACTGGCGTTGAGGGAAAGGTTGCTGACCTCCACCCTGTAGGCTGTCTCATCGTTGCCGGTGATCAGGCCTACCACCGTCATGTCTTCAGCAAACTTGATGATGGTCTTGGAGTCATAAGTAGCCACGCAGTCGTGGGTGAACAGGAAGTACAGGAGGGTACTAAGCACACACCCCTGAGGGTACAATGGTGTTGAACGCTGATCTGTAGTCAATGAACAGCATTCTCACATAGGTATTCCCCTTATCTAGGTGGGTGAATGCAGTGTGCAGTGCAATTGAGATTGGCCATCTATGGATCTGTTGGTGCAGTATGCAAATCGGAGTGGGTCTAGGGTGTCTGGGATGGTGGAGTTAATGTGTGCCATAACCAGCCTCTCAAAGCACTTAATGATTCCAGAAGTGATGTTACAGGGTGCTACAGGGTGCTACAGGGTGCTACAGGGTGTTACAGGGTGCTACAGGGTGCTACAGGGTGGTACAGGGTGCTACATGGTGCTACAGGGTGCTACAGGGTGCTACAGGGTGTTACAGGGTGTTACAGGGTGCTACAGGGTGCTACAGGGTGCTACAGGGTGCTACAGGGTGCTACATGGTGCTACAGGGTGCTACAGGGTGGTACAGGGTGCTACAGGGTGCTACAGGGTGCTACAGGGTGCTACATGGTGCTACAGGGTGCTACAGGGTGCTACAGGGTGCTACAGGGTGCTACAGGGTGTTACAGGGTGCTACAGGGTGCTACATGGTGCTACAGGGTGCTACAGGGTGCTACAGGGTGCTACAGGGTGCTACAGGGTGCTACAGGGTGCTACAGGGTGCTACAGGGTGTTACAGGGTGCTACAGGGTGCTACAGGGTGCTACAGGGTGGTAATCATGGTGGCATGAAGCCTTAGAGTTCTTTGGACTAGGAAAGATGGTGGTCATCTTAAAATATGGGGATTACAAACTGGGACAAGGAGAGGTTGAAAATGACCGTGAATATGCCTGCCAGCTGTTCTGCGCATGCTCTGAGAACGCGCCCCGGAATACCATCGGGCCCTGCGGCCTTGCAGGTGTTGACCTGATTAAAGACTTTACTCAAATCGGCCTTCGAGTGCGACATCACCCAATCCTCTGGGTTGGTGGCGGCCCTCACACAAGGCACAATGTTATTGTCGAAGTGTGCATAAAATGCCTTGAGTTCGTCTGGAAGAGAGGCATCGTTGGGTAGATCACAGCTGGGTCTTCGTTGGGTAGATCCCAGCTGGGTCTTCGTTGGGTAGATTACAGCTGGGTCTTCGTTGGGTAGATCACAGCTGGGTCTTCGTTGGGTAGATCACAGCTGGGTCTTCGTTCGGTAGATCACAGCTGGGTCTTCGTTGGGTAGATCACAGCTGGGTCTTCGTTGGGTAGATCACAGCTGGGTCTTCGTTGGGTAGATCACAGCTTGGTCTTCCTTTTTTAATCCATTGTGGACTGTAGCCCTGCCACATGCAGCGGGCATCGGAGTCTGTATGACTCCACCTTATTCCTATATTGTCCTTTGATTGTTTGATGGCTCTGCGGCGGTTGTAGCGGGACTTGTTGTCTTCAGGGTTGTCTGCGATATCCCTGTGTGAGGTAGCCCTGTCCTTTAGTTTAGTGCTAACCTCTGTGTTAATCCAGGGCTTTTGATTGGGGAAGTAGTGAACCTTCACTGTGGGGACAATGTCGCCCGATGCATTTCCTAATGGAGGTGGTTACCTTGTCGATGTTGTTGGTGGAGTCTCGAAACACATTCCAATCAGCGCTAGCTAAACAGTCCTGTAGCATAATCTCTGATTCTGGTGACCATTTCTCAATGGAGCGAGTCACGGGTACTTCCAGTTTGAGCTTCTGCTTGTAAACAGGAAGCAGGAGTATGGAGTCCTGATCTGATTTGCCAAATGGCGGACGAGGGAGGGCCTAGAATGCTTGCTTGTGGGTAGAGTAACAGTGGTCTTTATTGCCCCTAGTGGTGAAGGAGACGTGTTGATGGAAATTGGGCGTCACGTGTCTTAATGACGTGGAATTAAAATAGCTGGCAACCAGAAAAGCAGCCTAGATGTACGTTCTCCTGATTGTTTATAGCCTCGTAGAGTTCGGTAAATGCCAGCTTGTTATTTTACTTATTCTGAGGTGGAATATATAAAACAGTCACGATAACAGCTGAAAACTCCCTCGGGAGGTAGAAGGATCGGCATTTGACCATCAGGTTATCCAAGACGGGTGACCAATGGGTCGACACTTCCACCGCTCTCGAGTCAGCACACCAGTTGTTGTTGATGAAGAGGCAAACCCCTCCCCCCCGATTTTCCTGACTCCACTGTTCTGTCCGTATGATGAATGCCGAATCCATCGCGTTGGATAGCCAGGGGGGGTATTTTGTTCGAGAGCCATGTTTCAGAAAAGCAGAGAATATTGCAGTTTCGAGAGTCCGTTGGTAACAAATCCGCGATCGGAGGTCATCCATCTTATTTTCAAATCAAATCAAATTTTATTGGTCACATACACGTGTTTAGCAGAAGTTATTGCGGGTGTAGCGAAATGCTTGTGCTTCTAGCTCCGACAGTGCAGCAATATCTGACAAGTAATATCTAACAATTTCACAACATATACCCAATATACCCAAATCTAAGTAAGGAATGAATTAAGAATATATACATACGCTACCAGTCAAAAGTTTGGACACACCTACTCATTCAAGGCCAAGGGTTTTTCTTTATTTTGTACTATTTTCTACATTGTAGAATAATAGTGAAGACATCAAAACTATGAAATAACACATATGGAATCATGTAGTAACCAAAAAAGTGTTAAACAAATCAAAATATGTTTTATATTTGAGATTCTTCAAAGTAGCCACCCTTTGCCTTGATGACAGCTTTGCACACTATTGGCATTCTCTCAACCAGCTTCATGAGGTAGTCACCTGGAATGCATTTCAATTAACAGGTGTGCCTTCTTAAAAGTTAATTTGTGGAATTTCTTTCCTTCTTAATGCGTTTGAGCCAATCAGTTGTGTTGTGACAAGGTAGGGGGTATTCAGAAGATAGCCTATTTGGTAAAAGACCAAGTCCATATTATGGCAAGAACAGCTCAAATAAGCAAAGAGAAACGACAGTCCATCATTACTTTAAGACATGAAGGACAGTCAATACGGAACATTTCAAGAACTTTGAAAAGTTTCTTCAAGTGCAGTCGCAAAAACCATCAAGCGCTATGATGAAACTGGCTCTCATGAGTTCAAGACACATCTCAACATCAACTGTTAAGAGGGGACTGTGTGAATCAGGCCGTCATGGTTGAATTGCTGCAAAGAAACCACTACTAAAGGACACCAATAATAAGAAGAGACCTGCTTGGGCCAAGAAACACGAGCAATGGACATTGGACCGGTGGAAATTTGTCCTTTGGTCTGGAGTCCAAATTTGAGATTTTCGGTTCCAACCGCCGTGTCTTTGTGGGACGCGGTGTGGGTGAACGGATGATATCCGCATGTGAAGTTCCCACCGTAAAGCATGGAGGAGGAGGTGTTATGGTGTGGGGGTGCTTTGCTGGTGACACTGTCTGTGATTTATTTAGAATTCAATAATATCTAATAATATGCCATTTAGCAGACACTTTTATCCACAGCGACTTACAGTCATGTGTGCATACATTTTTACGTATGGGTGGTCCCGGGGATCGAACCCACTACCCTGGCATTACAAGCGCCATGCTCTACCAATTGAGCTACAGAGGACCATGAATTCAAGGCACACTTAACCCGCATGGCTTCCACAGCATTCTGCAGCAATATGCCATCCCATATGGTTTGGGCTTAGTGGGACTATCATTTGTTTTTCAACAGGACAATGACCCAACACACCTCCAGGCTGTGCATGAGCTATTTGACCAAGAAGGAGAGTGATGGAGTGCTGCATCAGATGACCTGGCCTCCACAATCACCTGACTTCAACCCTATTGAGATGGTTTGGGATGAGTCGGACCGCAGGGTGAAGGAAAAGCAGCCAACAAGTGCTCAGCATATGTGGGAACTCCTTCAAGACTGTTCCAGGTGAAGCTGGTTGAGAGAATGCCAAGAGTGTGCAAAGCTGTCATCAAGGCAAAGGGTGGCTACTTGAAGAATCTCAAATATACAATATATCTTGATTTGTTTAACACTTTTTTGGTTACTACATGATTTCACAGTTTTGATGTCTTCACTATTATTCTATAATGTAAAAAATAGTAAAAATAAAGAAAAACCCTTGAATGAGTAGGTGTGTCCAAACCTTTGACTGTTACTGTATATGGACGAGCGATGTCAGAGCGGCATGGACTAAGATGCAGTAGAATAGTATAGAATGCAGTATATACATATGAGATGAGTAATGCAAGACATGTAAACATTATTAAAGTGACTAGTGTTCCATTTCTTAAAGTGGCCAGTGATTTCAATAGGCAGCAGCAGCCTCTAATGTGCTAGTGATGGCTGTTTAACAGTCTGATGGCCTTGAGATAGAAGCTGTTTTTCAGTCTCTCGGTCCCAGCTTTGATGCACCTGTACTGACCTCGCCTTCTGGATGATAGCGGGGTGAACAGGCCATGGCTCGGGTGGTTGATGTCCTTGATGATCTTTTTTTTTGGCCTTCCTTTGACATCGGGTGCTGTAGGTGTCCTGGAGGGCGGATAGTTTGTCCCCGGTAATGCATTGTGCAGACCGCACCACCCTCTGGAGAGCCCTGCGGTTGTGGACAGTGCAGTTGCCGTACCAGGCGGTGATACAGCCCAACAGGATGCTCTCAATTGTGCATCTGTAAAGGTTTTTGAGGGTTTTAGGTGACAGGCCTAATTTCTTCAGCCTCCTGAGGTTGAAGAGACGCTGTTGCACCTTCTTCACCACACTGTCTGTGTGGGTGGACCATTTCAGTTTGTCAGTGATATATACACCGAGGAACTTAAAACGTTCCACCTTCTCCACTGCTGTCCCATTTGGGGTTACTCCCTCTGCTGTTTCCTGAAGTCCACGATCATCTCCTTAATTTAAACACTTATCAAGAGAACATCCCTGGTCATCTCTACTGCCTCTGATCTAGTGGACTCACTAAAACACTAAAACACATGCATTGTTTGTAAATGATGTCTGAGTGTTGGAGCATGCCCCTGGCTATCTGTAAATGATGTCTGAGTGTTGGAGCGTGCCCCTGGCTATCTGTAAATGATGTCTGAGTGTTGGAGTGTGCCCCTGGCTATCTGTAAATGATGTCTGAGTGTTGGAGCGTGCCCCTGGCTATCTGTAAATGATGTCTGAGTGTTGGAGTGTGCCCCTGGCTATCTGTAAATGATGTCTGAGTGTTGGAGCGTGCCCCTGGCTATCTGTAAATGATGTCTGAGTGTTGGAGCGTGCCCCTGGATATCTGTAAATGATGTCTGAGTGTTGGAGTGTGCCCCTGGCTATCTGTAAATGATGTCTGAGTGTTGGAGCGTGCCCCTGGCTATCTGTAAATGATGTCTGAGTGTTGGAGCGTGCCCCTGGCTATCTGTAAATGATGTCTGAGTGTTGGAGCGTGCCCCTGGCTATCTGTAAATGATGTCTGAGTGTTGGAGTGTGCCCCTGGCTATCTGTAAATGATGTCTGAGTGTTGGAGCGTGCCCCTGGCTATCTGTAAATGATGTCTGAGTGTTGGAGTGTGCCCCTGGCTATCTGTAAATGATGTCTGAGTGTTGGAGCGTGCCCCTGGCTATCCGTAAATAAAATAAAAACAAGGAAATGGTGCCGTCTGGTTTGCTTAATATAAGGAATTTGAAATGATTTATACTTTTACTTTTGATACTTAAGTATATTTTAAACCAAATACTTTTAAACTTTTACTCAAGTAGGATTTTACTGGGTCATTTTCACTTTTACTTGAGTCTTTTTCTATGAAGGTATCTTTACTTTTACCACTGCTCTCTTGCCTCTATAACACCGGTGGGAATTACAGAGCCCAGGGCAGAGGAGTCGAAGTTGAAGCCAGAGTTGAGGTAAGTAACTGCCGATCTGATATTCAAAAGTTATTGTCAGTTGTAAGAAATGATAGTGAAAATAAAGTAAAAATAAACAACAAAAGAATCACAAAATAGCAAAGTTGGGTTGGAGCTCACAAAACGGCAGCCATACAGTATGCCGTTATTAGCTGAGGTGATATCATACAGTATATTACTCCTGTCTAGCAGCCAATGGGTTGAGCGATGCAGAGTGATAAAGACAGAACTCATGACTAGAGAGAATGAGGTATTGTGACCAGCTGACCCCTGAGTGACCTTATCAGGACACTGACAGATGAGCTGACAGAGACTATGGAGATGCATTTCTTACAAACCACCATCTGACAATGTCATAATGTCTTGGGAACCAGACCTCATAACATCTCACAAAGGGACTGAGGAAATAATTTACTGTCTCCCATTTAATTTAATTTGATGAAATCTTTCTGCTAATAAAATATATATGTTAATGCATGAGAGAGAGAGAGAGAGAGAGAGAGAGAGAGAGAGAGAGAGAGAGAGAGTCCAGTGACAATGTAGTCTAGACACCATCTTGGTACTTTAAAATGGTCCATCTGGTTTCTGATACCTAACCCTAACCCTAACCCTAACCCCTAACCCTAACCCTAACCCTAACCCTAACCCCTAACCCTAACCCTAACAGTTTCTGATACTACACTCAGAAAGCATCATAAACCAGAAAAGCAAAGTCTTCTCTCTTGGCATTATGTAGCTATGTTGTCGTTGTGATATTTCTTGCCAGGGCGGCAGGTAGCTTAGTGGTTAAGAGCGTAGTGCCAGTAACCGAAAGGTCGCTGGTTCTAATCCCCGAGCCGACTAGGTGAAAAATATGTCGATGTGCCCTTGAGCAAGGCACTTAACCGTAATTGCTCCTGTAAGTCGCTCTGGATAAGAGCGTCTGCTAAATGACTAAAATGTAAATGTAATTATGAAGTTTGAAGTTGCATATTTGGACTCATTAACTTTGCATCTCCTTGAGTCCCTCTCAGTGTAATCATGCTGGTTTACACGGTAATCACACAGGAACCGCTCTGAGGGGAGGAGGGCCTTGAGTCCCTCTCAGTGTAATCATGCTGGTTTACACGGTAATCACACGGGAACCGCTCTGAGGGGAGGAGGGCCTTGAGTCCCTCTCAGTGTAATCATGCTGGTTTACATGGTAATCACACAGGAACCGCTCTCAGTGTAATCATGCTGGTTTACATGGTAATCACACAGGAACCGCTCTGAGGGGAGGAGGGCCTTGAGTCCCTCTCAGTGTAATCATGCTGGTTTACACGGTAATCACACGGGAACCGCTCTGAGGGGAGGAGGGCCTTGAGTCCCTCTCAGTGTAATCATGCTGGTTTACACGGTAATCACACAGGAACCGCTCTCAGTGTAATCATGCTGGTTTACATGGTAATCACACAGGAACCGCTCTGAGGGGAGGAGGGCCTTGAGTCCCTCTCAGTGTAATCATGCTGGTTTACACGGTAATCACACGGGAACCGCTCTGAGGGGAGGAGGGCCTTGAGTCCCTCTCAGTGTAATCATGCTGGTTTACATGGTAATCACACAGGAACCGCTCTCAGTGTAATCATGCTGGTTTACATGGTAATCACACAGGAACCGCTCTGAGGGGAGGAGGGCCTTGAGTCCCTCTCAGTGTAATCATGCTGGTTTACATGGTAATCACACAGGAACCGCTCTGAGGGGAGGAGGGCCTTGAGTCCCTCTCAGTGTAATCATGCTGGTTTACACGGTAATCACACGGGAACCGCTCTGAGGGGAGGAGGGCCTTGAGTCCCTCTCAGTGTAATCATGCTGGTTTACATGGTAATCACACAGGAACCGCTCTCAGTGTAATCATGCTGGTTTACATGGTAATCACACAGGAACCGCTCTGAGGGGAGGAGGGCCTTGAGTCCCTCTCAGTGTAATCATGCTGGTTTACACGGTAATCACACGGGAACCGCTCTGAGGGGAGGAGGGCCTTGAGTCCCTCTCAGTGTAATCATGCTGGTTTACACGGTAATCACACGGGAACCGCTCTGAGGGGAGGAGGGCCTTGAGTCCCTCTCAGTGTAATCATGCTGGTTTACATGGTAATCACACGGGAACCGCTCTGAGGGGAGGAGGGCCTTGAGTCCCTCTCAGTGTAATCATGCTGGTTTACATGGTAATCACACAGGAACCGCTCTGAGGGGAGGAGGGCATTGAGTCCCTCTCAGTGTAATCATGCTGGTTTACATGGTAATCACACAGGAACCGCTCTCAGTGTAATCATGCTGGTTTACATGGTAATCACACAGGAACCGCTCTCAGTGTAATCATGCTGGTTTACATGGTAATCACACAGGAACCGCTCTGAGGGGAGGAGGGTCGATGTGACTGTGTTACATCCTCTGCTATAGTAATCATTCAGAGTCAATTCAGTGTAAAGTAAAGTGGAAATTAGTGACTTTGCTTATTGGAAAGAACATTTCAACCTCCATGACTTCTAAAGTGTAATTTACCTCGACTGAAATGAATCCGAGTAGGACTCTAAAACGGGGTGGGGTCAGTTAAGGTGATACTGAAGAGAGAAAATATGCTGTTTGTCATCTCCATGCAAAGGACCCATGAGCACCAGCATGTCAAATGAAAGTGAAGAGTCTATTTTTTAAAATAGAAATTAAGGCATATATACATTTTTTCAAGCATTTTCCATCCTAAAAAAGCCTTAAAAGGTATTAGAAATACTTCAAAACGACCCCTGCCAACTAATTTCAACACCTATATTTAGTTTAGAATATTTTTTTCTGCCTGGAAGTTTAAAGCATTAAACACACAGAGAATCTAAGAAACATTGTCTTGTGGCTTGAAATTCCGTTACCAAAAATCCACATATCTAAGATGTTTTCTCTCCTGAGTGGTGCAGTGGTCTAAGGCACTGCATCGCAGTGCTAGCTGTGCCACTAGAGATCCTGGTTCAAATCCAGGCTCTGTCATAGCCGGCCGCGACCGGGAGACCCATGGGGCGGCGCACAATTGGCCCAGCGTCGTTCAGGGTAGGGGAGGGAATGGCCGGCAGGGATGTAGCTCAGTTGGTAGAGCATGGCATTTGCAACGCCAGGGTTGTGGGTTCGATTCCAGTATAAAAAATAAAAATGTATGCACTCACTAACTGTAAGTCGCTCTGGATAAGAGCGTCTGCTAAATGACTAAAATGTAATGTAAATGTAATGTTTTCTAATTTCTCTCTCTTCTGAGAAGGGAGGATAATGAAAGTTCACAGAAGTAACAAGTAAAGGCAGACCTATAAGTTAGTTAGTGTTTTTACTGATATCAATTTTGTTTATGAAAATCGGTAAACTGAATTTCTGCAATTGAATTGGCTACAATGGGAAATCATAGTAGTCACAAACCACAGTTGGGTCACCTGCTACTGTCCTCCCTTCCACTGGTATGTTCAGCTGATAACTTTCATTTATCTTTCTGTCGTCTGGTGGTCAAAGCAAGAGTGAAGTGTCTGGACAACCTCTCCCTCTCTCTCTCCAATTAATGTCACCCCTCTCTCTCTCACTCTCTTCTCTCTCTAGTTAATGTCACCCCTCTCTCGCTCACTCTCTTCTCTCTCTCTCCAATTAATGTCACCCCTCTCTCTCTCACTCTCTTCTCTCTCTCTCCAATTAATGTCACCCCTCTCTCTCTCTCTCTTCTCTCTCTCTCCAATTAATGTCACCCCTCTCTCTCTCTCTCTCTTCTCTCTCTCTAGTTAATGTCTCCCTCTCTCTCTCTTCTCTCTCTCTCTCCAGTTAATGTCACCCCTCTCTCTCTCACTCTCTTCTCTCTCTCTCTCTAGTTAATGTCACCCCTCTCTCGCTCACTCTCTTCTCTCTCTCTCCAATTAATGTCACCCCTCTCTCTCTCACTCTCTTCTCTCTCTCTCCAATTAATGTCACCTCTCTCTCTCTCTCTCTCTTCTCTCTCTCTCCAATTAATGTCACCCCTCTCTCTCTCTCTCTCTCTCTTCTCTCTCTCCAATTAATGCCACCCCTCTCTCTCTCTCTCTTCTCTCTCTCTAGTTAATGTCTCCCTCTCTCTCTCTCTCCAGTTAATGTCACCCCTCTCTCTCTCACTCTCTTCTCTCTCTCTCTCTAGTTAATGTCACCCCTCTCTCGCTCACTCTCTTCTCTCTCTCTCCAATTAATGTCACCCCTCTCTCTCTCACTCTCTTCTCTCTCTCTCCAATTAATGTCACCCCTCTCTCTCTCACTCTCTTCTCTCTCTCTCCAATTAATGTCACCCCTCTCTCTCTCTCTTCTCTCTCTCTCTCTAGTTAATGTCACCCCTCTCTCTCTCTCTCTTCTCTCTCTCTCTAGTTAATGTCTCCCTCTCTCTCTCTTCTCTCTCTCTCCAGTTAATGTCACCCCTCTCTCTCTCACTCTCTTCTCTCTCTCTCCAGTTAATGTCACCTCTCCCTCTCTCTCTTCTCTCTCTCTCCAGTTAATGTCACCTCTCCCTCTCTCTCTCTCTCTCTTCTTCTCTCTCTCCAGTTAATGTCACCTCTCCCGGCTCTTACTGACACCTACCCATGAGCCCCCTCTCTTTCCATTTACTGTAACCAGCATCCTCACCCACTGAGCACCGACCGACATCGGACGTCCATGGACAGTGAAAAGTAATTGAATTTGGTCTTGATTTCAACGTCCAGACGTCGTTTTCTGGTCCGGTTTAGCCTTGATTTCAATATCCACAGACGTCTGGACCAGCCTTCATTTAGCCCAAACATGATTGGCTCAGATTTGGTTCTTTTTACCCCTTTTTTCTCCCCACTTGGTAGTTACAGTCTTGTCCCATCGCTGCAACTCCCGTACAGACTCAGGAGAGGCGAAAGTCGAGAGCCATGCGTCCTTCCGAAACACGACCCGCCAAGCCGCATTGCTTCTTGACACACTGCTCGCTTAACCCGGAAGCCAGCCGCACCAATGTGTTGGAGGAAACACTGTACAGCTGGCGACCTGAAGTCAGCATACATGCGCCCGGCGCACCACAAGGAGTCACTAGAGCGCGATGGGACAAGGACACCCAGCCAAACCCTCCCCTAACCCGGACGACGCTGGGCCAATTGTTCACCGCCCTATGGGACTCCCAATTACGTCCGGATGGGATACAGCCTGGAATCGAACCAGGGTCTTTAGTGACGCCTCAAGCACTGCGCCACTCAGGAGCATATACCTACTATCATATAGCATATACCTACTATCATATAGCATATACCTACTATCATATAGCATATACCTACTATCATATAGCATATACCTACTATCATATAGCATATACCTACTATCATATAGCATATACCTACTATCATATAGCATATACCTACTATCATATAGCATATACCTACTATCATATAGCATATACCTACCATCATATAGCATGTACCTACTATCATATAGGATATACCTACTATCATATACCTACTATCATATAGCATATACCTACTATCATATAGCATGTACCTACTATCATATAGCATATACCTACTATCATATAGCATATACCTACTATCATATAGCATATACCTACTATCATATAGCATATACCTACCATCATATAGCATATACCTACTATCATATAGCATATACCTACTATCATATAGGATATACCTACTATCATATAGCATATAACTACCAGGGACGGCCTGTTCAATAGGGCGATATGGGCGACGCACTGCCAAACGGGAAAAGGAAGGGATTTTTTTTCTAATCAATTATATCACGGCAACAGTAGTTATCAGTGTTGTAATCTGATCTGACTGCCACTAAATGTCAAATCAGGCTAAAGTCGTGCTTCAAATGGCCCCGCCCGTTTTTGGGCGATTTCAGTCAGGTTGAAAATCGCCCAGAAGTCTCTCATAGCCTGTCATGTAAAATCTATTTTTTTCAAATTTCAAAGCTTTCAATACATTCTCTATGGGTATCTGTGGGCTTGCACTTACGCGCTTTCGTCATACGTGACGTAACCATGAACGTAACTAAGCAAATAGCGGCTAGCAGCGTCTCTTTGCGACCTGCAGTGTGGCGTTATTTTATGTTTTTAATTTGTACACTTAGTGGCGTTATTTTATGTTTTTAATTTGTACACTTAGTTTACAAACATTCTGCCAACCATGGATTTCGAGTGGTGGGTTTTGGACTGATCTTGTTGATCGTGTACATACCCGCTACGAACGGACTAAATAATGAAAACGTTGCTGGCAGCGGAATCCAATACAGCTGGGAGACTTGGCTGGATGACAGAGTCCCGGACAGAGAAGTGGAGCCGGCCGGCTTCACCCTGGTCGGAGCGGACCTCGATCTGACAGTCACAGGGAAAATCGATCCTGGTAAGAGAGCGACTCTGTACCCCCGAGCCCCGACATTGAACTGCTTTCTGTGTCACTGTGACCTTACTATCTGCCCCGTGAGTTCCCCCAATTGTTTGTTACCGTTGTGTACTGTTGATAATCACAAGTTTACTGGAGAACTGAGACCAAGTAGAGACTTTGGACAGGGTGGATATGGTATAATAAAGGCAGTTTATTCAGAGGTAAAGATATCTGGAATCGCGTGCACGGACTCGTTCGTCAAACTCTTAGGGAGCTATCTGAAGAGAGCCCCGAAAACATTGTGTGCTGACATTTTATACAATAAATGATGTAGGTTGAATCTAGTAGTTCTGATCTTCTGATTGGTCCTGATGAGTTGGGCGAGGTCCCCTCCACTGTTGCATTGGCTCTGAGTCGGGTTCTCTGTCTTCAAATGTTCAGCCTAAAGAGAGGGGATTTTTGTGTGTGTGTGTGTGTGTGTTTAACAGTGATGATGTGTGTGTGTGTGTGTGTGTTTAACAGTGATGATGTGTGTGTGTGTGTGTGTTATCAGTGATGATGTGTGTGTGTGTGTGTGTGTGTGTGTCCTCAGAGCAAGAACTCGTGAGTTGGAAGAACTGAGAGACCTATGGCGTGGGTGTTGTCCTTGGCCACCTGCTGACAAGGCTGACAAGATAGGACTCTTTTGTCCATTGTTATAGGATAGGAACAGCATTGATTGAAAACAAACGCCCAACACAAAATGGGTCATGCACAAGATTTTAGTCAGACCAAGCTATAACATTATATATTTACTACGACAGTACATTCAACCAAAAGCTAATATAACAAAGGCATCAGAGATTATTTATAATCTGTCACAGAAACTGGAATCCATCTCCCCAGATCAGTCAATAAATGCTTCTGGTATTGACTTATATGCTGCCCCTGTCTTCATGTTGTTGCTGGACATATCTTTTTTAAAATGTGTGTAGGTCACCTAAATCATCAGAAAAATTGCCCCTCCTGAGAATTTTTTCAGGAGCCGCCACTGATAACTACTATCATATAGCATATACCTACTATCATATAGCATATACCTACTAGCATATAGCATATACCTACTATCATATAGCATATACCTTCTATCATATAGCATATACCTACTATCATATAGGATATACCTACTATCATATAGCATATACCTACTATCATATACCTACTATCATATAGCATATACCTACTATCATATAGCATGTACCTACTATCATATAGCATATACCTACTATCATATAGCATATACCTACTATCATATAGCATATACCTACTATCATATAGCATATACCTACTAGCATATAGCATATACCTACTAGCATATAGCATATACCTACTATCATATAGCATATACCTACTATCATATAGCATATACCTACTATCATATAGCATATACCTACTATCATATAGCATATACCTACTATCATATAGCATATACCTACTATCATATAGCACATACCTACTATCATATAGCATATACCTACTATCATATACTATCAAATACTAAGGAAGTCTCGAGGTTTTGCTCGCCTGAGGTAGAGGATCTTATGATAAGCTGTAGACCACACTATTTACCAAGAGAGTTTTCATCTATATTTTTCATAGCTGTCTATTTACCACCACAAACCAATGTTGGCATTATGATTGCACTGAATGAGTTGTACAAGGCCATAAATCAACAGGAAAACGCTCATCCAGATGCAGCGCTCCTAGTGGCCGGGGACTTTAATGCAGGGAAACTTAAATCCGTTCTACCTAATTTCTACCAGCATGTTAAATGTGCAACCAGAGGAAAAAAAACTCTAGACCACCTTTACTCCACACACAGAGACGCATACAAAGCTCTCCCTCGCCCTCCATTTGGCAAATCTGACCATAACTCTATCCTCCTGATTCCTGCTTATAAGCAAAAACTAAAGCAGGAAGCACCAGTGACTCGGTTAATAAAAAAGTGGTCAGATGACGCAGATGCTAAGCTACAGGACTGTTTTGCTAGCACAGACTGGAACATGTTCCGGGATTCTTCAGACAGCATTGAGGAGTACACCACATCAGTCACTGGCTTCATCAATAAGTGCATCGATGATGTCGTCCCCACAGTGACCGTCCCTACTGTTATTCTATTTTACTTCTGCTCTTTTTTTTCTCAACACTTTTTGTTGTTGTTGTTTTATTTTTACTTTTTTTGTTAAAAATAAATGCACTGTTGGTTAAGGGCTGTAAGTAAGCATTTCACTGTAATGTCTGCACCTGTTGTATTCGGCGCATGTGACCAATAAAATTTGCTTTGATTTGATTTGATATACCTACTATCATATAGCATATACCTACTATCATATAGCATATACCTACTATCATACAGCATATACCTACTGTCATACAGCATATAACTACTATCATATAGCATATACCTACTATCATATAGCATATCGCTACTATCATATAGCATATACCTACTATCATATAGCATATCGCTACTATCATATAGCATATACCTACTATCATATAGCATATACCTACTATCATATAGCATATACCTACTATCATATAGCATATAACTACTATCATATAGCATATACCTACTATCATATAGCATATACCTACTATCATATAGCATATACCTACTATCATATAGCAGATACCTACTATCACATAGCATATACCTACTATCACATAATATATACCTACTATCACATAGCATATACCTACTATCACATAGCATATACCTACTATCATATAGCATATACCTACCATCATATAGCATATACCTACCATCATATAGCATATACCTACTATCATATAGCATATACCTACTATCATATAGCATATACCTACTATCATATAGCATATAACTACCATCATATAGCATATACCTACCATCATATAGCATATACCTACTATCATATAGCATATACCTACTATCATATAGCATATACCTACTATCATATAGCATATACCTACCATCATATAGCATATACCTACTATCATATAGCATATACCTACTATCATATAGCATATACCTACCATCATATAGCATGTACCTACCATCATATAGCATGTACCTACTATCATACAGGATATACCTACTATCATATAGCATATACCTACTATCATGCAGGATATACTTACTCTGTAGTGTCTCTGTAGTGTCTCTCTGTAGTGTCTCTGTAGTGTCTCTGTAGTGTCTCTCTGTAGTGTCTCTCTGTAGTGTCTCTCTGTAGTGTCTCTGTAGTGTCTCTGTAGTGTCTCTGTAGTGTCTCTCTGTAGTGTCTCTCTGTAGTGTCTCTCTGTAGTGTCTCTGTAGTGTCTCTGTAGTGTCTCTCTGTAGTGTCTCTCTGTAGTGTCTCTGTAGTGTCTCTGTAGTGTCTCTCTGTAGTGTCTCTGTAGTGTGTCTCTGTAGTGTGTCTCTGTAGTGTCTCTGTAGTGTCTCTCTGTATTGTCTCTCTGTAGTGTCTCTGTAGTGTCTCTGTAGTGTTTCTCTCTAGTGTTTCTCTGTAGTCGCTCTGTAGTCTCTCTGTAGTGTCTCTGTAGTGTCTCTGTAGTGTCTCTCTGTAGTGTCTCTCTGTAGTGTCTCTGTAGTGTCTCTCTGTAGTGTCTCTCTGTAGTGTCTCTGTAGTGTCTCTGTAGTGATTCTGTAGTCTCTCTGTAGTGTCTCTCTGTAGTGTCTCTGTAGTGTCTCTCTGTAGTGTCTCTGTAGTGTCTCTGTAGTGTCTCTGAAGTGTCTCTCTGTAGTGTCTCTCTGTAGTCTCTCTGTAGTGTCTCTCTGTAGTGTCTCTGTAGTGTCTCTCTGTAGTGTCTCTGTAGTGTCTCTGTAGTGTCTCTGAAGTGTCTCTCTGTAGTGTCTCTCTGTAGTGTCTCTGTAGTGTCTCTGTAGTGTCTCTAGTGTCTCTCTGTAGTGTCTCTGTAGTGTCTCTGTAGTGTCTCTCTGTAGTGTCTCTGTAGTGTCTCTGTAGTGTCTCTCTGTAGTGTCTCTCTGTAGTGTCTCTGTAGTGTGTCTCTGTAGTGTGTCTCTGTAGTGTCTCTGTAGTGTCTCTGTAGTGTCTCTCTGTAGTGTCTCTCTGTAGTGTCTCTGTAGTGTCTCTGTAGTGTTTCTCTCTAGTGTTTCTCTGTAGTCGCTCTGTAGTCTCTCTGTAGTGTCTCTGTAGTGTCTCTGTAGTGTCTCTGAAGTGTCTCTCTGTAGTGTCTCTCTGTAGTGTCTCTGTAGTGTCTCTGTAGTGTTTCTGTAGTCTCTCTGTAGTGTCTCTCTGTAGTGTCTCTGTAGTGTCTCTCTGTAGTGTCTCTCTGTAGTGTCTCTGTAGTGTCTCTGTAGTGTCTCTGTAGTGTCTCTCTGTAGTGTCTCTGTAGTGTCTCTGTAGTGTCTCTGTAGTGTTTCTGTAGTGTCTCTGTAGTGTCTCTCTGTAGTGTCTCTCTGTAGTGTCTCTGTAGTGTCTCTCTGTAGTGTCTCTGTAGTGTCTCTGTAGTGTCTCTGTAGTGTCTCTATAGTGTCTCTATAGTGTGTCTCTATAGTGTGTCTCTGTAGTGTCTCTGTAGTGTCTCTGTAGTGTCGCTGTAGTGTCTCTGTAGTGTCTCTGTAGTGTTTCTCTGTAGTGTCTCTGTAGTGTCTCTGTAGTGTCTCTCTGTAGTGTCTCGCTGTAGTGTCTCTGTAGTGTGTCTCTGTAGTGTCTCTGTAGTGTCTCTGTAGTGTCTCTCTGTAGTGTCTCTGTAGTGTCTCTCTGTAGTGTCTCTCTGTAGTGTCTCTGTAGTGTCTCTGTAGTGTCTCTGTAGTGTCTCTGTAGTGTCTCTTTAGTGTTTCTGTAGTGTCTCTGTAGTGTCTCTCTGTAGTGTCTCTGTAGTGTCTCTGTAGTGTCTCTGTAGTGTCTCTCTGTAGTGTCTCTGTAGTGTCTCTGTAGTGTCTCTGTAGTGTCTCTATAGTGTCTCTATAGTGTGTCTCTATAGTGTGTCTCTGTAGTGTCTCTGTAGTGTCTCTGTAGTGTCGCTGTAGTGTCTCTGTAGTGTCTCTGTAGTGTTTCTCTGTAGTGTCTCTGTAGTGTCTCTGTAGTGTCTCTCTGTAGTGTCTCGCTGTTGTGTCTCTGTAGTGTGTCTCTGTAGTGTCTCTGTAGTGTCTCTGTAGTGTCTCTCTGTAGTGTCTCTCTGTAGTGTCTCTCTGTAGTGTCTCTCTGTAGTGTCTCTCTGTAGTGTCTCTGTAGTGTCTCTCTGTAGTGTCTCTCTGTAGTGTCTCTCTGTAGTGTCTCTCTGTAGTGTCTCTGTAGTGTCTCTGTAGTGTCTCTCTGTAGTGTCTCTGTAGTGTCTCTGTAGTGTCTCTGTAGTGTCTCTCTGTAGTGTCTCTGTAGTGTCTCTCTGTAGTGTCTCTGTAGTGTCTCTGTAGTGTCTCTTTAGTGTTTCTGTAGTGTCTCTGTAGTGTCTCTGTAGTGTCTCTCTGTAGTGTCTCTGTAGTGTCTCTGTAGTGTCTCTCTGTAGTGTCTCTCTGTAGTGTCTCTGTAGTGTCTCTGTAGTGTCTCTGTAGTGTCTCTCTGTAGTGTCTCTGTAGTGTCTCTGTAGTGTCTCTCTGTAGTGTCTCTGTAGTGTCTCTGTAGTGTGTCTCTGTAGTGTCTCTGTAGTGTCTCTCTGTAGTGTCTCTCTGTAGTGTCTCTCTGTAGTGTCTCTGTAGTGTCTCTCTGTAGTGTCTCTCTGTAGTGTCTCTGTAGTGTCTCTGTAGTGTCTCTGTAGTGTCTCTGTAGTGTTTCTGTAGTGTCTCTGTAGTGTCTCTCTGTAGTGTCTCTGTAGTGTCTCTGTAGTGTCTCTGTAGTGTCTCTCTGTAGTGTCTCTGTAGTGTCTCTCTGTAGTGTCTCTGTAGTGTCTCTGTAGTGTCTCTCTGTAGTGTCTCTCTGTAGTGTCTCTGTAGTGTCTCTCTGTAGTGTCTCTGTAGTGTCTCTGTAGTGTGTCTCTGTAGTGTGTCTCTCTAGTGTGTCTCTGTAGTGTCTCTGAAGTGTCTCTGTAGTGTCTCTGTAGTGTCTCTATAGTGTGTCTCTGTAGTGTTTCTCTGTAGTGTCTCTGTAGTGTCTCTGTAGTGTCTCTCTGTAGTGTCTCTGTAGTGTCTCTGTAGTGTCTCTGTAGTGTTTCTCTGTAGTGTCTCTGTAGTGTCTCTGTAGTGTCTCTGTAGTGTCTCTGTAGTGTCTCTCTGTAGTGTCTCTGTAGTGTCTCTGTAGTGTCTCTGTAGTGTCTCTGTAGTGTCTCTCTGTAGTGTCTCTCTGTAGTGTCTCTGTAGTGTCTCTGTAGTGTGTCTCTGTAGTGTGTCTCTGTAGTGTGTCTCTGTAGTGTCTCTGTAGTGTTTCTCTGTAGTGTCTCTGTAGTGTCTCTGTAGTGTTTCTCTGTAGTGTCTCTGTAGTGTCTCTGTAGTGTCTCTGTAGTGTGTCTCTTTAGTGTTTCTCTGTAGTGTCTCTGTAGTGTCTCTGTAGTGTCTCTGTAGTGTCTCTCTGTAGTGTCTCTGTAGTGTCTCTGTAGTGTCTCTCTGTAGTGTCTCTGTAGTGTCTCTGTAGTGTGTCTCTGTAGTGTCTCTGTAGTGTCTCTCTGTAGTGTCTCTCTGTAGTGTCTCTGTAGTGTCTCTCTGTAGTGTCTCTCTGTAGTGTCTCTGTAGTGTCTCTGTAGTGTCTCTGTAGTGTCTCTGTAGTGTTTCTGTAGTGTCTCTGTAGTGTCTCTCTGTAGTGTCTCTGTAGTGTCTCTGTAGTGTCTCTGTAGTGTCTCTCTGTAGTGTCTCTGTAGTGTCTCTCTGTAGTGTTTCTGTAGTGTCTCTGTAGTGTCTCTCTGTAGTGTCTCTCTGTAGTGTCTCTCTGTAGTGTCTCTGTAGTGTCTCTGTAGTGTCTCTGTAGTGTCTCTATAGTGTCTCTATAGTGTGTCTCTATAGTGTGTCTCTGTAGTGTCTCTGTAGTGTCTCTGTAGTGTCGCTGTAGTGTCTCTGTAGTGTGTCTGTAGTGTTTCTCTGTAGTGTCTCTGTAGTGTCTCTGTAGTGTCTCTCTGTAGTGTCTCGCTGTAGTGTCTCTGTAGTGTGTCTCTGTAGTGTCTCTGTAGTGTCTCTGTAGTGTCTCTCTGTAGTGTCTCTCTGTAGTGTCTCTGTAGTGTCTCTCTGTAGTGTCTCTCTGTAGTGTCTCTGTAGTGTCTCTGTAGTGTCTCTGTAGTGTCTCTTTAGTGTTTCTGTAGTGTCTCTGTAGTGTCTCTCTGTAGTGTCTCTGTAGTGTCTCTGTAGTGTCTCTGTAGTGTCTCTCTGTAGTGTCTCTGTAGTGTCTCTGTAGTGTCTCTGTAGTGTCTCTATAGTGTCTCTATAGTGTGTCTCTATAGTGTCTCTGTAGTGTCTCTGTAGTGTCGCTGTAGTGTCTCTGTAGTGTCTCTGTAGTGTTTCTCTGTAGTGTCTCTGTAGTGTCTCTGTAGTGTCTCTGTAGTGTCTCGCTGTTGTGTCTCTGTAGTGTGTCTCTGTAGTGTCTCTGTAGTGTCTCTCTGTAGTGTCTCTGTAGTGTCTCTCTGTAGTGTCTCTCTGTAGTGTCTCTGTAGTGTCTCTCTGTAGTGTCTCTGTAGTGTCTCTCTGTAGTGTCTCTCTGTAGTGTCTCTGTAGTGTCTCTCTGTAGTGTCTCTGTAGTGTCTCTGTAGTGTCTCTGTAGTGTCTCTGTAGTGTCTCTGTAGTGTCTCTCTGTAGTGTCTCTGTAGTGTCTCTCTGTAGTGTCTCTGTAGTGTCTCTGTAGTGTCTCTGTAGTGTCTCTTTAGTGTTTCTGTAGTGTCTCTGTAGTGTCTCTCTGTAGTGTCTCTGTAGTGTCTCTCTGTAGTGTCTCTCTGTAGTGTCTCTGTAGTGTCTCTGTAGTGTCTCTGTAGTGTCTCTCTGTAGTGTCTCTGTAGTGTCTCTGTAGTGTCTCTCTGTAGTGTCTCTGTAGTGTCTCTGTAGTGTGTCTCTGTAGTGTCTCTGTAGTGTCTCTCTGTAGTGTCTCTCTGTAGTGTCTCTCTGTAGTGTCTCTGTAGTGTCTCTCTGTAGTGTCTCTCTGTAGTGTCTCTGTAGTGTCTCTGTAGTGTCTCTGTAGTGTCTCTGTAGTGTTTCTGTAGTGTCTCTGTAGTGTCTCTCTGTAGTGTCTCTGTAGTGTCTCTGTAGTGTCTCTGTAGTGTCTCTCTGTAGTGTCTCTGTAGTGTCTCTCTGTAGTGTCTCTGTAGTGTCTCTGTAGTGTCTCTCTGTAGTGTCTCTCTGTAGTGTCTCTGTAGTGTCTCTCTGTAGTGTCTCTGTAGTGTCTCTGTAGTGTGTCTCTCTAGTGTGTCTCTGTAGTGTCTCTGAAGTGTCTCTGTAGTGTCTCTATAGTGTGTCTCTGTAGTGTTTCTCTGTAGTGTCTCTGTAGTGTCTCTGTAGTGTCTCTCTGTAGTGTCTCTGTAGTGTCTCTGTAGTGTCTCTGTAGTGTTTCTCTGTAGTGTCTCTGTAGTGTCTCTGTAGTGTCTCTGTAGTGTCTCTCTGTAGTGTCTCTGTAGTGTCTCTGTAGTGTCTCTGTAGTGTCTCTGTAGTGTCTCTCTGTAGTGTCTCTCTGTAGTGTCTCTGTAGTGTCTCTGTAGTGTGTCTCTGTAGTGTGTCTCTGTAGTGTGTCTCTGTAGTGTCTCTGTAGTGTTTCTCTGTAGTGTCTCTGTAGTGTCTCTGTAGTGTCTCTGTAGTGTCTCTGTAGTGTTTCTCTGTAGTGTCTCTGTAGTGTCTCTGTAGTGTCTCTGTAGTGTGTCTCTTTAGTGTGTCTCTTTAGTGTGTCTCTGTAGTGTCTCTGTAGTGTCTCTGTAGTGTCTCTGTAGTGTCTCTGTAGTGTCTCTGTAGTGTTTCTCTGTAGTGTCTCTGTAGTGTCTCTGTAGTGTCTCTGTAGTGTGTCTCTTTAGTGTTTCTCTGTAGTGTCTCTGTAGTGTCTCTGTAGTGTCTCTGTAGTGTCTCTGTAGTGTCTCTCTGTAGTGTCTCTGTAGTGTCTCTGTAGTGTCTCTCTGTAGTGTCTCTGTAGTGTCTCTGTAGTGTGTCTCTGTAGTGTCTCTGTAGTGTCTCTCTGTAGTGTCTCTCTGTAGTGTCTCTCTGTAGTGTCTCTGTAGTGTCTCTCTGTAGTGTCTCTCTGTAGTGTCTCTGTAGTGTCTCTGTAGTGTCTCTGTAGTGTTTCTGTAGTGTCTCTGTAGTGTCTCTCTGTAGTGTCTCTGTAGTGTCTCTGTAGTGTCTCTGTAGTGTCTCTGTAGTGTCTCTCTGTAGTGTCTCTGTAGTGTCTCTGTAGTGTCTCTGTAGTGTCTCTGTAGTGTCTCTCTGTAGTGTCTCTGTAGTGTCTCTGTAGTGTCTCTGTAGTGTCTCTGTAGTGTCTCTCTGTAGTGTCTCTCTGTAGTGTCTCTGTAGTGTCTCTGTAGTGTGTCTCTGTAGTGTGTCTCTGTAGTGTGTCTCTGTAGTGTCTCTGTAGTGTTTCTCTGTAGTGTCTCTGTAGTGTCTCTGTAGTGTCTCTGTAGTGTCTCTGTAGTGTTTCTCTGTAGTGTCTCTGTAGTGTCTCTGTAGTGTCTCTGTAGTGTGTCTCTTTAGTGTGTCTCTTTAGTGTGTCTCTGTAGTGTCTCTGTAGTGTCTCTGTAGTGTCTCTGTAGTGTCTCTGTAGTGTCTCTGTAGTGTTTCTCTGTAGTGTCTCTGTAGTGTCTCTGTAGTGTCTCTGTAGTGTGTCTCTTTAGTGTTTCTCTGTAGTGTCTCTGTAGTGTCTCTGTAGTGTCTCTGTAGTGTCTCTGTAGTGTCTCTCTGTAGTGTCTCTGTAGTGTCTCTGTAGTGTCTCTCTGTAGTGTCTCTGTAGTGTCTCTGTAGTGTGTCTCTGTAGTGTCTCTGTAGTGTCTCTCTGTAGTGTCTCTCTGTAGTGTCTCTCTGTAGTGTCTCTGTAGTGTCTCTCTGTAGTGTCTCTCTGTAGTGTCTCTGTAGTGTCTCTGTAGTGTCTCTGTAGTGTTTCTGTAGTGTCTCTGTAGTGTCTCTCTGTAGTGTCTCTGTAGTGTCTCTGTAGTGTCTCTGTAGTGTCTCTGTAGTGTCTCTCTGTAGTGTCTCTGTAGTGTCTCTCTGTAGTGTCTCTGTAGTGTCTCTGTAGTGTCTCTCTGTAGTGTCTCTCTGTAGTGTCTCTGTAGTGTCTCTCTGTAGTGTCTCTGTAGTGTCTCTGTAGTGTCTCTATAGTGTCTCTATAGTGTGTCTCTATAGTGTGTCTCTGTAGTGTCTCTGTAGTGTCTCTGTAGTGTCGCTGTAGTGTCTCTGTAGTGTCTCTGTAGTGTTTCTCTGTAGTGTCTCTGTAGTGTCTCTGTAGTGTCTCTCTGTAGTGGCTCGCTGTTGTGTCTCTGTAGTGTGTCTCTGTAGTGTCTCTGTAGTGTCTCTGTAGTGTCTCTCTGTAGTGTCTCTCTGTAGTGTCTCTCTGTAGTGTCTCTCTGTAGTGTCTCTGTAGTGTCTCTCTGTAGTGTCTCTGTAGTGTCTCTCTGTAGTGTCTCTCTGTAGTGTCTCTGTAGTGTCTCTGTAGTGTCTCTCTGTAGTGTCTCTGTAGTGTCTCTGTAGTGTCTCTGTAGTGTCTCTCTGTAGTGTCTCTGTAGTGTCTCTCTGTAGTGTCTCTGTAGTGTCTCTGTAGTGTCTCTTTAGTGTTTCTGTAGTGTCTCTGTAGTGTCTCTGTAGTGTCTCTCTGTAGTGTCTCTGTAGTGTCTCTGTAGTGTCTCTCTGTAGTGTCTCTCTGTAGTGTCTCTGTAGTGTCTCTGTAGTGTCTCTGTAGTGTCTCTCTGTAGTGTCTCTGTAGTGTCTCTGTAGTGTCTCTCTGTAGTGTCTCTGTAGTGTCTCTGTAGTGTGTCTCTGTAGTGTCTCTGTAGTGTCTCTCTGTAGTGTCTCTCTGTAGTGTCTCTCTGTAGTGTCTCTGTAGTGTCTCTCTGTAGTGTCTCTCTGTAGTGTCTCTGTAGTGTCTCTGTAGTGTCTCTGTAGTGTCTCTGTAGTGTTTCTGTAGTGTCACTGTAGTGTCTCTCTGTAGTGTCTCTGTAGTGTCACTGTAGTGTCTCTGTAGTGTCTTTCTGTAGTGTCTCTGTAGTGTCTCTCTGTAGTGTCTCTGTAGTGTCTCTCTGTAGTGTCTCTCTGTAGTGTCTCTCTGTAGTGTCTCTGTAGTGTCTCTCTGTAGTGTCTCTGTAGTGTCTCTGTAGTGTGTCTCTGTAGTGTGTCTCTCTAGTGTGTCTCTGTAGTGTCTCTAAAGTGTCTCTGTAGTGTCTCTATAGTGTGTCTCTGTAGTGTTTCTCTGTAGTGTCTCTGTAGTGTCTCTGTAGTGTCTCTCTGTAGTGTCTCTGTAGTGTCTCTGTAGTGTCTCTGTAGTGTTTCTCTGTAGTGTCTCTGTAGTGTCTCTGTAGTGTCTCTGTAGTGTCTCTGTAGTGTCTCTCTGTAGTGTCTCTGTAGTGTCTCTGTAGTGTCTCTGTAGTGTCTCTGTAGTGTCTCTCTGTAGTGTCTCTCTGTAGTGTCTCTGTAGTGTCTCTGTAGTGTGTCTCTGTAGTGTGTCTCTGTAGTGTCTCTCTGTAGTGTCTCTGTAGTGTTTCTCTGTAGTGTCTCTGTAGTGTCTCTGTAGTGTCTCTGTAGTGTCTCTGTAGTGTTTCTCTGTAGTGTCTCTGTAGTGTCTCTGTAGTGTCTCTGTAGTGTGTCTCTTTAGTGTTTCTCTGTAGTGTCTCTGTAGTGTCTCTGTAGTGTCTCTGTAGTGTCTCTGTAGTGTCTCTCTGTAGTGTCTCTGTAGTGTCTCTGTAGTGTCTCTCTGTAGTGTCTCTGTAGTGTCTCTGTAGTGTGTCTCTGTAGTGTCTCTGTAGTGTCTCTCTGTAGTGTCTCTCTGTAGTGTCTCTGTAGTGTCTCTCTGTAGTGTCTCTCTGTAGTGTCTCTGTAGTGTCTCTGTAGTGTCTCTGTAGTGTCTCTGTAGTGTTTCTGTAGTGTCTCTGTAGTGTCTCTCTGTAGTGTCTCTGTAGTGTCTCTGTAGTGTCTCTGTAGTGTCTCTCTGTAGTGTCTCTGTAGTGTCTCTCTGTAGTGTTTCTGTAGTGTCTCTGTAGTGTCTCTCTGTAGTGTCTCTCTGTAGTGTCTCTCTGTAGTGTCTCTGTAGTGTCTCTGTAGTGTCTCTGTAGTGTCTCTATAGTGTCTCTATAGTGTGTCTCTATAGTGTGTCTCTGTAGTGTCTCTGTAGTGTCTCTGTAGTGTCGCTGTAGTGTCTCTGTAGTGTCTCTGTAGTGTCTCTCTGTAGTGTCTCTCTGTAGTGTCTCTCTGTAGTGTCTCTGTAGTGTCTCTGTAGTGTCTCTGTAGTGTCTCTCTGTAGTGTCTCTCTGTAGTGTCTCTCTGTAGTGTCTCTGTAGTGTCTCTCTGTAGTGTCTCTCTGTAGTGTCTCTGTAGTGTCTCTGTAGTGTCTCTCTGTAGTGTCTCTGTAGTGTGTCTCTGTAGTGTGTCTCTGTAGTGTCTCTGTAGTGTCTCTCTGTATTGTCTCTCTGTAGTGTCTCTGTAGTGTCTCTGTAGTGTTTCTCTCTAGTGTTTCTCTGTAGTCGCTCTGTAGTCTCTCTGTAGTGTCTCTGTAGTGTCTCTGTAGTGTCTCTCTGTAGTGTCTCTCTGTAGTGTCTCTGTAGTGTCTCTCTGTAGTGTCTCTGTAGTGTCTCTGTAGTGATTCTGTAGTCTCTCTGTAGTGTCTCTCTGTAGTGTCTCTGTAGTGTCTCTGTAGTGTCTCTGTAGTGTCTCTCTGTAGTGTCTCTGTAGTGTCTCTGTAGTGTCTCTCTGTAGTGTCTCTGTAGTGTCTCTCTGTAGTGTCTCTGTAGTGTCTCTGTAGTGTTTCTGTAGTGTCTCTGTAGTGTCTCTGTAGTGTCTCTCTGTAGTGTCTCTGTAGTGTCTCTCTGTAGTGTCTGTCTGTAGTGTCTCTCTGAGGTGTCTCTCTGTAGTGTCTCTGTAGTGTCTCTGTAGTGTCTCTAGTGTCTCTCTGTAGTGTCTCTGTAGTGTCTCTGTAGTGTCTCTCTGTAGTGTCTCTGTAGTGTCTCTGTAGTGTCTCTCTGTAGTGTCTCTCTGTAGTGTCTCTGTAGTGTGTCTCTGTAGTGTGTCTCTGTAGTGTCTCTGTAGTGTCTCTGTAGTGTCTCTCTGTAGTGTCTCTCTGTAGTGTCTCTGTAGTGTCTCTGTAGTGTTTCTCTCTAGTGTTTCTCTGTAGTCGCTCTGTAGTCTCTCTGTAGTGTCTCTGTAGTGTCTCTGTAGTGTCTCTGTAGTGTCTCTGAAGTGTCTCTCTGTAGTGTCTCTCTGTAGTGTCTCTGTAGTGTCTCTGTAGTGTTTCTGTAGTCTCTCTGTAGTGTCTCTCTGTAGTGTCTCTGTAGTGTCTCTCTGTAGTGTCTCTCTGTAGTGTCTCTGTAGTGTCTCTGTAGTGTCTCTGTAGTGTCTCTCTGTAGTGTCTCTGTAGTGTCTCTGTAGTGTCTCTGTAGTGTTTCTGTAGTGTCTCTGTAGTGTCTCTCTGTAGTGTCTCTCTGTAGTGTCTCTGTAGTGTCTCTCTGTAGTGTCTCTGTAGTGTCTCTGTAGTGTCTCTGTAGTGTCTCTATAGTGTCTCTATAGTGTGTCTCTATAGTGTGTCTCTGTAGTGTCTCTGTAGTGTCTCTGTAGTGTCGCTGTAGTGTCTCTGTAGTGTCTCTGTAGTGTTTCTCTGTAGTGTCTCTGTAGTGTCTCTGTAGTGTCTCTCTGTAGTGTCTCGCTGTAGTGTCTCTGTAGTGTGTCTCTGTAGTGTCTCTGTAGTGTCTCTGTAGTGTCTCTCTGTAGTGTCTCTGTAGTGTCTCTCTGTAGTGTCTCTCTGTAGTGTCTCTGTAGTGTCTCTGTAGTGTCTCTGTAGTGTCTCTGTAGTGTCTCTTTAGTGTTTCTGTAGTGTCTCTGTAGTGTCTCTCTGTAGTGTCTCTGTAGTGTCTCTGTAGTGTCTCTGTAGTGTCTCTCTGTAGTGTCTCTGTAGTGTCTCTGTAGTGTCTCTATAGTGTCTCTATAGTGTGTCTCTATAGTGTGTCTCTGTAGTGTCTCTGTAGTGTCTCTGTAGTGTCGCTGTAGTGTCTCTGTAGTGTCTCTGTAGTGTTTCTCTGTAGTGTCTCTGTAGTGTCTCTGTAGTGTCTCTCTGTAGTGTCTCGCTGTTGTGTCTCTGTAGTGTGTCTCTGTAGTGTCTCTGTAGTGTCTCTGTAGTGTCTCTCTGTAGTGTCTCTCTGTAGTGTCTCTCTGTAGTGTCTCTCTGTAGTGTCTCTGTAGTGTCTCTCTGTAGTGTCTCTGTAGTGTCTCTCTGTAGTGTCTCTCTGTAGTGTCTCTGTAGTGTCTCTGTAGTGTCTCTCTGTAGTGTCTCTGTAGTGTCTCTGTAGTGTCTCTCTGTAGTGTCTCTGTAGTGTCTCTCTGTAGTGTCTCTCTGTAGTGTCTCTGTAGTGTCTCTGTAGTGTCTCTTTAGTGTTTCTGTAGTGTCTCTGTAGTGTCTCTGTAGTGTCTCTCTGTAGTGTCTCTGTAGTGTCTCTGTAGTGTCTCTCTGTAGTGTCTCTCTGTAGTGTCTCTGTAGTGTCTCTGTAGTGTCTCTGTAGTGTCTCTCTGTAGTGTCTCTGTAGTGTCTCTGTAGTGTCTCTCTGTAGTGTCTCTGTAGTGTCTCTGTAGTGTGTCTCTGTAGTGTCTCTGTAGTGTCTCTCTGTAGTGTCTCTCTGTAGTGTCTCTCTGTAGTGTCTCTGTAGTGTCTCTCTGTAGTGTCTCTCTGTAGTGTCTCTGTAGTGTCTCTGTAGTGTCTCTGTAGTGTCTCTGTAGTGTTTCTGTAGTGTCTCTGTAGTGTCTCTCTGTAGTGTCTCTGTAGTGTCTCTGTAGTGTCTCTGTAGTGTCTCTCTGTAGTGTCTCTGTAGTGTCTCTCTGTAGTGTCTCTGTAGTGTCTCTGTAGTGTCTCTCTGTAGTGTCTCTCTGTAGTGTCTCTGTAGTGTCTCTCTGTAGTGTCTCTGTAGTGTCTCTGTAGTGTGTCTCTGTAGTGTGTCTCTCTAGTGTGTCTCTGTAGTGTCTCTGAAGTGTCTCTGTAGTGTCTCTATAGTGTGTCTCTGTAGTGTTTCTCTGTAGTGTCTCTGTAGTGTCTCTGTATTGTCTCTCTGTAGTGTCTCTGTAGTGTCTCTGTAGTGTCTCTGTAGTGTTTCTCTGTAGTGTCTCTGTAGTGTCTCTGTAGTGTCTCTGTAGTGTCTCTCTGTAGTGTCTCTGTAGTGTCTCTGTAGTGTCTCTGTAGTGTCTCTGTAGTGTCTCTCTGTAGTGTCTCTCTGTAGTGTCTCTGTAGTGTCTCTGTAGTGTGTCTCTGTAGTGTGTCTCTGTAGTGTGTCTCTGTAGTGTCTCTGTAGTGTTTCTCTGTAGTGTCTCTGTAGTGTCTCTGTAGTGTCTCTGTAGTGTCTCTGTAGTGTTTCTCTGTAGTGTCTCTGTAGTGTCTCTGTAGTGTCTCTGTAGTGTGTCTCTTTAGTGTTTCTCTGTAGTGTCTCTGTAGTGTCTCTGTAGTGTCTCTGTAGTGTCTCTGTAGTGTCTCTCTGTAGTGTCTCTGTAGTGTCTCTGTAGTGTCTCTCTGTAGTGTCTCTGTAGTGTCTCTGTAGTGTGTCTCTGTAGTGTCTCTGTAGTGTCTCTGTAGTGTCTCTCTGTAGTGTCTCTCTGTAGTGTCTCTGTAGTGTCTCTCTGTAGTGTCTCTCTGTAGTGTCTCTGTAGTGTCTCTGTAGTGTCTCTGTAGTGTCTCTGTAGTGTCTCTCTGTAGTGTCTCTGTAGTGTCTCTGTAGTGTCTCTGTAGTGTCTCTCTGTAGTGTCTCTGTAGTGTCTCTCTGTAGTGTCTCTGTAGTGTCTCTGTAGTGTCTCTTTAGTGTTTCTGTAGTGTCTCTGTAGTGTCTCTGTAGTGTCTCTCTGTAGTGTCTCTGTAGTGTCTCTGTAGTGTCTCTCTGTAGTGTCTCTCTGTAGTGTCTCTGTAGTGTCTCTGTAGTGTCTCTGTAGTGTCTCTCTGTAGTGTCTCTCTGTAGTGTCTCTGTAGTGTCTCTCTGTAGTGTCTCTGTAGTGTCTCTGTAGTGTGTCTCTGTAGTGTCTCTGTAGTGTCTCTCTGTAGTGTCTCTCTGTAGTGTCTCTCTGTAGTGTCTCTGTAGTGTCTCTCTGTAGTGTCTCTCTGTAGTGTCTCTGTAGTGTCTCTGTAGTGTCTCTGTAGTGTCTCTGTAGTGTTTCTGTAGTGTCTCTGTAGTGTCTCTCTGTAGTGTCTCTGTAGTGTCACTGTAGTGTCTCTGTAGTGTCTTTCTGTAGTGTCTCTGTAGTGTCTCTCTGTAGTGTCTCTGTAGTGTCTCTGTAGTGTCTCTCTGTAGTGTCTCTCTGTAGTGTCTCTGTAGTGTCTCTCTGTAGTGTCTCTGTAGTGTCTCTGTAGTGTGTCTCTGTAGTGTGTCTCTCTAGTGTGTCTCTGTAGTGTCTCTAAAGTGTCTCTGTAGTGTCTCTATAGTGTGTCTCTGTAGTGTTTCTCTGTAGTGTCTCTGTAGTGTCTCTGTAGTGTCTCTCTGTAGTGTCTCTGTAGTGTCTCTGTAGTGTCTCTGTAGTGTTTCTCTGTAGTGTCTCTGTAGTGTCTCTGTAGTGTCTCTGTAGTGTCTCTGTAGTGTCTCTCTGTAGTGTCTCTGTAGTGTCTCTGTAGTGTCTCTGTAGTGTCTCTGTAGTGTCTCTCTGTAGTGTCTCTCTGTAGTGTCTCTGTAGTGTCTCTGTAGTGTGTCTCTGTAGTGTGTCTCTGTAGTGTCTCTCTGTAGTGTCTCTGTAGTGTTTCTCTGTAGTGTCTCTGTAGTGTCTCTGTAGTGTCTCTGTAGTGTCTCTGTAGTGTTTCTCTGTAGTGTCTCTGTAGTGTCTCTGTAGTGTCTCTGTAGTGTGTCTCTTTAGTGTTTCTCTGTAGTGTCTCTGTAGTGTCTCTGTAGTGTCTCTGTAGTGTCTCTGTAGTGTCTCTCTGTAGTGTCTCTGTAGTGTCTCTGTAGTGTCTCTCTGTAGTGTCTCTGTAGTGTCTCTGTAGTGTGTCTCTGTAGTGTCTCTGTAGTGTCTCTCTGTAGTGTCTCTCTGTAGTGTCTCTGTAGTGTCTCTCTGTAGTGTCTCTCTGTAGTGTCTCTGTAGTGTCTCTGTAGTGTCTCTGTAGTGTCTCTGTAGTGTTTCTGTAGTGTCTCTGTAGTGTCTCTCTGTAGTGTCTCTGTAGTGTCTCTGTAGTGTCTCTGTAGTGTCTCTCTGTAGTGTCTCTGTAGTGTCTCTCTGTAGTGTTTCTGTAGTGTCTCTGTAGTGTCTCTCTGTAGTGTCTCTCTGTAGTGTCTCTCTGTAGTGTCTCTGTAGTGTCTCTGTAGTGTCTCTGTAGTGTCTCTATAGTGTCTCTATAGTGTGTCTCTATAGTGTGTCTCTGTAGTGTCTCTGTAGTGTCTCTGTAGTGTCGCTGTAGTGTCTCTGTAGTGTCTCTGTAGTGTCTCTCTGTAGTGTCTCTCTGTAGTGTCTCTCTGTAGTGTCTCTGTAGTGTCTCTGTAGTGTCTCTGTAGTGTCTCTCTGTAGTGTCTCTCTGTAGTGTCTCTCTGTAGTGTCTCTGTAGTGTCTCTGTAGTGTCTCTCTGTAGTGTCTCTCTGTAGTGTCTCTGTAGTGTCTCTGTAGTGTCTCTCTGTAGTGTCTCTGTAGTGTGTCTCTGTAGTGTGTCTCTGTAGTGTCTCTGTAGTGTCTCTCTGTATTGTCTCTCTGTAGTGTCTCTGTAGTGTCTCTGTAGTGTTTCTCTCTAGTGTTTCTCTGTAGTCGCTCTGTAGTCTCTCTGTAGTGTCTCTGTAGTGTCTCTGTAGTGTCTCTCTGTAGTGTCTCTCTGTAGTGTCTCTGTAGTGTCTCTCTGTAGTGTCTCTCTGTAGTGTCTCTGTAGTGTCTCTGTAGTGTCTCTGTAGTCTCTCTGTAGTGTCTCTCTGTAGTGTCTCTGTAGTGTCTCTCTGTAGTGTCTCTGTAGTGTCTCTGTAGTGTCTCTCTGTAGTGTCTCTGTAGTGTCTCTGTAGTGTCTCTCTGTAGTGTCTCTGTAGTGTCTCTCTGTAGTGTCTCTGTAGTGTCTCTGTAGTGTCTCTGTAGTGTCTCTGTAGTGTCTCTGTAGTGTCTCTCTGTAGTGTCTCTGTAGTGTCTCTCTGTAGTGTCTGTCTGTAGTGTCTCTCTGTAGTGTCTCTCTGTAGTGTCTCTGTAGTGTCTCTGTAGTGTCTCTAGTGTCTCTCTGTAGTGTCTCTGTAGTGTCTCTGTAGTGTCTCTCTGTAGTGTCTCTGTAGTGTCTCTGTAGTGTCTCTCTGTAGTGTCTCTCTGTAGTGTCTCTGTAGTGTGTCTCTGTAGTGTGTCTCTGTAGTGTCTCTGTAGTGTCTCTGTAGTGTCTCTCTGTAGTGTCTCTCTGTAGTGTCTCTGTAGTGTCTCTGTAGTGTTTCTCTCTAGTGTTTCTCTGTAGTCGCTCTGTAGTCTCTCTGTAGTGTCTCTGTAGTGTCTCTGTAGTGTCTCTGAAGTGTCTCTCTGTAGTGTCTCTCTGTAGTGTCTCTGTAGTGTCTCTGTAGTGTTTCTGTAGTCTCTCTGTAGTGTCTCTCTGTAGTGTCTCTGTAGTGTCTCTCTGTAGTGTCTCTCTGTAGTGTCTCTGTAGTGTCTCTGTAGTGTCTCTGTAGTGTCTCTCTGTAGTGTCTCTGTAGTGTCTCTGTAGTGTCTCTGTAGTGTTTCTGTAGTGTCTCTGTAGTGTCTCTCTGTAGTGTCTCTCTGTAGTGTCTCTGTAGTGTCTCTCTGTAGTGTCTCTGTAGTGTCTCTGTAGTGTCTCTGTAGTGTCTCTATAGTGTGTCTCTATAGTGTGTCTCTGTAGTGTCTCTGTAGTGTCTCTGTAGTGTCGCTGTAGTGTCTCTGTAGTGTCTCTGTAGTGTTTCTCTGTAGTGTCTCTGTAGTGTCTCTGTAGTGTCTCTCTGTAGTGTCTCGCTGTAGTGTCTCTGTAGTGTGTCTCTGTAGTGTCTCTGTAGTGTCTCTGTAGTGTCTCTCTGTAGTGTCTCTGTAGTGTCTCTCTGTAGTGTCTCTCTGTAGTGTCTCTGTAGTGTCTCTGTAGTGTCTCTGTAGTGTCTCTGTAGTGTCTCTTTAGTGTTTCTGTAGTGTTTCTGTAGTGTCTCTGTAGTGTCTCTCTGTAGTGTCTCTGTAGTGTCTCTGTAGTGTCTCTGTAGTGTCTCTCTGTAGTGTCTCTGTAGTGTCTCTGTAGTGTCTCTGTAGTGTCTCTATAGTGTCTCTATAGTGTGTCTCTATAGTGTGTCTCTGTAGTGTCTCTGTAGTGTCTCTGTAGTGTCGCTGTAGTGTCTCTGTAGTGTCTCTGTAGTGTTTCTCTGTAGTGTCTCTGTAGTGTCTCTGTAGTGTCTCTCTGTAGTGTCTCGCTGTTGTGTCTCTGTAGTGTGTCTCTGTAGTGTCTCTGTAGTGTCTCTCTGTAGTGTCTCTCTGTAGTGTCTCTCTGTAGTGTCTCTCTGTAGTGTCTCTGTAGTGTCTCTCTGTAGTGTCTCTGTAGTGTCTCTCTGTAGTGTCTCTCTGTAGTGTCTCTGTAGTGTCTCTGTAGTGTCTCTCTGTAGTGTCTCGCTGTTGTGTCTCTGTAGTGTGTCTCTGTAGTGTCTCTGTAGTGTCTCTCTGTAGTGTCTCTCTGTAGTGTCTCTCTGTAGTGTCTCTCTGTAGTGTCTCTGTAGTGTCTCTCTGTAGTGTCTCTGTAGTGTCTCTCTGTAGTGTCTCTCTGTAGTGTCTCTGTAGTGTCTCTGTAGTGTCTCTCTGTAGTGTCTCTGTAGTGTCTCTGTAGTGTCTCTGTAGTGTCTCTGTAGTGTCTCTGTAGTGTCTCTCTGTAGTGTCTCTCTGTAGTGTCTCTGTAGTGTCTCTGTAGTGTGTATCTGTAGTGTGTCTCTGTAGTGTGTCTCTGTAGTGTCTCTGTAGTGTTTCTCTGTAGTGTCTCTGTAGTGTCTCTGTAGTGTCTCTGTAGTGTCTCTGTAGTGTTTCTCTGTAGTGTCTCTGTAGTGTCTCTGTAGTGTCTCTGTAGTGTGTCTCTTTAGTGTTTCTCTGTAGTGTCTCTGTAGTGTCTCTGTAGTGTCTCTGTAGTGTCTCTGTAGTGTCTCTCTGTAGTGTCTCTGTAGTGTCTCTGTAGTGTCTCTCTGTAGTGTCTCTGTAGTGTCTCTGTAGTGTGTCTCTGTAGTGTCTCTGTAGTGTCTCTCTGTAGTGTCTCTCTGTAGTGTCTCTGTAGTGTCTCTCTGTAGTGTCTCTCTGTAGTGTCTCTGTAGTGTCTCTGTAGTGTCTCTGTAGTGTCTCTGTAGTGTTTCTGTAGTGTCTCTGTAGTGTCTCTCTGTAGTGTCTCTGTAGTGTCTCTGTAGTGTCTCTCTGTAGTGTCTCTGTAGTGTCTCTCTGTAGTGTTTCTGTAGTGTCTCTGTAGTGTCTCTCTGTAGTGTCTCTCTGTAGTGTCTCTCTGTAGTGTCTCTGTAGTGTCTCTGTAGTGTCTCTGTAGTGTCTCTATAGTGTCTCTATAGTGTGTCTCTATAGTGTGTCTCTGTAGTGTCTCTGTAGTGTCTCTGTAATGTCGCTGTAGTGTCTCTGTAGTGTCTCTGTAGTGTTTCTCTGTAGTGTCTCTGTAGTGTCTCTGTAGTGTCTCTCTGTAGTGTCTCGCTGTAGTGTCTCTGTAGTGTGTCTCTGTAGTGTCTCTGTAGTGTCTCTGTAGTGTCTCTCTGTAGTGTCTCTCTGTAGTGTCTCTGTAGTGTCTCTCTGTAGTGTCTCTCTGTAGTGTCTCTGTAGTGTCTCTGTAGTGTCTCTGTAGTGTCTCTTTAGTGTTTCTGTAGTGTCTCTGTAGTGTCTCTCTGTAGTGTCTCTGTAGTGTCTCTGTAGTGTCTCTGTAGTGTCTCTCTGTAGTGTCTCTGTAGTGTCTCTGTAGTGTCTCTGTAGTGTCTCTATAGTGTCTCTATAGTGTGTCTCTATAGTGTCTCTGTAGTGTCTCTGTAGTGTCGCTGTAGTGTCTCTGTAGTGTCTCTGTAGTGTTTCTCTGTAGTGTCTCTGTAGTGTCTCTGTAGTGTCTCTCTGTAGTGTCTCGCTGTTGTGTCTCTGTAGTGTGTCTCTGTAGTGTCTCTGTAGTGTCTCTCTGTAGTGTCTCTGTAGTGTCTCTCTGTAGTGTCTCTCTGTAGTGTCTCTGTAGTGTCTCTCTGTAGTGTCTCTGTAGTGTCTCTCTGTAGTGTCTCTCTGTAGTGTCTCTGTAGTGTCTCTGTAGTGTCTCTCTGTAGTGTCTCTGTAGTGTCTCTGTAGTGTCTCTGTAGTGTCTCTCTGTAGTGTCTCTGTAGTGTCTCTCTGTAGTGTCTCTGTAGTGTCTCTGTAGTGTCTCTGTAGTGTCTCTTTAGTGTTTCTGTAGTGTCTCTGTAGTGTCTCTCTGTAGTGTCTCTGTAGTGTCTCTGTAGTGTCTCTCTGTAGTGTCTCTCTGTAGTGTCTCTGTAGTGTCTCTGTAGTGTCTCTGTAGTGTCTCTCTGTAGTGTCTCTGTAGTGTCTCTGTAGTGTCTCTCTGTAGTGTCTCTGTAGTGTCTCTGTAGTGTGTCTCTGTAGTGTCTCTGTAGTGTCTCTCTGTAGTGTCTCTCTGTAGTGTCTCTCTGTAGTGTCTCTGTAGTGTCTCTCTGTAGTGTCTCTCTGTAGTGTCTCTGTAGTGTCTCTGTAGTGTCTCTGTAGTGTCTCTGTAGTGTCTCTGTAGTGTTTCTGTAGTGTCTCTGTAGTGTCTCTCTGTAGTGTCTCTGTAGTGTCTCTGTAGTGTCTCTGTAGTGTCTCTCTGTAGTGTCTCTGTAGTGTCTCTCTGTAGTGTCTCTGTAGTGTCTCTGTAGTGTCTCTCTGTAGTGTCTCTCTGTAGTGTCTCTGTAGTGTCTCTCTGTAGTGTCTCTGTAGTGTCTCTGTAGTGTGTCTCTGTAGTGTGTCTCTCTAGTGTGTCTCTGTAGTGTCTCTGAAGTGTCTCTGTAGTGTCTCTATAGTGTGTCTCTGTAGTGTTTCTCTGTAGTGTCTCTGTAGTGTCTCTGTAGTGTCTCTCTGTAGTGTCTCTGTAGTGTCTCTGTAGTGTCTCTGTAGTGTTTCTCTGTAGTGTCTCTGTAGTGTCTCTGTAGTGTCTCTGTAGTGTCTCTCTGTAGTGTCTCTGTAGTGTCTCTGTAGTGTCTCTGTAGTGTCTCTGTAGTGTCTCTCTGTAGTGTCTCTCTGTAGTGTCTCTGTAGTGTCTCTGTAGTGTGTCTCTGTAGTGTGTCTCTGTAGTGTCTCTCTGTAGTGTCTCTGTAGTGTTTCTCTGTAGTGTCTCTGTAGTGTCTCTGTAGTGTCTCTGTAGTGTCTCTGTAGTGTTTCTCTGTAGTGTCTCTGTAGTGTCTCTGTAGTGTCTCTGTAGTGTGTCTCTTTAGTGTTTCTCTGTAGTGTCTCTGTAGTGTCTCTGTAGTGTCTCTGTAGTGTCTCTGTAGTGTCTCTGTAGTGTTTCTCTGTAGTGTCTCTGTAGTGTCTCTGTAGTGTCTCTGTAGTGTGTCTCTTTAGTGTTTCTCTGTAGTGTCTCTGTAGTGTCTCTGTAGTGTCTCTGTAGTGTCTCTGTAGTGTCTCTCTGTAGTGTCTCTGTAGTGTCTCTGTAGTGTCTCTCTGTAGTGTCTCTGTAGTGTCTCTGTAGTGTGTCTCTGTAGTGTCTCTGTAGTGTCTCTCTGTAGTGTCTCTCTGTAGTGTCTCTCTGTAGTGTCTCTGTAGTGTCTCTCTGTAGTGTCTCTCTGTAGTGTCTCTGTAGTGTCTCTGTAGTGTCTCTGTAGTGTTTCTGTAGTGTCTCTGTAGTGTCTCTCTGTAGTGTCTCTGTAGTGTCTCTGTAGTGTCTCTGTAGTGTCTCTGTAGTGTCTCTCTGTAGTGTCTCTGTAGTGTCTCTCTGTAGTGTCTCTGTAGTGTCTCTGTAGTGTCTCTCTGTAGTGTCTCTCTGTAGTGTCTCTGTAGTGTCTCTCTGTAGTGTCTCTATAGTGTCTCTATAGTGTGTCTCTATAGTGTGTCTCTGTAGTGTCTCTGTAGTGTCTCTCTGTAGTGTCTCTCTGTAGTGTCTCTGTAGTGTCTCTCTGTAGTGTCTCTATAGTGTCTCTATAGTGTGTCTCTATAGTGTGTCTCTGTAGTGTCTCTGTAGTGTCTCTGTAGTGTCGCTGTAGTGTCTCTGTAGTGTCTCTGTAGTGTTTCTCTGTAGTGTCTCTGTAGTGTCTCTGTAGTGTCTCTCTGTAGTGTCTCGCTGTTGTGTCTCTGTAGTGTGTCTCTGTAGTGTCTCTGTAGTGTCTCTGTAGTGTCTCTCTGTAGTGTCTCTCTGTAGTGTCTCTCTGTAGTGTCTCTCTGTAGTGTCTCTGTAGTGTCTCTCTGTAGTGTCTCTGTAGTGTCTCTCTGTAGTGTCTCTCTGTAGTGTCTCTGTAGTGTCTCTGTAGTGTCTCTCTGTAGTGTCTCTGTAGTGTCTCTGTAGTGTCTCTGTAGTGTCTCTCTGTAGTGTCTCTGTAGTGTCTCTCTGTAGTGTCTCTGTAGTGTCTCTGTAGTGTCTCTTTAGTGTTTCTGTAGTGTCTCTGTAGTGTCTCTGTAGTGTCTCTCTGTAGTGTCTCTGTAGTGTCTCTGTAGTGTCTCTCTGTAGTGTCTCTCTGTAGTGTCTCTGTAGTGTCTCTGTAGTGTCTCTGTAGTGTCTCTCTGTAGTGTCTCTGTAGTGTCTCTGTAGTGTCTCTGTAGTGTCTCTGTAGTGTCTCTGTAGTGTCTCTCTGTAGTGTCTCTGTAGTGTCTCTGTAGTGTCTCTGTAGTGTCTCTCTGTAGTGTCTCTGTAGTGTCTCTCTGTAGTGTCTCTGTAGTGTCTCTGTAGTGTGTCTCTGTAGTGTCTCTGTAGTGTCTCTCTGTAGTGTCTCTCTGTAGTGTCTCTCTGTAGTGTCTCTGTAGTGTCTCTCTGTAGTGTCTCTCTGTAGTGTCTCTGTAGTGTCTCTGTAGTGTCTCTGTAGTGTCTCTGTAGTGTTTCTGTAGTGTCTCTGTAGTGTCTCTCTGTAGTGTCTCTGTAGTGTCACTGTAGTGTCTCTGTAGTGTCTTTCTGTAGTGTCTCTGTAGTGTCTCTCTGTAGTGTCTCTGTAGTGTCTCTGTAGTGTCTCTCTGTAGTGTCTCTCTGTAGTGTCTCTGTAGTGTCTCTCTGTAGTGTCTCTGTAGTGTCTCTGTAGTGTGTCTCTGTAGTGTGTCTCTCTAGTGTGTCTCTGTAGTGTCTCTAAAGTGTCTCTGTAGTGTCTCTATAGTGTGTCTCTGTAGTGTTTCTCTGTAGTGTCTCTGTAGTGTCTCTGTAGTGTCTCTCTGTAGTGTCTCTGTAGTGTCTCTGTAGTGTCTCTGTAGTGTTTCTCTGTAGTGTCTCTGTAGTGTCTCTGTAGTGTCTCTGTAGTGTCTCTGTAGTGTCTCTCTGTAGTGTCTCTGTAGTGTCTCTGTAGTGTCTCTGTAGTGTCTCTGTAGTGTCTCTCTGTAGTGTCTCTCTGTAGTGTCTCTGTAGTGTCTCTGTAGTGTGTCTCTGTAGTGTGTCTCTGTAGTGTCTCTCTGTAGTGTCTCTGTAGTGTTTCTCTGTAGTGTCTCTGTAGTGTCTCTGTAGTGTCTCTGTAGTGTCTCTGTAGTGTTTCTCTGTAGTGTCTCTGTAGTGTCTCTGTAGTGTCTCTGTAGTGTGTCTCTTTAGTGTTTCTCTGTAGTGTCTCTGTAGTGTCTCTGTAGTGTCTCTGTAGTGTCTCTGTAGTGTCTCTCTGTAGTGTCTCTGTAGTGTCTCTGTAGTGTCTCTCTGTAGTGTCTCTGTAGTGTCTCTGTAGTGTGTCTCTGTAGTGTCTCTGTAGTGTCTCTCTGTAGTGTCTCTCTGTAGTGTCTCTGTAGTGTCTCTCTGTAGTGTCTCTCTGTAGTGTCTCTGTAGTGTCTCTGTAGTGTCTCTGTAGTGTCTCTGTAGTGTTTCTGTAGTGTCTCTGTAGTGTCTCTCTGTAGTGTCTCTGTAGTGTCTCTGTAGTGTCTCTGTAGTGTCTCTCTGTAGTGTCTCTGTAGTGTCTCTCTGTAGTGTTTCTGTAGTGTCTCTGTAGTGTCTCTCTGTAGTGTCTCTCTGTAGTGTCTCTCTGTAGTGTCTCTGTAGTGTCTCTGTAGTGTCTCTGTAGTGTCTCTATAGTGTGTCTCTATAGTGTGTCTCTGTAGTGTCTCTGTAGTGTCTCTGTAGTGTCGCTGTAGTGTCTCTGTAGTGTCTCTGTAGTGTTTCTCTGTAGTGTCTCTGTAGTGTCTCTGTAGTGTCTCTCTGTAGTGTCTCGCTGTAGTGTCTCTGTAGTGTGTCTCTGTAGTGTCTCTGTAGTGTCTCTGTAGTGTCTCTCTGTAGTGTCTCTCTGTAGTGTCTCTGTAGTGTCTCTCTGTAGTGTCTCTCTGTAGTGTCTCTGTAGTGTCTCTGTAGTGTCTCTGTAGTGTCTCTTTAGTGTTTCTGTAGTGTCTCTGTAGTGTCTCTCTGTAGTGTCTCTGTAGTGTCTCTGTAGTGTCTCTGTAGTGTCTCTCTGTAGTGTCTCTGTAGTGTCTCTGTAGTGTCTCTGTAGTGTCTCTATAGTGTCTCTATAGTGTGTCTCTATAGTGTCTCTGTAGTGTCTCTGTAGTGTCGCTGTAGTGTCTCTGTAGTGTCTCTGTAGTGTTTCTCTGTAGTGTCTCTGTAGTGTCTCTGTAGTGTCTCTCTGTAGTGTCTCGCTGTTGTGTCTCTGTAGTGTGTCTCTGTAGTGTCTCTGTAGTGTCTCTCTGTAGTGTCTCTGTAGTGTCTCTCTGTAGTGTCTCTCTGTAGTGTCTCTGTAGTGTCTCTCTGTAGTGTCTCTCTGTAGTGTCTCTCTGTAGTGTCTCTCTGTAGTGTCTCTGTAGTGTCTCTGTAGTGTCTCTCTGTAGTGTCTCTGTAGTGTCTCTGTAGTGTCTCTGTAGTGTCTCTGTAGTGTCTCTCTGTAGTGTCTCTGTAGTGTCTCTCTGTAGTGTCTCTGTAGTGTCTCTGTAGTGTCTCTGTAGTGTCTCTTTAGTGTTTCTGTAGTGTCTCTGTAGTGTCTCTCTGTAGTGTCTCTGTAGTGTCTCTGTAGTGTCTCTCTGTAGTGTCTCTGTAGTGTCTCTGTAGTGTCTCTGTAGTGTCTCTGTAGTGTTTCTGTAGTGTCTCTGTAGTGTCTCTCTGTAGTGTCTCTGTAGTGTCTCTGTAGTGTCTCTGTAGTGTCTCTCTGTAGTGTCTCTGTAGTGTCTCTCTGTAGTGTCTCTGTAGTGTCTCTGTAGTGTCTCTCTGTAGTGTCTCTCTGTAGTGTCTCTGTAGTGTCTCTCTGTAGTGTCTCTGTAGTGTCTCTGTAGTGTCTCTGTAGTGTGTCTCTGTAGTGTGTCTCTCTAGTGTGTCTCTGTAGTGTCTCTGAAGTGTCTCTGTAGTGTCTCTATAGTGTGTCTCTGTAGTGTTTCTCTGTAGTGTCTCTGTAGTGTCTCTGTAGTGTCTCTCTGTAGTGTCTCTGTAGTGTCTCTGTAGTGTCTCTGTAGTGTTTCTCTGTAGTGTCTCTGTAGTGTCTCTGTAGTGTCTCTGTAGTGTCTCTCTGTAGTGTCTCTGTAGTGTCTCTGTAGTGTCTCTGTAGTGTCTCTCTGTAGTGTCTCTCTGTAGTGTCTCTCTGTAGTGTCTCTGTAGTGTCTCTGTAGTGTGTCTCTGTAGTGTGTCTCTGTAGTGTGTCTCTGTAGTGTCTCTGTAGTGTTTCTCTGTAGTGTCTCTGTAGTGTCTCTGTAGTGTCTCTGTAGTGTCTCTGTAGTGTTTCTCTGTAGTGTCTCTGTAGTGTCTCTGTAGTGTCTCTGTAGTGTGTCTCTTTAGTGTTTCTCTGTAGTGTCTCTGTAGTGTCTCTGTAGTGTCTCTGTAGTGTCTCTGTAGTGTCTCTCTGTAGTGTCTCTGTAGTGTCTCTGTAGTGTCTCTCTGTAGTGTCTCTGTAGTGTCTCTGTAGTGTGTCTCTGTAGTGTCTCTGTAGTGTCTCTGTAGTGTCTCTGTAGTGTCTCTGTAGTGTTTCTGTAGTGTCTCTGTAGTGTCTCTCTGTAGTGTCTCTGTAGTGTCTCTGTAGTGTCTCTGTAGTGTCTCTCTGTAGTGTCTCTGTAGTGTCTCTCTGTAGTGTTTCTGTAGTGTCTCTGTAGTGTCTCTCTGTAGTGTCTCTCTGTAGTGTCTCTCTGTAGTGTCTCTGTAGTGTCTCTGTAGTGTCTCTGTAGTGTCTCTATAGTGTCTCTATAGTGTGTCTCTATAGTGTGTCTCTGTAGTGTCTCTGTAGTGTCTCTGTAGTGTCGCTGTAGTGTCTCTGTAGTGTCTCTGTAGTGTTTCTCTGTAGTGTCTCTGTAGTGTCTCTGTAGTGTCTCTCTGTAGTGTCTCGCTGTAGTGTCTCTGTAGTGTGTCTCTGTAGTGTCTCTGTAGTGTCTCTGTAGTGTCTCTCTGTAGTGTCTCTCTGTAGTGTCTCTGTAGTGTCTCTCTGTAGTGTCTCTCTGTAGTGTCTCTGTAGTGTCTCTGTAGTGTCTCTGTAGTGTCTCTTTAGTGTTTCTGTAGTGTCTCTGTAGTGTCTCTCTGTAGTGTCTCTGTAGTGTCTCTGTAGTGTCTCTGTAGTGTCTCTCTGTAGTGTCTCTGTAGTGTCTCTGTAGTGTCTCTATAGTGTCTCTATAGTGTGTCTCTATAGTGTCTCTGTAGTGTCTCTGTAGTGTCGCTGTAGTGTCTCTGTAGTGTCTCTGTAGTGTTTCTCTGTAGTGTCTCTGTAGTGTCTCTGTAGTGTCTCTCTGTAGTGTCTCGCTGTTGTGTCTCTGTAGTGTGTCTCTGTAGTGTCTCTGTAGTGTCTCTCTGTAGTGTCTCTGTAGTGTCTCTCTGTAGTGTCTCTCTGTAGTGTCTCTGTAGTGTCTCTCTGTAGTGTCTCTGTAGTGTCTCTCTGTAGTGTCTCTCTGTAGTGTCTCTGTAGTGTCTCTGTAGTGTCTCTCTGTAGTGTCTCTGTAGTGTCTCTGTAGTGTCTCTGTAGTGTCTCTGTAGTGTCTCTCTGTAGTGTCTCTGTAGTGTCTCTCTGTAGTGTCTCTGTAGTGTCTCTGTAGTGTCTCTTTAGTGTTTCTGTAGTGTCTCTGTAGTGTCTCTCTGTAGTGTCTCTGTAGTGTCTCTGTAGTGTCTCTCTGTAGTGTCTCTCTGTAGTGTCTCTGTAGTGTCTCTGTAGTGTCTCTGTAGTGTCTCTCTGTAGTGTCTCTGTAGTGTCTCTGTAGTGTCTCTCTGTAGTGTCTCTGTAGTGTCTCTGTAGTGTGTCTCTGTAGTGTCTCTGTAGTGTCTCTCTGTAGTGTCTCTCTGTAGTGTCTCTGTAGTGTCTCTGTAGTGTGTCTCTGTAGTGTGTCTCTGTAGTGTCTCTCTGTAGTGTCTCTGTAGTGTTTCTCTGTAGTGTCTCTGTAGTGTCTCTGTAGTGTCTCTGTAGTGTTTCTCTGTAGTGTCTCTGTAGTGTCTCTGTAGTGTCTCTGTAGTGTGTCTCTTTAGTGTTTCTCTGTAGTGTCTCTGTAGTGTCTCTGTAGTGTCTCTGTAGTGTCTCTGTAGTGTCTCTGTAGTGTCTCTGTAGTGTTTCTCTGTAGTGTCTCTGTAGTGTCTCTGTAGTGTCTCTGTAGTGTGTCTCTTTAGTGTTTCTCTGTAGTGTCTCTGTAGTGTCTCTGTAGTGTCTCTGTAGTGTCTCTGTAGTGTCTCTCTGTAGTGTCTCTGTAGTGTCTCTGTAGTGTCTCTCTGTAGTGTCTCTGTAGTGTCTCTGTAGTGTGTCTCTGTAGTGTCTCTGTAGTGTCTCTCTGTAGTGTCTCTCTGTAGTGTCTCTCTGTAGTGTCTCTGTAGTGTCTCTCTGTAGTGTCTCTCTGTAGTGTCTCTGTAGTGTCTCTGTAGTGTCTCTGTAGTGTTTCTGTAGTGTCTCTGTAGTGTCTCTCTGTAGTGTCTCTGTAGTGTCTCTGTAGTGTCTCTGTAGTGTCTCTGTAGTGTCTCTCTGTAGTGTCTCTGTAGTGTCTCTCTGTAGTGTCTCTGTAGTGTCTCTGTAGTGTCTCTCTGTAGTGTCTCTCTGTAGTGTCTCTGTAGTGTCTCTCTGTAGTGTCTCTGTAGTGTCTCTGTAGTGTCTCTATAGTGTGTCTCTATAGTGTGTCTCTGTAGTGTCTCTGTAGTGTCTCTGTAGTGTCGCTGTAGTGTCTCTGTAGTGTCTCTGTAGTGTTTCTCTGTAGTGTGTCTCTGTAGTGTCTCTGTAGTGTCTCTGTAGTGTCTCTCTGTAGTGTCTCGCTGTTGTGTCTCTGTAGTGTGTCTCTGTAGTGTCTCTGTAGTGTCTCTGTAGTGTCTCTCTGTAGTGTCTCTCTGTAGTGTCTCTCTGTAGTGTCTCTCTGTAGTGTCTCTCTGTAGTGTCTCTCTGTAGTGTCTCTGTAGTGTCTCTCTGTAGTGTCTCTCTGTAGTGTCTCTGTAGTGTCTCTGTAGTGTCTCTCTGTAGTGTCTCTGTAGTGTCTCTGTAGTGTCTCTGTAGTGTCTCTCTGTAGTGTCTCTGTAGTGTCTCTCTGTAGTGTCTCTGTAGTGTCTCTGTAGTGTCTCTTTAGTGTTTCTGTAGTGTCTCTGTAGTGTCTCTGTAGTGTCTCTCTGTAGTGTCTCTGTAGTGTCTCTGTAGTGTCTCTCTGTAGTGTCTCTCTGTAGTGTCTCTGTAGTGTCTCTGTAGTGTCTCTGTAGTGTCTCTCTGTAGTGTCTCTGTAGTGTCTCTGTAGTGTCTCTCTGTAGTGTCTCTGTAGTGTCTCTGTAGTGTGTCTCTGTAGTGTCTCTGTAGTGTCTCTCTGTAGTGTCTCTCTGTAGTGTCTCTCTGTAGTGTCTCTGTAGTGTCTCTCTGTAGTGTCTCTCTGTAGTGTCTCTGTAGTGTCTCTGTAGTGTCTCTGTAGTGTCTCTGTAGTGTTTCTGTAGTGTCTCTGTAGTGTCTCTCTGTAGTGTCTCTGTAGTGTCACTGTAGTGTCTCTGTAGTGTCTTTCTGTAGTGTCTCTGTAGTGTCTCTCTGTAGTGTCTCTGTAGTGTCTCTGTAGTGTCTCTCTGTAGTGTCTCTCTGTAGTGTCTCTGTAGTGTCTCTCTGTAGTGTCTCTGTAGTGTCTCTGTAGTGTGTCTCTGTAGTGTGTCTCTCTAGTGTGTCTCTGTAGTGTCTCTAAAGTGTCTCTGTAGTGTCTCTATAGTGTGTCTCTGTAGTGTTTCTCTGTAGTGTCTCTGTAGTGTCTCTGTAGTGTCTCTCTGTAGTGTCTCTGTAGTGTCTCTGTAGTGTCTCTGTAGTGTTTCTCTGTAGTGTCTCTGTAGTGTCTCTGTAGTGTCTCTGTAGTGTCTCTGTAGTGTCTCTCTGTAGTGTCTCTGTAGTGTCTCTGTAGTGTCTCTGTAGTGTCTCTGTAGTGTCTCTCTGTAGTGTCTCTCTGTAGTGTCTCTGTAGTGTCTCTGTAGTGTGTCTCTGTAGTGTGTCTCTGTAGTGTCTCTCTGTAGTGTCTCTGTAGTGTTTCTCTGTAGTGTCTCTGTAGTGTCTCTGTAGTGTCTCTGTAGTGTTTCTCTGTAGTGTCTCTGTAGTGTCTCTGTAGTGTCTCTGTAGTGTGTCTCTTTAGTGTTTCTCTGTAGTGTCTCTGTAGTGTCTCTGTAGTGTCTCTGTAGTGTCTCTGTAGTGTCTCTCTGTAGTGTCTCTGTAGTGTCTCTGTAGTGTCTCTCTGTAGTGTCTCTGTAGTGTCTCTGTAGTGTGTCTCTGTAGTGTCTCTGTAGTGTCTCTCTGTAGTGTCTCTCTGTAGTGTCTCTGTAGTGTCTCTCTGTAGTGTGTCTCTGTAGTGTCTCTGTAGTGTCTCTGTAGTGTCTCTGTAGTGTCTCTGTAGTGTTTCTGTAGTGTCTCTGTAGTGTCTCTCTGTAGTGTCTCTGTAGTGTCTCTGTAGTGTCTCTCTGTAGTGTCTCTCTGTAGTGTCTCTGTAGTGTCTCTCTGTAGTGTTTCTGTAGTGTCTCTGTAGTGTCTCTCTGTAGTGTCTCTCTGTAGTGTCTCTCTGTAGTGTCTCTGTAGTGTCTCTGTAGTGTCTCTGTAGTGTCTCTATAGTGTCTCTATAGTGTGTCTCTATAGTGTGTCTCTGTAGTGTCTCTGTAGTGTCTCTGTAGTGTCGCTGTAGTGTCTCTGTAGTGTCTCTGTAGTGTTTCTCTGTAGTGTCTCTGTAGTGTCTCTGTAGTGTCTCTCTGTAGTGTCTCGCTGTAGTGTCTCTGTAGTGTGTCTCTGTAGTGTCTCTGTAGTGTCTCTGTAGTGTCTCTCTGTAGTGTCTCTCTGTAGTGTCTCTGTAGTGTCTCTCTGTAGTGTCTCTCTGTAGTGTCTCTGTAGTGTCTCTGTAGTGTCTCTGTAGTGTCTCTTTAGTGTTTCTGTAGTGTCTCTGTAGTGTCTCTCTGTAGTGTCTCTGTAGTGTCTCTGTAGTGTCTCTGTAGTGTCTCTCTGTAGTGTCTCTGTAGTGTCTCTGTAGTGTCTCTGTAGTGTCTCTATAGTGTCTCTATAGTGTGTCTCTATAGTGTCTCTGTAGTGTCTCTGTAGTGTCGCTGTAGTGTCTCTGTAGTGTCTCTGTAGTGTTTCTCTGTAGTGTCTCTGTAGTGTCTCTGTAGTGTCTCTCTGTAGTGTCTCGCTGTTGTGTCTCTGTAGTGTGTCTCTGTAGTGTCTCTGTAGTGTCTCTCTGTAGTGTCTCTGTAGTGTCTCTCTGTAGTGTCTCTCTGTAGTGTCTCTGTAGTGTCTCTGTAGTGTCTCTCTGTAGTGTCTCTGTAGTGTCTCTCTGTAGTGTCTCTCTGTAGTGTCTCTGTAGTGTCTCTCTGTAGTGTCTCTGTAGTGTCTCTGTAGTGTCTCTGTAGTGTCTCTGTAGTGTCTCTCTGTAGTGTCTCTGTAGTGTCTCTCTGTAGTGTCTCTGTAGTGTCTCTGTAGTGTCTCTGTAGTGTCTCTTTAGTGTTTCTGTAGTGTCTCTGTAGTGTCTCTGTAGTGTCTCTGTAGTGTCTCTGTAGTGTCTCTCTGTAGTGTCTCTCTGTAGTGTCTCTGTAGTGTCTCTGTAGTGTCTCTGTAGTGTCTCTCTGTAGTGTCTCTGTAGTGTCTCTGTAGTGTCTCTCTGTAGTGTCTCTGTAGTGTGTCTCTGTAGTGTCTCTGTAGTGTCTCTCTGTAGTGTCTCTCTGTAGTGTCTCTCTGTAGTGTCTCTGTAGTGTCTCTCTGTAGTGTCTCTCTGTAGTGTCTCTGTAGTGTCTCTGTAGTGTCTCTGTAGTGTCTCTGTAGTGTTTCTGTAGTGTCTCTGTAGTGTCTCTCTGTAGTGTCTCTGTAGTGTCTCTGTAGTGTCTCTGTAGTGTCTCTCTGTAGTGTCTCTGTAGTGTCTCTCTGTAGTGTCTCTGTAGTGTCTCTGTAGTGTCTCTCTGTAGTGTCTCTGTAGTGTTTCTCTGTAGTGTCTCTGTAGTGTCTCTGTAGTGTCTCTGTAGTGTGTCTCTTTAGTGTTTCTCTGTAGTGTCTCTGTAGTGTCTCTGTAGTGTCTCTGTAGTGTCTCTCTGTAGTGTCTCTCTGTAGTGTCTCTGAAGTGTCTCTGTAGTGTCTCTATAGTGTGTCTCTGTAGTGTCTCTGTAGTGTCTCTGTAGTGTCTCTGTAGTGTCTCTCTGTAGTGTCTCTGTAGTGTCTCTGTAGTGTCTCTCTGTAGTGTCTCTCTGTAGTGTCTCTGTAGTGTCTCTGTAGTGTCTCTGTAGTGTCTCTTTAGTGTTTCTGTAGTGTCTCTGTAGTGTCTCTCTGTAGTGTCTCTGTAGTGTCTCTGTAGTGTCTCTGTAGTGTCTCTCTGTAGTGTCTCTGTAGTGTCTCTGTAGTGTCTCTATAGTGTGTCTCTATAGTGTCTCTGTAGTGTCTCTGTAGTGTCGCTGTAGTGTCTCTGTAGTGTCTCTGTAGTGTTTCTCTGTAGTGTCTCTGTAGTGTCTCTGTAGTGTCTCTCTGTAGTGTCTCGCTGTTGTGTCTCTGTAGTGTGTCTCTGTAGTGTCTCTGTAGTGTCTCTCTGTAGTGTCTCTGTAGTGTCTCTCTGTAGTGTCTCTCTGTAGTGTCTCTGTAGTGTCTCTGTAGTGTCTCTCTGTAGTGTCTCTGTAGTGTCTCTCTGTAGTGTCTCTCTGTAGTGTCTCTCTGTAGTGTCTCTGTAGTGTCTCTCTGTAGTGTCTCTGTAGTGTCTCTGTAGTGTCTCTGTAGTGTCTCTGTAGTGTCTCTCTGTAGTGTCTCTGTAGTGTCTCTGTAGTGTCTCTGTAGTGTCTCTGTAGTGTCTCTTTAGTGTTTCTGTAGTGTCTCTGTAGTGTCTCTGTAGTGTCTCTGTAGTGTCTCTCTGTAGTGTCTCTCTGTAGTGTCTCTGTAGTGTCTCTGTAGTGTCTCTGTAGTGTCTCTCTGTAGTGTCTCTGTAGTGTCTCTGTAGTGTCTCTCTGTAGTGTCTCTGTAGTGTGTCTCTGTAGTGTCTCTGTAGTGTCTCTCTGTAGTGTCTCTCTGTAGTGTCTCTCTGTAGTGTCTCTGTAGTGTCTCTCTGTAGTGTCTCTCTGTAGTGTCTCTGTAGTGTCTCTGTAGTGTCTCTGTAGTGTCTCTGTAGTGTTTCTGTAGTGTCTCTGTAGTGTCTCTCTGTAGTGTCTCTGTAGTGTCTCTGTAGTGTCTCTGTAGTGTCTCTCTGTAGTGTCTCTGTAGTGTCTCTCTGTAGTGTCTCTGTAGTGTCTCTGTAGTGTCTCTCTGTAGTGTCTCTCTGTAGTGTCTCTGTAGTGTCTCTCTGTAGTGTCTCTCTGTAGTGTCTCTGTAGTGTCTCTGTAGTGTGTCTCTGTAGTGTGTCTCTCTAGTGTGTCTCTGTAGTGTCTCTGAAGTGTCTCTGTAGTGTCTCTATAGTGTGTCTCTGTAGTGTTTCTCTGTAGTGTCTCTGTAGTGTCTCTGTAGTGTCTCTCTGTAGTGTCTCTGTAGTGTCTCTGTAGTGTTTCTCTGTAGTGTCTCTGTAGTGTCTCTGTAGTGTCTCTGTAGTGTCTCTCTGTAGTGTCTCTGTAGTGTCTCTGTAGTGTCTCTGTAGTGTCTCTCTGTAGTGTCTCTCTGTAGTGTCTCTGTAGTGTCTCTGTAGTGTGTCTCTGTAGTGTGTCTCTGTAGTGTCTCTCTGTAGTGTCTCTGTAGTGTTTCTCTGTAGTGTCTCTGTAGTGTCTCTGTAGTGTCTCTGTAGTGTTTCTCTGTAGTGTCTCTGTAGTGTCTCTGTAGTGTCTCTGTAGTGTGTCTCTTTAGTGTTTCTCTGTAGTGTCTCTGTAGTGTCTCTGTAGTGTCTCTGTAGTGTCTCTGTAGTGTCTCTGTAGTGTTTCTCTGTAGTGTCTCTGTAGTGTCTCTGTAGTGTCTCTGTAGTGTGTCTCTTTAGTGTTTCTCTGTAGTGTCTCTGTAGTGTCTCTGTAGTGTCTCTGTAGTGTCTCTGTAGTGTCTCTCTGTAGTGTCTCTGTAGTGTCTCTGTAGTGTCTCTGTAGTGTCTCTCTGTAGTGTCTCTCTGTAGTGTCTCTCTGTAGTGTCTCTGTAGTGTCTCTCTGTAGTGTCTCTCTGTAGTGTCTCTGTAGTGTCTCTGTAGTGTCTCTGTAGTGTCTCTGTAGTGTCTCTGTAGTGTTTCTGTAGTGTCTCTGTAGTGTCTCTCTGTAGTGTCTCTGTAGTGTCTCTGTAGTGTCTCTGTAGTGTCTCTGTAGTGTCTCTCTGTAGTGTCTCTGTAGTGTCTCTCTGTAGTGTCTCTGTAGTGTCTCTGTAGTGTCTCTCTGTAGTGTCTCTCTGTAGTGTCTCTGTAGTGTCTCTCTGTAGTGTCTCTGTAGTGTCTCTGTAGTGTGTCTCTGTAGTGTGTCTCTCTAGTGTGTCTCTGTAGTGTCTCTGAAGTGTCTCTGTAGTGTCTCTATAGTGTGTCTCTGTAGTGTTTCTCTGTAGTGTCTCTGTAGTGTCTCTGTAGTGTCTCTCTGTAGTGTCTCTGTAGTGTCTCTGTAGTGTCTCTGTAGTGTTTCTCTGTAGTGTCTCTGTAGTGTCTCTGTAGTGTCTCTGTAGTGTCTCTGTAGTGTCTCTCTGTAGTGTCTCTGTAGTGTCTCTGTAGTGTCTCTGTAGTGTCTCTGTAGTGTCTCTCTGTAGTGTCTCTCTGTAGTGTCTCTGTAGTGTCTCTGTAGTGTGTCTCTGTAGTGTGTCTCTGTAGTGTCTCTCTGTAGTGTCTCTGTAGTGTTTCTCTGTAGTGTCTCTGTAGTGTCTCTGTAGTGTCTCTGTAGTGTTTCTCTGTAGTGTCTCTGTAGTGTCTCTGTAGTGTCTCTGTAGTGTGTCTCTTTAGTGTTTCTCTGTAGTGTCTCTGTAGTGTCTCTGTAGTGTCTCTGTAGTGTGTCTCTGTAGTGTCTCTCTGTAGTGTCTCTGTAGTGTCTCTGTAGTGTGTCTCTGTAGTGTCTCTCTGTAGTGTCTCTCTGTAGTGTCTCTCTGTAGTGTCTCTGTAGTGTCTCTGTAGTGTCTCTGTAGTGTCTCTCTGTAGTGTCTCTCTGTAGTGTCTCTGTAGTGTTTCTCTGTAGTGTCTCTGTAGTGTCTCTGTAGTGTTTCTCTGTAGTGTCTCTTTAATGTTTTTCTCTAGTGTTTCTTTAATGTTTCTCTGTATAGACGTAGTATGAACCATCCTTTAGTCATGAAATCTTTGGTTGTACACTACCGTCCTCACTGTTTAGCACATGGCCTCACATATGAATCATTAATGAGATGGAAGGGGCTAAAGTTTAAGAGGGTGTGAACGATGCTGAATGGGTGTCGACAAAGAAGAGCTCTCCAGTAAGTGTACCAAAACATTCAAGGGCCAGTATCTTAAAAGTGTGGTTACAAGTTGATCAACTTTCAAAGCAGAATTACTTTCCCATTGTTCCTCAACTGTAGTGTATTATATACCCTTTTCTAGTTCTGAGTCTCTACTTTTATCCAATGTAAAAACACAATTTCAAAACAGATGGAAGAGCTGGCTAGTTGTAGTTATATTACTGAGAGACCAGAGAACAGATGGAAGAGCTGGCTAGTTCTAGTTATATTACTGAGAGACTAGAGAACAGATGGAAGAGCTGGCTAGTTGTAGTTATATTACTGAGAGACTAGAGAACAGGGAACAGATGGAAGAGCTGGCTAGTTGTAGTTATATTACTGAGAGACTAGAGAACAGATGGAAGAGCTGGCTAGTTGTAGTTATATTACTGAGAGACTAGAGAACAGGGAACAGATGGAAGAGCTGGCTAGTTGTAGTTATATTACTGAGAGACTAGAGAACAGATGGAAGAGCTGGCTAGTTGTAGTTATATTACTGAGAGACCAGAGAACAGATGGAAGAGCTGGCTAGTTGTAGTTATATTACTGAGAGACTAGAGAACAGGGAACAGATGGAAGAGCTGGCTAGTTGTAGTTATATTACTGAGAGACCAGAGAACAGATGGAAGAGCTGGCTAGTTGTAGTTATATTACTGAGAGACCAGAGAACAGGGAACAGATGGAAGAGCTGGCTAGTTGTAGTTATATTACTGAGAGACTAGAGAACAGATGGAAGAGCTGGCTAGTTGTAGTTATATTACTGAGAGACTAGAGAACAGATGGAAGAGCTGGCTAGTTGTAGTTATATTACTGAGAGACTAGAGAACAGATGGAAGAGCTGGCTAGTTGTAGTTATATTACTGAGAGACTAGAGAACAGATGGAAGAGCTGGCTAGTTGTAGTTATATTACTGAGAGAGAACAGGGAACAGATGGAAGAGCTGGCTAGTTGTAGTTATATTACTGAGAGACTAGAGAACAGATGGAAGAGCTGGCTAGTTGTAGTTATATTACTGAGAGAGAACAGGGAACAGATGGAAGAGCTGGCTAGTTGTAGTTATATTACTGAGAGAGAACAGGGAACAGATGGAAGAGCTGGCTAGTTGTAGTTATATTACTGAGAGAGAACAGGGAACAGATGGAAGAGCTGGCTAGTTGTAGTTATATTACTGAGAGACCAGAGAACAGATGGAAGAGCTGGCTAGTTGTAGTTATATTACTGAGAGACTAGAGAACAGATGGAAGAGCTGGCTAGTTGTAGTTATATTACTGAGAGACTAGAGAACAGATGGAAGAGCTGGCTAGTTGTAGTTATATTACTGAGAGACTAGAGAACAGATGGAAGAGCTGGCTAGTTGTAGTTCTATTACTGAGAGACTAGAGAACAGGGAACAGATGGAAGAGCTGGCTAGTTGTAGTTATATTACTGAGAGACTAGAGAACAGGGAACAGATGGAAGAGCTGGCTAGTTGTAGTTATATTACTGAGAGACTAGAGAACAGATGGAAGAGCTGGCTAGTTGTAGTTATATTACTGAGAGACTAGAGAACAGATGGAAGAGCTGGCTAGTTGTAGTTCTATTACTGAGAGACTAGAGAACAGATGGAAGAGCTGGCTAGTTGTAGTTATATTACTGAGAGACTAGAGAACAGATGGAAGAGCTGGCTAGTTGTAGTTATATTACTGAGAGACTAGAGAACAGATGGAAGATCTGGCTAGTTGTAGTTATATTACTGAGAGACTAGAGAACAGATGGAAGAGCTGGCTAGTTGTAGTTATATTACTGAGAGACCAGAGAACAGATGGAAGAGCTGGCTAGTTGTAGTTATATTACTGAGAGACTAGAGAACAGATGGAAGAGCTGGCTAGTTGTAGTTATATTACTGAGAGACTAGAGAACAGGGAACAGATGGAAGAGCTGGCTAGTTGTAGTTATATTACTGAGAGAGAACAGGGAACAGATGGAAGAGCTGGCTAGTTGTAGTTATATTACTGAGAGACTAGAGAACAGATGGAAGATCTGGCTAGTTGTAGTTATATTACTGAGAGACTAGAGAACAGATGGAAGAGCTGGCTAGTTGTAGTTATATTACTGAGAGACCAGAGAACAGATGGAAGAGCTGGCTAGTTGTAGTTATATTACTGAGAGACTAGAGAACAGATGGAAGAGCTGGCTAGTTGTAGTTATATTACTGAGAGACTAGAGAACAGATGGAAGAGCTGGCTAGTTGTAGTTATATTACTGAGAGACTAGAGAACAGGGAACAGATGGAAGAGCTGGCTAGTTGTAGTTATATTACTGAGAGACCAGAGAACAGATGGAAGAGCTGGCTAGTTGTAGTTATATTACTGAGAGACTAGAGAACAGGGAACAGATGGAAGAGCTGGCTAGTTGTAGTTATATTACTGAGAGACCAGAGAACAGATGGAAGAGCTGGCTAGTTGTAGTTATATTACTGAGAGACCAGAGAACAGATGGAAGAGCTGGCTAGTTGTAGTTATATTACTGAGAGACTAGAGAACAGGGAACAGATGGAAGAGCTGGCTAGTTGTAGTTATATTACTGAGAGACCAGAGAACAGATGGAAGAGCTGGCTAGTTGTAGTTATATTACTGAGAGAGAACAGGGAACAGATGGAAGAGCTGGCTAGTTGTAGTTATATTACTGAGAGACTAGAGAACAGATGGAAGATCTGGCTAGTTGTAGTTATATTACTGAGAGACTAGAGAACAGATGGAAGAGCTGGCTAGTTGTAGTTATATTACTGAGAGACCAGAGAACAGATGGAAGAGCTGGCTAGTTGTAGTTATATTACTGAGAGACTAGAGAACAGGGAACAGATGGAAGAGCTGGCTAGTTGTAGTTATATTACTGAGAGACCAGAGAACAGATGGAAGAGCTGGCTAGTTGTAGTTATATTACTGAGAGACCAGAGAACAGATGGAAGAGCTGGCTAGTTGTAGTTATATTACTGAGAGACTAGAGAACAGATGGAAGAGCTGGCTAGTTGTAGTTATATTACTGAGAGACTAGAGAACAGATGGAAGAGCTGGCTAGTTGTAGTTATATTACTGAGAGAGAACATGGAACAGATGGAAGAGCTGGCTAGTTGTAGTTATATTACTGAGAGACTAGAGAACAGATGGAAGAGCTGGCTAGTTGTAGTTATATTACTGAGAGACTAGAGAACAGATGGAAGAGCTGGCTAGTTGTAGTTATATTACTGAGAGACCAGAGAACAGATGGAAGAGCTGGCTAGTTGTAGTTATATTACTGAGAGACCAGAGAACAGATGGAAGAGCTGGCTAGTTGTAGTTATATTACTGAGAGACCAGAGAACAGATGGAAGAGCTGGCTAGTTGTAGTTATATTACTGAGAGACTAGAGAACAGATGGAAGAGCTGGCTAGTTGTAGTTATATTACTGAGAGACTAGAGAACAGATGGAAGAGCTGGCTAGTTGTACAATAGGTTATACAACCCTAACCATAACCCTAACCCTAACCATAACCATAACCATAACCCTAACCCTAACACCAACGTTGTCCAGTGATCTTGTCCTTCGATGCCTAACACCAGTGAGAGGATTGATTAGTATATATGCTAAAGAGCTATTCTGTGATCGGTAAATATGCTAACGAGATAATCCTCTGGACATCTCCACTATCTCTCTGCATAATGGTTATTTTAAGGACATGCTGCTTATCTCTGGCTACAGAGCTAAATACTTGTCCTCACAAAGATTTATGCCCCACTATTAGAAGGCCTAGCGGTTAAAGCGTTGGGCCAGTAACCAAAAGGTCGCTGGTTTGAATACCCGAGCCGACAAGATGAAAAATCTGTCTGTGCCCTTGAGCAAGGCACTTAAACCTATTTTGCTCCAGGGGCTCCGTACTATTATAGTTGACCTTGTAAAACAACACATTTCAATGCACCTATAAAACTTCGAAAACATATATTACAAAAATAAGCTACTCTGAAAATTTGTTTACTAAACTACCAATTACTTCACACTGGAATAAGTTATTTTGCCGTCATATGGTAACATAATGTGTAATTTAGACTATTAAACACAAAAATGATGTTTCAAGTGAGAATTAGGGAGGTCTGATGCCGAAAAATTAGATTATTTCCTACTTTACCCATATTATACTTTTCCACAAAAAGTGTGTAGTTCCAGCTGCTACGTGACAAAAAAAGGTATTAAAAAACAAGAATTTAGTTCAACTACCACCAAGCTACTGCAAAATATAGCTAAATTACTACACTGCCGGTAAAAAGTTTTAGAACACCTTCTCATTCAGGTTTTTCTTTATTTTTACTATTTTCTACATTGTCGAATAATAGTGAAGACATCAAAACTATGAAATAACACATATGAAATCATGTAGTAAACCAAAAAAGTGTTAAGCAAATCAAAATATATTACATATTTGAGATTCTTCAAATAGCCACCCTTTGCCTTGATGACAGCTTTGCACACTCTTGGCATTCTCTCAACCAGCATCACCTGGAATGCTTTTCCAACAGTCTTGAAGGAGTCCCTACATATGCTGAGCACTTGTTGGCTGCTTTTCCTTCACTATGTGGTCCGACTCATCCCAAACCATCTCAATTTGGTTGAGGTCGGGGGATTGTGGAGGCCAGGTCATCTGATGCAGCACTCAATCACTCTCCTTCTTGGTAAAATAGCCCTTACACAGCCTGGAGGTGTACAATGTAGAAAATAGCAAAAATAAAGAAAAACCCTTGAATGAGTAGGTGCTCTAAAACTTGTGACCGGTAGTGTATATACAACGCGATCGATAAAAGACAGTACTGCGCAGCCGTCTTCATCGACCTGGCCAAGGCTTTCGACTCTGTCAACCACCGCATTCTTATTGGCAGACTAAATAGCCTTGGTTTCTCTAATGACTGCCTCGCCTGGTTCACCAACTACTTCTCAGATAGAGTTCAATGTGTCAAATCGGAGGGCCTGTTGTCTGGACCTCTGGCCGTCTCTATGGGGGTGCCACAGGGTTCAATTCTCGGGCCGACTCTATTCTCTGTGTATATCAATGATGTCGCTCTTGCTGCTGGTGACGCTCGGATCCACCTCTATGCGGACGACACCATTTTGTATACATCTGGCCCTTCATTGGACACTGTGTTAACAAACCTCCAAACGAGCTTCAACGAGCTTCAACGCCATACAACACTCCTTCCGTAGCCTCCAACTGCTCTTAAACACTAGTAAAACTAAATGCATGCTCTTCAACCGAACGCTGCTTGGCGGGTCTGACCTAGAGTATATGGACAACTACAAATACCTAGGTCTGGTTAGACTGTAAACTCTCCTTCCAGACTCACATTAAGCATCTCCAATCAAAAGTTAGATCTAGAATCGGCTTCCTATTTCGCAACAAAGCCTCCTTCACTCATGCTGCCAAACATGCCCTCGTAAAAATGACTATCCTACCGATCCTTGACTTCGGCGATGTCATTTACAAAATAGCCTCCAACACTCTACTCAGCAAATTGGATGTAGTCTATCACAGTGCCATCCGTTTTTGTCACCAAAGCCCCATATACTACCCACCATTGTGACCTGTACGCTCTTGTTGGCTGGCCCTCACTACATATTCGTTGCCAAACCCACTGGCTCCAGGTCATCTATAAATCACTGCTAGGCAAATCCCCGCCTTATCTTAGCTCATTGGTCACCATAGCAACACCCACCCGTAGTCTGCACTCCAGCAGGTATGTCTCACTGGTCATCCCCAAAGCCAACACCTCCTTTGGCCGCCATTCCTTCCAGTTCTCTGCTGCCAATGACTGGAACGAACTGCAAAAATCTCTGAAGTTGGAGACTCTTATCTCCCTCACTAACTTTAAGCGTCAGTTGTCAGAGCAGCTTACCGATCACTGCACCTGTACACAGCCCATCTAATCAGCCCACCTAACTACCTCATCCCCATATTGTTATTTATTTTGCTAATTTGCACCCCAGTATCTCTATTTGCACATAATCTTTTGCACATCTATCATTCCAGAGTTATACGAAATTGTAAAAATGTTGCACTATGGCCTATTTATTGCCTTACCTCCATAACTTACTACATTCGCACACACTGTATATAAATTTTCTGTTGTATTTTTTACTTTATGTTTTGTTTACCCCATATGTAACTCTGTGTTGTTGTTTTTTTATCGCACTGCTTTGCTTTATCTTGGCCAGGTCACAGTTGTAAATGAGAACTTGTTCTCAACTGGCTTACCTGGTTAAATAAAGGTGAAATAAAAATTTAAAATATACAAATAAAAAAAAATAAACAAATACAGTGGCTTGCGAAAGTATTCACCCTCCTTGGCATTTTCCTATTTTGTTGCCTTACAACCTGGAATTAAAATAGATTTTTGGGGGGTTTGTATCATTTGATTTACACAACATGCCTACCACTTTGAAGATGCAAAATATTTTTTATTTTGAAACAAACAAGAAATAAGACAAAAAAAACGGAAAACTTGTGCGTGCATAACTATTCAACCCCCCCAAAGTCAATACTTTGTATAGTCAACTTTTGCAGCAATTACAACAGCAAGTCTCTTGGGGTATGTCTCTATAAGCTTGTCACATCTAGCCACTGGGATTTTTGCCCATTCTTCAAGGCAAAACTGCTCCAGTTCCTTCAAGTTGGATGGGTTCCGCTGGTGTACAGCAATCTTTAAGCAATCTTTAAGTCTTACCACAGATTCTCAATTGGATTGAGGTCTGGGCTTTGACTAGGCCATTCCAAGACATTTAAATGTTTCCCCTTAAACCACTCAAGTGTTGCTTTAGCAGTATGCTTAGGGTCATTGTCCTGCTGAAAGGTGAACCTCCGTCCCAGTCTCAAATCTCTGGAAGACTGAAACAGGTTTCCCTCAAGAATTTCCCTGTATTTAGCACCATCCATCATTCCTTCAATTCTGACCAGTTTCCCAGTCCCTGCCGATGAAAAACATCCCCACAGCATGATGCTGCGAGGTGTTGAGTTTGCGCCAGACATAGCGTTTTCCTTGATGGCCAAAAAGCTCAATTTTAGTCTCATCTGAGTACCTTCTTCCATATGTTTGGGGAGTCTCCCACATGCCTTTTGGCAAACACCAAACGTGTTTGCTTATTTATTTCTTTAAGCAATGGCTTTTTTCTGGCCACTCTTCCGTAAAAGCCCAGCTCTGTGGAGTGTATGGCTTAAAGTGGTCAGATCCTCCAATCTCCGCTGTGGAGCTTTGCAGCTCCTTCAGGGTTATCTTTGGTCTCTTTGTTGCCTCTCTGATTAATGCCCTCCTTGCCTGGTCCATGAGTTTTGGTGGGAGGCCCTCTCTTGGCAGGTTTGTTGTGGTGCCATATTCTTTCCATTTTTTAATAATGGATTTAATGGTGCTCCGTGGGATTTTTTAAGTTTCTGATATTTTTTTATAACCCAACCCTGATCTGTACTTCTCCACAATTTTGTTCCTGACTTGTTTGGAGAGCTCCTTGGTCTTCATGGTGCCGCTTGCTTGGTGGTGCCCCTTGCTTAGTGGTGTTGCAGACTCTGGGGCCTTTCAGAACAGGTGTATATATACTGAGATCATGTGACAGATCATGTGACACTTAGATTGCACACAGGTGTACTTTATTTAACTAATTATGTGACTTCTGACGGTAATTAAATTGGTTGCACCAGATCTTATTCAGGGATTTCATAACAAAGGGGGTGAATACATATGCACGCACCACTTTTCCGTCCTGTTTTTCTTTTAGAATTTTTTGAAACAAGTTATTTTAATTTCACTTCACCAATTTGGACTATTTTGTGTATGTCCATTACATGAAATCCAAATAAAAATCAATTTAAATTACAGGTTGTAATGCAACAAAATAGGAAAAACGCGAAGGGGGATCAATACTTTTGCAAGGCACTGTACATGTAATTCACTAGTCCCCCAAACTGGCAACTGGGGATACTAATCAAATGACATTATATTTACATTTACATCATTTAGCAGACACTCTTATCCAGAGCGACTTACAAATTGGTGCATTCAACTTATGATAGCCAGTGGGACATCAAAGTTAATGGGTCGCACACAGTTTAGCAGGTGTTATAGCAGGTGCAGAGAAATATGTTACTAGCTTCTAACAATGCACTAAAATGTCAAACAATTAAATTGTAGGGGAAAATAAAATAAATCAAGAATATCAGGATGAATCTGATTAACAATCCAGATAGTACTGTAGCAGTAATCAAATGCAATCTATACGTACAGTGTAGATACTCCCCAATCAGAGACAACGACCGACAGCTGCCTCTGATTGGGAACCACACCCGGCCAACATAGAAATATATACATTCGATTTCACACCCTGACCAAACCAACTAGAGATCTCAATGTCAGGGCGTGACATATGCACAGCAGTAGATATATTACAGTGAGCTATGTCAAGAATCCAAGGTATAAATAAATATGCTGTGTGTATAAACAGCGTAACAAAAATACAATGTAGCAATATTATGATAAGCTACGTCGGGTGATACATTATTTAAATACAATGTGTGAAACGGGAGGTGACCAGTGGTTTAAAGGAGAAGTTTACCCAAAATACAGAAACTCCCAAGTGATTCCATACATTTAAACTAGTTCAGTGGAGTTTGCCCTTTCCCCCTCTCTCTCCCTGTAGTGCTGTACTGAAAGAGCTGGAAAAACCTGTCACGTGACTCACAACGTTGCTGGATGCAGGCCTTGCTCTGCTCCGTTGCCAGTGAAATCATGATTCAGAAATCCGCCAAGTGTTGGCAAATGTATTATTTTATTGAAAGCATATAGCCAAATTAGATATTTTAGTCCAAAGTACTATTGGCTTTGAGTCAGGAAATGTGTACGTTTTCACCTAAAACATTTGACATGATCGTTATTTTATGTAGCCGACTGGCACTGGAGCGGAGATGGGTGCTCTCAGGGGAATCCCTGCTACGTAGAAAGGGCAAGAAACTGCTCTATAGTTATGTACTTGAAAATGTATCAATTGACCAATTTGGCACATTTGAGCAGACTTGATACAAAATAGTCCAATATTGCAATGCTTCACTGGATGAATCTGACACTTTGCACACACACTGCTGCCATCTAGTGGCCAAAATCTAAATTGCGCCTAAACTGCAATATTATATTGTGGCTTTTCTGTTGCATTTCAAAGATGATGGAACAAAAATAATAATAGAAAACACATGTATTTTGTTTGTATGATCTTTTACCAGATCTAATGTGTTATATTCTCCTACATTCATTTCCTACACATTTCCACAAACTTCAAAGTGTTTCCTTTCAAATGATATTAAGAATATGCATGTCCTTGCTTCAGGTCCTGAGCTACAGGCAGTTAGATTTAGGTATGTTATTTTAGGCGAAAATAGAAAAAAAGGGTCCGATCCTTAAGTCTGAGAACTTCTATGAGACATATAGCCACTATCTTTGATACTACAATAGAGTGTCAGATATCTCTCTGTCTACTGGCTCAGCTCTGTGATAATTCATTTGATCAGAACAACTCTCTCAGGACAGTTAGAGATACCTCCGTAGGACACAAAGAAACAGACATGCTGGGCTAATAATACAAGAGGAAAAGAGTGTCTTAAAGAAATTACATGTCAGATAACCGCAAGAGGATATTGGTCTGTTGAAACAGCTTGCGTTGTTACTACATTCTAAAAGCTTGTTTGCCCCTTAGGACCACCATTCTAGAGTATACAATATTTGTAGACAATTTAATATTGTCACTGATCTCATTTATTTGCATTGAACACCAGACCATGAAGACTGAAGACTGTTTACTGGAGTATTTCTCTGCATCTTCCTCCATCACATTACGGGGCTGGTGGTGCATGGCTGGTGGTGCATGGCTGGTGGTGCATGGCTGGTGGTGCATGGCTGGTGGTGCATGGCTGGTGGTGCATGGCAGGTGGTGCGTGGCAGGTGGTGCGTGGCAGGTGGTGCGTGGCAGGTGGTGCGTGGCTGGTGGTGCGTGGCAGGTGGTGCGTGGCAGGTGGTGCGTGGCTGGTGGTGCGTGGCTGGTGGTGCGTGGCTGGTGCGTGGCTGGTGCGTGGCTGGTGCGTGGCTGGTGCATGGCTGGTGCATGGCTGGTGCGTGGCTGGTGCATGGCTGGTGCGTGGCTGGTGCATGGCTGGTGCATGGCTGGTGCGTGGCTGGTGCATGGCTGGTGCATGTCTGCAGGTGCATGGCTGCAGGTGCGTGGCTGCAGGTGCGTGGCTGGTGCATGTCTGCAGGTGCATGTCTGCAGGTGCGTGGCTGCAGGTGCGTGGCAGGTGCATGTCTGCAGGTGCATGGCTGCAGGTGCGTGGCTGGTGCATGGCTGCAGGTGCATGGCTGCAAGTAGGTGGCTGGTGCATGGCTGCAGGTGCATGGCTGCAAGTAGGTGGCTGGTGCGTGGCTGCAGGTGCGTGGCTGGTGCATGGCTGCAGGTGCATTGCTGCAAGTAGGTGGCTGCAGGTGCATTGCTGCCCTCTACATGTTACAGCCAGGATAATTTCCTGTTGATTAATGCAGATGCCTTCCACTTGGCTCTCAAAGGCTTAACATAAGCGTTTGATGTCACAGTTGTACTTTTCCTCTGTGCGGGATACCTCTCAGTAAATACAGAACTAACTGTCTGTAAGCCTGGGGATTTCTTCCTGTATTTGTTACAGTAGTGTCCGATAACCCTGGTAGTGGGGAGCGATAAACAATCAAAGAACAGCTTCAGAGGAAATGATTGGTTCTGTATCCACTCTGAGATGGGTCATTATTAACACTGGCCTGCTTGGGCAACACTATTCACTGGGATGTAAGTGCAGATTTAGATCTCTAATAGAGAGGCTGACTGGGAGAGTGTGTGTCTGTGTGCGTGTTTGTGTCTCTGTGGGAGTGTGTTAATGTGTGTGTGCACGTGCATGCGTGTGTGTGTGTGACTGGGAGTAAATGCCACAATTCTTTAATGATAGTCTCCTCTAGTTCTCCTCTATGGTGTGGTAGATGAGTATCGCTGCAGGTGTCTGGCAACCAGGGGAGAGGAGGAGGGAGAGTGGGAGAGGATGAGGAGAGGAGGAGGAGGAGGAAAGATGGTGGAGAGGAGAGGGAGAGGATTAGGAGGAGGAGTAGAGGAGGAAAAAAGGAGAGAAAGAGAGGAGAGGAGGAGTAGAGGGAGAGGAGGAGAGGACGAGGAGAGGAGAGGGAGAGGAGGAGGAGGAGTAGAGGAGGAGGAGGAGGAGAAGAAGAGAGGGAGCGGAGGAGGAGAGGAGAGGGAGGAGGAGAGTGAGGAGAGGGACAGGAGGAGGAGGAGGACGAGGAGAGGGAGGAGAGGAGACGAGTAGAGGAGAGGGAGAGGGAGAGGGAGAGGAGGAGAGAAGGGGGGAGAGGAGGAGAGGAGAGGCAGAGGAGGAGAGGTGAGGGAGAGGAGAGGGAGAGGAGGAGAGGAAGAGCCGTGCTGCACCTGACCACATGACTGAACAGTAGTCCAGGTGCGACCAAACTAGGGCCTGTAGGACCTGCCTTGTTGATAGTGCTGTTAAGAATTCAGAGCAGAGCTTTATTATGGACAGACTTCTCCCCATCTTAGCTACTGTTGTATCAATATGTTTTGACCATGACAGTTTAAAATCCAGGGTTACTCCAAGCAATTTAGTCTCCTCAAGTTGCTCAATTTCCACATTATTCATTACAAGATTTACAGTGAGGGAAACAATTATTTGATCCCCTGCTGATTTTGTACGTTTGCCCACTGACAAAGACATTATCAGTCTATAATTTTAATGGTAGGTTTATTTGAACAGTGAGAGACAGAATAACAATAAAAAAATCCAGAAAAACACATGTCAAAATGTTATAAATTGATTTGCATTTTAATGAGTGAAATACGTTTTTGACCCCTCTGCAAAACACAACTTAGTACTTGGTGGCAAAACCCTTGTTGGCAATCACAGAGGTCAGACGTTTCTTGTAGTTGGCCACCAGGTTTGCACACATCTCAGGAGGGATTTTGTCCCACTCCTCTTTGCAGATCTTCTCCAAGTCAATAAGGTTTCGAGCCTGACTTTTGGCAACTCGAACCTTCAGCTCCCTCCACAGATTTTCTATGCGATTAAGGTCTGGCGACTGGTTAGGCCATTCCAGGACCTTAATGTGCTTCTTCTTGAGCCACTCCTTTGTTGCCTTGGCCGTGTGTTTTGGGTCATTGTTATGATGGAATACCCATCCACGACCCATTTTCAATGCCCTGGCTGAGGGATGGAGGTTCTCTCCCAAGATTTGACGGTACATGGCCCCGTCCATCGTCCCTTTGATGCAGTGAAGTTGTCCTGTCCCCTTAGCAGAAAAACACCCCCAAAGCATAATGTTTCCACCTCCATGTTTGACGGTGGGGATGGTGTTCTTGGGGTCATAGGCAGCATTCCTCCTCTTCCAAACACGGCGAGTTGAGTTGATGCCAAAGAGCTCGATTTTGGTCTCATCTGACCACAACACTTTCACCCAGTTCTCCTCTGAATCATTCAGATGTTCATTGGCAAACTTCAGACGGGCATGTATATACCACTTTCTTGAGCAGGGGGACCTTGCGGGCGCTGCAGGATTTCAGTCCTTCACGGCGTAGTGTGTTACCAATTGTTTTCTTGGTGACTATGGTCCCAGCTGCCTTGAGATCATTGACAAGATCCTCCCGTGTAGTTCTGGGCTGATTCCTCACCGTTCTCATGATCATTGCAACTCCACGAGGTGAGATCTTGCATGGAGCCCCAGGCCGAGGGAGATTGACAGTTACTTTGTGTTTCTTCTATTTGCGAATAGTCGCACCAACTGTTGTCACCTTCTCACCAAGCTGCTTGGCAATGGTCTTGTAGCCCATTCCAGCCTTGTGTAGGTCTACAATCTTGTCCCTGACATCCTTGGAGAGCTCTTTGGTCTTGGCCATGGTGGAGAGTTTGGAATCTGAATGATTGATTGCTTCTGCTCCCAGGTGTCTTTTATACAGGTAACAAACTGAGATTAGGAGCACACTCTTAAAGGGAGTGCTCCTAATCTCAGCTTGTTACCTGTATAAAAGACACCTGGGAGCCAGAAATCTTTCTGATTGAGAGGGGGTCAAATAATTATTTCCCTAATTAAAATGCAAATCAATTTATAACATTTTTGACATGCGTTTTTCTGTATTTTTTTGTTGTTATTCTGTCTCTGACTGTTCAAATAAACCTACCATTAAAATTATAGACTGATAATTTATTTGTCAGTGGGAAAACATACAAAATCAGCAGGGGATCAAATACTTTTTTCCCTCACTGTAGTTGAGGTTTAGGGTTTTGTAAATTATGAGGAGGAGGAGGAAGAGGAAGATGAGGAGGAAGATGAGGAGGAGGAGAGCGATTTGTAATAGGAGGAGACCAGAGGAGAACCAGCCAGATGAGATCTGACAGGCCCCTAATTGATGGCAGCAGTATTCCCGTGACAGAAGCCTGGGAAAAGTCACATTGGAGGAACATAATTGGAGTGATTGGAATCTTAACAGGAATCAGTGGATAATCTCTGCTAATGTGGAAATACACATAACAGTCAGTTTCCTATTACCACACCTACTACTACAACACAGTGTCACATCAGAGGAGAGAGAGGAGGAAGAAGAAGAGGAAGAGGAGGAGGAGAGGAAGAGGAGGAGTAGAGAAGGAGGAGGAGAGGAGAGGAGTGTGAGAGGAGAGGGGAGGAAGAGGAGGAGGACAGGATAGAAGAAAAAGGAGGAGGAGGAGGAGAAGGAGGAGGAAGAGTTGAGGATAAAAGGAGGAGGAGGCGGAGAGGAAGGGGAGGAGAGGAGGAGGAGGAGAGGGAGAGAAGGAGGAGAGGAGAGAAAGTGGATGAGAGGAGGAGAAGAGGTGAGGGAGAGGAGAAGGAGGACAGGAGGAGGAGGAGGAGGAGAGGTAGAGGAGGAGGAGGAGGAGCAGGAGAGGAGAGGGAGCAGAGGAGGAGGAGGAGAGGAGGAGGAGGAGAGAAGGAGAGGAGACGAGTAGAGGAGAAGGAGGAGAGGAGACGAGGAAAGGAGAGGGAGGAGAAGAGAGGAGACGAGGAGGAGGAGGAGAGGCAGAAGAGGAGGAGGAGGAGGAGGAGGAGGAGGAGAGGAGAGGAGAGGAGAGGAGAGGAGAGGAAGAGAGGAGGAGGAGTAGGAGGAGAGGAGAGGGAGAGGAGAGGCAGAGGAGGAAGGAGGAGGAGAGGTGAGGGAGAGGAGAGGGAGAGAAGGAGAGGAGGAGGAGAGGGAGAGGAGGATGAAGAGGAGGAGCCGTGCTGCCCTGTTCTGAGCCAATTGCAATTTTCCTATGTTCATCTATGTGGCACCTGACCACATGACTGAACAGTCGTCCAGGTGCGACCAAACTAGGGCCTGTAGGACCTGCCTTGTTGATAGTGTTGTTAAGAAGGTAGAGCAGCGCTTTATTATAGACAGACTTATCCCCATCTTAGCTACTGTTGTATCAATATGTTTTGACCATGACAGTTTAAAATCCAGGGTTACTCCAAGCAATTTAGTCTCCTCAAGTTGCTCAATTTCCACATTTTAGGGTTTAGGGTTTAGTAAATGAATTGTCCCAAATACAATGCTTTTAGTTTTTGAAATATTTAGGACTAACTTATTCCTTGCCACCCATTCTGAAACTAACTGCAGTTCTTTGTTAAGTGTTTCTGTCGCTGTGGTAGCTGATAGACACTCTGGCTTTACTCAAGGCCAGTGGCATGTCGTTGGTAAAGATTGAAAAAAGTAAGAGGCCTAGACAGCTGCCCTGGGGAATTCCTGATTCTACCTGGATTATGTTGGATAGGCATCCATTAAAGAAGCCCCTCTGTGTTCTGTCTTCATCCACGATATAGCAGAGGGTGTAAAGCCATAACACACGTTTTTCCAGCAACAGACTATGATCGATAATGTTAAAAGGAGGAGGAGGAGGAGGAAGAGGAAGAGGAAGAGGAAGAAGAGAGCAATTTGTAATTGGAGGAGACCAGAGGAGAACCAGCCAGATGAGATCTGACAGGCCCCTAATTGATGGCAGCAGTATTCCCGTGACAGAAGCCTGGGAAAAGTCACATTGGAGGAACATAATTGGAGTGATTGGAATCAGTGGATAATCTCTGCTAATGTGGAAATACACATAACAGTCAGTCTCCTATTACCACAACACAGTGTCACATCAGATACATATACTACTACAACACAGTGTCACATCAGATACATATACTACTACAACACAGTTTCACACACAATACATTTTTTACATTTAGCAGACACTCTAATCCTGTGCAACTTACAGTTAGTGAGTGCATTCATTTTTTCATACTGGCCCCCCGTGGGAATCGAACCCACAACCCTGGCATTGCAAGCGCCATGCTCTACCAACTGAGCTACATAGGTACCTACTACTACAACACAGTGTCAAACCAGATACACCTACTACTACAACATAAGTGTCAAACCAGATACACCTACTACTACAACACAGTGCCACACCAGATACACCTACTACTACAACACAGTGTCACACGCGATACACCTACTACTACAACACAGTGTCACACCAGATACACCTACAACTACAACACAGTGTCACACCAGATACACCTACTGCTACAATACACCTACTACTACAACACAGTGTCACACCAGATACACCTACTACTACAACACAGTGTCACACGCGATACACCTACTACTACAACACAGTGTCACACCAGATACACCTACAACTACAACACAGTGTCACACCAGATACACCTACTGCTACAATACACCTACTACTACAACACAGTGTCACACCAGATACACCTACCACTACAACACAGTGTCACACCAGATACACCTACTACTACAACACAGTGTCACAACAGATACACCTACTACTACAACACATTGTCACACCAGATACACCTACTACAACAACACATTGTCAAACATATACACCTACAACACAGTGTCACACGCGATACACCTACTACTACAACACAGTGTCACACCAGATACACCTACTGCTACAACACATTATCACACCAGATACACCTTCTACTACCACACATTGTCACACCAGATACACCTACTACTACAACACATTGTCACACCAGATACACCTACTACAACAACACATTGTCAAACATATACACCTACAACACAGTGTCACACGCGATACACCTACTACTACAACACAGTGTCACACCAGATACACCTACTACTACAACACAGTGTCACACGCGATACACCTACTACTACAACACAGTGTCACACCAGATGCACCTACTACTACAACACAGTGTCACACCAGATACACCTACTGCTACAACACAGTGTCACACCAGATACACCTACTACTACAACACAGTGTCACACCAGATGCACCTACTACTACAACACAGTGTCACACCAGATACACCTACTACTACAACACAGTGTCAAACATATACACCTACAACACAGTGTCACACGCGATACACCTACTACTACAACACAGTGTCACACCAGATACACCTACTACTACAACACAGTGTCACACCAGATACACCTACTGCTACAACACATTATCACACCAGATACACCTTCTACTACAACACAGTGTCACACCAGATACACCTACAGCACAGTGTCACACCAGATACACCTACTACTACAACACAGTGTCACACCAGATACACCTACTACTACAACACTGTCACGTTCGTTGAAGGACAGGACGGACCAAGGCGCAGCGTGATATGCATACATGTTTATTATAACGAATAAACACAACGACAAAACAACAAACTAAACGAAACGTGAAGTCCAAGGTAGACAAACAACATACCTCACACGGAACAAGATCCCACAACTAGACTGTGCCAATAGGCTGCTTAAGTATGGGCCCCAATCAGAGACAACGAGCTACAGCTGCCTCTGATTGGGAACCACAACAGCCAACATAGATCCACACATACTAGAATATACAACATATAAAACGCACAACAAAGAATATACACACCCTGACTGAACATTTAAGCGTCCCCTGATTCAGGGCGTGACAAACACAGTGTCACACCAGATACACCTACTACTACAACACAGTGTCACACCAGATACTCCTACTACTACAACACAGTGTCACACCAGATACACCTACTACTACAACACAGTGTCACACCAGATACACCTACTACTACAACACAGTGTCACACCAGATACACCTACTACTACAACACAGTGTCACACCAGATACACCTACTACTACAACACAGTGTCACATCAGATATACCTACTACTACAATACACCTACTACTACAACACAGTGTCACACCAGATACACCTACTACTACAACACAGTGTCACACCAGATACACCTACTACTACAACACAGTGTCACACCAGATACACCTGCTGCTACAACACAGTGTCACACCAGATACACCTACAACTACAACACAGTGTCACACCAGATACACCTACTACTACAACACAGTGTCACACGCGATACACCTACCACTACAACACAGTGTCACACCAGATACACCTACTACTACAACACAGTGTCACACCAGATACACCTACTACTACAACAGAGTGTCACACCAGATACACCTACTGCTACAATACACCTACTACCACAAAACAGTGTCACACCAGATATACCTACTACTAAAACACAGTGTCAAACATATACAACTACAACACAGTGTAACACGCGATACACCTATTACTACAACACAGTGTCACACCAGATACACCTACTACTACAACACAGTGTCACACACGATACACCTACTACTACAACACAGTGTCACACCAGATACACCTACTACTACAACACAGTGTCACACCAGATACACCTACTACTACAACGCAGTGTCACACCAGATACACCTACTGCTACAATACACCTATTACTACAACACAGTGTCACACCAGATTCACCTACTACTACAACACAGTGTCACACCAGATACACCTACTACTACAACACAGTGTCACACCAGATACACCTACTGCTACAATACAGTGTCACACCAGATACACATACTACTACAACACAGTGTCACACCAGATACACCTACTGCTACAATACAGTGTCACACCAGATACACCTACTACTACAACACAGTGTCAAACCAGATACACCTACTGCTACAATACAGTGTCACACCAGATACACCTACTGCTACAACACAGTGTCACACCAGATACACCTACTACTACAACAGAGTGTCACACCAGATACACCTACTGCTACAACACAGTGTCACACCAGATACACCTACTACTACAACACAGTGTCACACCAGATACACCTACTACTACAACACAGTGTCACACCAGATACACCTACTACTACAACACATTGTCACACCAGATAAACCTACTGCTACAATACACCTACTACTACAACACAGTGTCACACCAGATACACCTACTACTACAACACAGTGTCAAACCATATACACCTACAACACAGTGTCACACCAGATACACCTACTACTACAACAGAGTGTCACACCAGATACACCTACTACTACAACACAGTGTCACACCAAATACACCTACAACTACAACACAGTGTCACACCAGATACACCTACTACTACAACACAGTGTCACACCAGATACACCTACTACTACAACACAGTGTCACACCAGATACAAATACTGCTACAATACACCTACTACTACAAAACAGTGTCAGACCAGATACACCTACTACTACAACACAGTGTCACACCAGATACACCTAGTACTACAACACAGTGTCACACCAGATACACCTACTACTAAAACACAGTGTCATACCAGATACACCTACTGCTACAATACACTTACTACTACAACACAGTGTAACACCAGATACACCTACTACTACAACACAGTGTCACACCAGATGCACCTACTACTACAACACAGTGTCACACCAGATACACCTACTACTACAACACAGTGTCACACCAGATACACCTACCACTACAACACAGTGTCACACCAGATACACCTACTGCTACAATACACCTACTACTACAACACAGTGTCACCTCAGATACACCTACTACTACAACACAGTGTCACACCAGATACACCTACTACTACAACACAGGGTCACACCAGATACACCTACTACTACAACACAGTGTCACACCAGATACACCTACTACTACAACACAGTGTCACACCAGATACACCTACCACTACAACACAGTGTCACACCAGATACACCTACTGCTACAATACACCTACTACTACAACACAGTGTCACCTCAGATACACCTACTACTACAACACAGTGTCACACACGATACACCTACTACTACAACACAGTGTCACACCAGATACACCTACTACTACAACACAGTGTCACACCAGATACACCTACTACTACAACGCAGTGTCACACCAGATACACCTACTGCTACAATACACCTATTACTACAACACAGTGTCACACCAGATTCACCTACTACTACAACACAGTGTCACACCAGATACTCCTACTACTACAACACAGTGTCACACCAGATACACCTACTGCTACAATACAGTGTCACACCAGATACACATACTACTACAACACAGTGTCACACCAGATACACCTACTGCTACAATACAGTGTCACACCAGATACACCTACTACTACAACACAGTGTCAAACCAGATACACCTACTGCTACAATACAGTGTCACACCAGATACACCTACTGCTACAACACAGTGTCACACCAGATACACCTACTACTACAACAGAGTGTCACACCAGATACACCTACTGCTACAACACAGTGTCACACCAGATACACCTACTACTACAACACAGTGTCACACCAGATACACCTACTACTACAACACAGTGTCACACCAGATACACCTACTACTACAACACATTGTCACACCAGATAAACCTACTGCTACAATACACCTACTACTACAACACAGTGTCACACCAGATAAACCTACTACTACAACACAGTGTCAAACCATATACACCTACAGCACAGTGTCACACCAGATACACCTACTACTACAACAGAGTGTCACACCAGATACACCTACTACTACAACACAGTGTCACACCAAATACACCTACTACTACAACACAGTGTCACACCAGATACACCTACTACTACAACACAGTGTCACACAAGATACACCTACTACTACAACACAGTGTCACACCAGATACAAATACTGCTACAATACACCTACTACTACAACACAGTGTCACACCAGATACACCTACTACTACAACAGAGTGTCACACCAGATACACCTAGTACTACAACACAGTGTCACACCAGATACACCTACTACTAAAACACAGTGTCATACCAGATACACCTACTGCTACAATACACCTACTACTACAACACAGTGTAACACCAGATACACCTACTACTACAACACAGTGTCACACCAGATGCACCTACTACTACAACACAGTGTCACACCAGATACACCTACTAATACAACACAGTGTCACACCAGATACACCTACCACTACAACACAGTGTCACACCAGATACACCTACTGCTACAATACACCTACTACTACAACACAGTGTCACCTCAGATACACCTACTACTACAACACAGTGTCACACCAGATACACCTACTACTACAACACAGTGTCACACTAGATACACCTAGTACTACAACACAGTGTCACACCAGATACACCTACTACTAAAACACAGTGTCATACCAGATACACCTACTGCTACAATACACCTACTACTACAACACAGTGTAACACCAGATACACCTACTACTACAACACAGTGTCACACCAGATGCACCTACTACTACAACACAGTGTCACACCAGATACACCTACTACTACAACACAGTGTCACACCAGATACACCTACCACTACAACACAGTGTCACACCAGATACACCTACTGCTACAATACACCTACTACTACAACACAGTGTCACCTCAGATACACCTACTACTACAACACAGTGTCACACCAGATACACCTACTACTACAACACAGGGTCACACCAGATACACCTACTACTACAATACAGTGTCACACCAGATACACCTACTACTACAACACAGTGTCACACCAGATACACCTACCACTACAACACAGTGTCACACCTGATACACCTACTGATACAATACAGTGTCACACCAGATACACATACTACTACAACACAATGTCACACCAGATACACCTACTGCTACAATACACCTACTACTACAACACAGTGTCACACCAGATAAACCTACTACTACAACACAGTGTCAAACCATATACACCTACAACACAGTGTCACACCAGATACACCTACTACTACAACAGAGTGTCACACCAGATACACCTACTACTACAACACAGTGTCACACCAAATACACCTACTACTACAACACAGTGTCACACCAGATACACCTACTACTACAACACAGTGTCACACCAGATACACCTACTACTACAACACAGTTTCACACCAGATACAAATACTGCTACAATACACCTACTACTACAACACAGTGTCACACCAGATACACCTACTACTACAACACAGTGTCACACCAGATACACCTAGTACTAAAACACAGTGTCACACCAGATACACCTACTACTAAAACACAGTGTCATACCAGATACACCTACTGCTACAATACACCTACTACTACAACACAGTGTAACACCAGATACACCTACTACTACAACACAGTGTCACACCAGATGCACCTACTACTACAACGCAGTGTCACACCAGATACACCTACTGCTACAATACACCTATTACTACAACACAGTGTCACACCAGATTCACCTACTACTACAACACAGTGTCACACCAGATACTCCTACTACTACAACACAGTGTCACACCAGATACACCTACTGCTACAATACAGTGTCACACCAGATACACATACTACTACAACACAGTGTCACACCAGATACACCTACTGCTACAATACACCTACTACTACAACACAGTGTCACACCAGATAAACCTACTACTACAACACAGTGTCAAACCATATACACCTACAAAACAGTGTCACACCAGATACACCTACTACTACAACAGAGTGTCACACCAGATACACCTACTACTACAACACAGTGTCACACCAAATACACCTACTACTACAACACAGTGTCACACCAGATACACCTACTACTACAACACAGTGTCACACCAGATACACCTACTACTACAACACAGTGTCACACCAGATACAAATACTGCTACAATACACCTACTACTACAACACAGTGTCACACCAGATACACCTACTACTACAACACAGTGTCACACCAGATACACCTAGTACTACAACACAGTGTCACACCAGATACACCTACTACTAAAACACAGTGTCATACCAGATACACCTACTGCTACAATACACCTACTACTACAACACAGTGTAACACCAGATACACCTACTACTACAACACAGTGTCACATCAGATGCACCTACTACTACAACACAGTGTCACACCAGATACACCTACTACTACAACACAGTGTCACACCAGATACACCTACCACTATGACACAGTGTCACACCAGATACACCTACTGCTACAATACACCTACTACTACAACACAGTGTCACCTCAGATACACCTACTACTACAACACAGTGTCACACCAGATACACCTACCACTACAACACAGTGTCACACCTGATACACCTACTGATACAATACAGTGTCACACCAGATACACATACTACTACAACACAATGTCACACCAGATACACCTACTGCTACAATACACCTACTACTACAACACAGTGTCACACCAGATAAACCTACTACTACAACACAGTGTCAAACCATATACACCTACAACACAGTGTCACACCAGATACACCTACTACTACAACAGAGTGTCACACCAGATACACCTACTACTACAACACAGTGTCACACCAAATACACCTACTACTACAACACAGTGTCACACCAGATACACCTACTACTACAACACAGTGTCACACCAGATACACCTACTACTACAACACAGTTTCACACCAGATACAAATACTGCTACAATACACCTACTACTACAACACAGTGTCACACCAGATACACCTACTTCTACAACACAGTGTCACACCAGATACACCTAGTACTACAACACAGTGTCACACCAGATACACCTACTACTAAAACACAGTGTCATACCAGATACACCTACTGCTACAATACACCTACTACTACAACACAGTGTAACACCAGATACACCTACTACTACAACACAGTGTCACACCAGATGCACCTACTACTACAACGCAGTGTCACACCAGATACACCTACTGCTACAATACACCTATTACTACAACACAGTGTCACACCAGATTCACCTACTACTACAACACAGTGTCACACCAGATACTCCTACTACTACAACACAGTGTCACACCAGATACACCTACTGCTACAATACAGTGTCACACCAGATACACATACTACTACAACACAGTGTCACACCAGATACACCTACTGCTACAATACACCTACTACTACAACACAGTGTCACACCAGATAAACCTACTACTACAACACAGTGTCAAACCATATACACCTACAACACAGTGTCACACCAGATACACCTACTACTACAACAGAGTGTCACACCAGATACACCTACTACTACAACACAGTGTCACACCAAATACACCTACTACTACAACACAGTGTCACACCAGATACACCTACTACTACAACACAGTGTCACACCAGATACACCTACTACTACAACACAGTGTCACACCAGATACAAATACTGCTACAATACACCTACTACTACAACACAGTGTCACACCAGATACACCTACTACTACAACACAGTGTCACACCAGATACACCTAGTACTACAACACAGTGTCACACCAGATACACCTACTACTAAAACACAGTGTCATACCAGATACACCTACTGCTACAATACACCTACTACTACAACACAGTGTAACACCAGATACACCTACTACTACAACACAGTGTCACACCAGATGCACCTACTACTACAACACAGTGTCACACCAGATACACCTACTACTACAACACAGTGTCACACCAGATACACCTACCACTACAACACAGTGTCACACCAGATACACCTACTGCTACAATACACCTACTACTACAACACAGTGTCACCTCAGATACACCTACTACTACAACACAGTGTCACACCAGATACACCTACTACTACAACACAGGGTCACACCAGATACACCTACTACTACAACACAGTGTCACACCAGATACACCTACTACTACAACACAGTGTCACACCAGATACACCTACTACCACAACACAGTGTCACACCAGATACACCTACTGCTACAATACATCTACTACTACAACACAGTGTCACACCAGATACACCTACTACTACAACACAGTGTCACACCAGATACACCTACTGCTACAATACACCTACTACTACAACACAGTGTCACACCAGATACACCTACTACTACAACACAGTGTCACACCAGATACACCTACTGCTACAAAACACCTACTACTACAACACAGTGTCACACCAGATACACCTACTACTACAACACAGTGTCACACCAGATACACCTACTACTACAACACAGTGTCACACCAGATACACCTACTACTACAACACAGTGTCACACCAGATACACCTACTACTACAACACAGTGTCACACCAGATACACCTACTACTACAACACAGTGTCACACGCGATACACCTACTACTACAACACAGTGTCACACCAGATACACCTACTGCTACAATACACCTACTACTACAACACAGTGTCACACCAGATACACCTACTACTACAACACAGTGTCACACCAGATACACCTACTGCTACAACACAGTGTCACACCAGATACACCTACTGCTACAATACACCTACTACTACAACACAGTGTCACACCAGTTTCACCTACTACTACAACACAGTGTCAAACATATACACCTACTGCTACAACACAGTGTCACACCAGATACACCAACTGCTACAATACACCTACTACTACAACACAGTGTCACACCAGATATACCTACTACTAAAACACAGTGTCAAACATATACACCTACAACACAGTGTCACACGCGATACACCTATTACTACAACACAGTGTCACACCAGATACACCTACTACTACAACACAGTGTCACACACGATACACCTACTACTACAACACAGTGTCACACCAGATACACCTACTACTACAACACAGTGTCACACCAGATACACCTACTACTACAACACAGTGTCACACCAGATACACATACTACTACAATACACCTACTACTACAACACAGTATCACACCAGATACACCTACTACTACAACACAGTGTCAAACCAGATGCACCTACTGCTACAACACAGTGTCACACCAGATACACCTACTGCTACAATACACCTACTACTACAACACAGTGTCACACCAGATACACCTACTACTACAACACAGTGTCAAACCATATACACCTACAACACAGTGTCACACCAGATACACCTACTACTACAACACAGTGTCACACCAGATACAACTACTACTACTACACAGTGTCACACCAGATACACCTACTACTACAACACATTATCACACCAGATACACCTACTACTACAACCCAGTGTCACACCAGATACACCTACTACTACAACTCAATGTCACACCAGATACACCTACTGCTACAATACACCTACTACTACAACACAGTGTCACACCAGATACACCTACTACTACAACACAGTGTCACACCAGATACACCTACTACTACAACACAGTGTCACACCAGATACACCTACTACTACAACACAGTGTCACACCAGATACACCTACTACTACAACACAGTGTCACACGCGATACACCTAATACTACAACACAGTGTCACACCAGATGCACCTACTACTACAACAAAGTGTCACACCAGATACACCTACTACTACAACACAGTGTAACACCAGATACACCTACTACTACAACACAGTGCCACACCAGATACACCTACTACTACAACACAGTGTCACACCAGATACACCTACTACTACAACACAGTGTCACACCAGATACACCTACTACTACAACACAGTGTCACACGCGATACACCTACTACTACAACACAGTGTCACACCAGATACACCTACTACTACAACACAGTGTCACACCAGATACACCTACTACTACAACACAGTGTCACACGCGATACACCTACTACTACAACACAGTGTCACACCAGATACACCTACTACTACAACACAGTGCCACACCAGATACACCTACTACTACAAAACAGTGTCACACCAGATACACCTACTACTACAACACAGTGTCACACGCGATACACCTACTACTACAACACAGTGTCACACCAGATACACATACTACTACAACACAGTGTCACACCAGATACACCTACTACTACAACACAGTGTCACACCAGATGCACCTACTACTACAACACAGTGTCACACCAGATACACCTACTACTACAACACAGTGTCAAACATATACACCTACAACACAGTGTCACACCAGATACACCTACTACTACAACACAGTGTAACACCAGATACACCTACTACTACAACACAGTGCAACACGCGATACACCTACTACTACAACACAGTGTCACACCAGATACACCTACTACTACAACAGAGTGTCACACCAGATACACCTACTACAACAACACATTGTCAAACATATACACCTACAACTACAACACAGTGTCACACCAGATTAACCTACTACTACAACACAGTGTCACACCAGATACACCTACTACAACAACACATTGTCACACCAGATACACCTAATGCTACAATACACCTACTACTACAACACAGTGTCACACGCGATACACCTACTACTACAACACAGTGTCACAATAGATACACCTACTACTACAACACAGTGTCACACCAGATACACCTACTACTACAACACAGTGTCACACCAGATACACCTTCTACTACAACATAGTGTCACACCAGATAGACCTACTACTACAACACATTGTCACACCAGATACACCTACTACTACAACACAGTGTCACAGCAGATACACCTACTACTACAACACATTGTCACACCAGATACACCTACTACAACAACACATTGTCAAACATATACACCTACAACTACAACACAGTGTCACACGCGATACACCTACTACTACAACACAGTGTCACACCAGATACACCTACTACTACAACACAGTGTCACACCAGATACACCTACTACTACAACACAGTGTCACATCAGATACACCTACTACTACAACACAGTGTCACACCAGATGCACCTACTACTACAACACAGTGTCACACCAGATACACCTACTACTACAACACAGTGTCAAACATATACACCTACAACACAGTGTCACACGCGATACACCTACTACTACAACACAGTGTCACACCAGATACACCTACTACTACAACACAGTGTCACACCAGATACACCTACTGCTACAACACATTATCACACCAGATACACCTTCTACTACAACACAGTGTCACACCAGATACACCTACAGCACAGTGTCACACCAGATACACCTACTACTACAACACAGTGTCACACCAGATACACCTACTACTACAACACTGTTACGTTCATTGAAGGACGGGACGGACCAAGGCGCAGCGTGATATGCATACATGTTTATTATAACGAATAAACACAACGACAAAACAACAAACTAAACGAAACGTGAAGTCCAAGGTAGACAAACAACATACCTCACACGGAACCATATCCCACAACTAGACTGTGCCAATAGGCTGCTTAAGTATGGGCCCCAATCAGACACAACGAGCGACAGCTGCCTCTGATTGGGAACCACAACAGCCAACATAGATCCACACATACTAGAATATACAACATATAAAACGCACAACAAAGAATATACACACCCTGACTCAACATTTAAGCGTCCCCTGATTCAGGGCGTGACAAACACAGTGTCACACCAGATACACCTACTACTACAACACAGTGTCACACCAGATACTCCTACTACTACAACACAGTGTCACATCAGATACACCTACTACTACAACACAGTGTCACACCAGATACACCTACTACTACAATACACCTACTACTACAACACAGTGTCACACGCGATACACCTACTACTACAACACAGTGTCACACCAGATACACCTACTACTACAACACAGTGTCACACCAGATACACCTACTACTACAACAGTGTCACACCAGATACACCTACTACTACAATACACCTACTACTACAACAAAGTATCACACCAGATACACCTACTACTACAACAGTGTCACACGCGATACACCTACTACTACAACACAGTGTCACACCAGATACACCTACTACTACAACACAGTGTAACACCAGATACACCTACTACTACAACACAGTGCAACACGCGATACACCTACTACTACAACACAGTGTCACACCAGATACACCTACTACTACAACAGAGTGTCACACCAGATACACCTACTACAACAACACATTGTCAAACATATACACCTACAACTACAACACAGTGTCACACCAGATTAACCTACTACTACAACACAGTGTCACACCAGATACACCTACTACAACAACACATTGTCACACCAGATACACCTAATGCTACAATACACCTACTACTACAACACAGTGTCACACGCGATACACCTACTACTACAACACAGTGTCACAATAGATACACCTACTACTACAACACAGTGTCACACCAGATACACCTACTACTACAACACAGTGTCACACCAGATACACCTTCTACTACAACATAGTGTCACACCAGATAGACCTACTACTACAACACATTGTCACACCAGATACACCTACTACTACAACACAGTGTCACAGCAGATACACCTACTACTACAACACATTGTCACACCAGATACACCTACTACAACAACACATTGTCAAACATATACACCTACAACTACAACACAGTGTCACACGCGATACACCTACTACTACAACACAGTGTCACACCAGATACACCTACTACTACAACACAGTGTCACACCAGATACACCTACTACTACAACACAGTGTCACATCAGATACACCTACTACTACAACACAGTGTCACACCAGATGCACCTACTACTACAACACAGTGTCACACCAGATACACCTACTACTACAACACAGTGTCAAACATATACACCTACAACACAGTGTCACACGCGATACACCTACTACTACAACACAGTGTCACACCAGATACACCTACTACTACAACACAGTGTCACACCAGATACACCTACTGCTACAACACATTATCACACCAGATACACCTTCTACTACAACACAGTGTCACACCAGATACACCTACAGCACAGTGTCACACCAGATACACCTACTACTACAACACAGTGTCACACCAGATACACCTACTACTACAACACTGTTACGTTCATTGAAGGACGGGACGGACCAAGGCGCAGCGTGATATGCATACATGTTTATTATAACGAATAAACACAACGACAAAACAACAAACTAAACGAAACGTGAAGTCCAAGGTAGACAAACAACATACCTCACACGGAACCATATCCCACAACTAGACTGTGCCAATAGGCTGCTTAAGTATGGGCCCCAATCAGACACAACGAGCGACAGCTGCCTCTGATTGGGAACCACAACAGCCAACATAGATCCACACATACTAGAATATACAACATATAAAACGCACAACAAAGAATATACACACCCTGACTCAACATTTAAGCGTCCCCTGATTCAGGGCGTGACAAACACAGTGTCACACCAGATACACCTACTACTACAACACAGTGTCACACCAGATACTCCTACTACTACAACACAGTGTCACATCAGATACACCTACTACTACAACACAGTGTCACACCAGATACACCTACTACTACAATACACCTTCTACTACAACACAGTGTCACACGCGATACACCTACTACTACAACACAGTGTCACACCAGATACACCTACTACTACAACACAGTGTCACACCAGATACACCTACTACTACAACAGTGTCACACCAGATACACCTACTACTACAATACACCTACTACTACAACAAAGTATCACACCAGATACACCTACTACTACAACAGTGTCACACGCGATACACCTACTACTACAACACAGTGTCACACCAGATACACCTACTACTACAACACAGTGTCACACCAGATACACCTACTACTACAACACAGTGTCACACCAGATGCACCTACTACTACAACACAGTGTCACACCAGATGCACCTACTACTACAACACAGTGTCACACCAGATACTCCTACTACTACAACACAGTGTCACACCAGATACACCTACTACTACAACACAGTGTCACACCAGATACTCCTGCTGCTACAACACAGTGTCACACCAGATACACATACAACTACAACACAGTGTCACACCAGATACACCTACTACTACAACACAGTGTCACACGCGATACACCTACTACTACAACACAGTGTCACACCAGATACACATACTGCTACAATACACCTACTACCACAACACAGTGTCACACCAGATACACCTACTACTACAACACAGTGTCACACCAGATACACCTACTACTACAACACAGTGTCACACCAGATACACCTACTACTACAACACAGTGTCACACCAGATACACCTACTACTACAACACAGTGTCACACCAGATACACCTACTACTACAACACAGTGTCACACGCGATACACCTACTACTACAACACAGTGTCACACCAGATACACCTACTGCTACAATACACCTACTACTACAACACAGTGTCACACCAGATACACCTACTACTACAACACAGTGTCACACCAGATACACCTACTGCTACAACACAGTGTCACACCAGATACACCTACTGCTACAATACACCTACAACACAGTGTCACACCAGATTCACCTACTACTACAACACAGTGTCAAACATATACACCTACTGCTACAACACAGTGTCACACCAGATACACCAACTGCTACAATACACCTACTACTACAACACAGTGTCACACCAGATATACCTACTACTAAAACACAGTGTCAAACATATACACCTACAACACAGTGTCACACGCGATACACCTATTACTACAACACAGTGTCACACCAGATACACCTACTACTACAACACAGTGTCACACACGATACACCTACTACTACAACACAGTGTCACACCAGATACACCTACTACTACAACACAGTGTCACACCAGATACACCTACTACTACAACACAGTGTCACACCAGATACACATACTACTACAATACACCTACTACTACAACACAGTATCACACCAGATACACCTACTACTACAACACAGTGTCAAACCAGATGCACCTACTGCTACAACACAGTGTCACACCAGATACACCTACTGCTACAATACACCTACTACTACAACACAGTGTCACACCAGATACACCTACTACTACAACACAGTGTCAAACCATATACACCTACAACACAGTGTCACACCAGATACACCTACTACTACAACACAGTGTCACACCAGATACAACTACTACTACTACACAGTGTCACACCAGATACACCTACTACTACAACACATTATCACACCAGATACACCTACTACTACAACCCAGTGTCACACCAGATACACCTACTACTACAACTCAATGTCACACCAGATACACCTACTGCTACAATACACCTACTACTACAACACAGTGTCACACCAGATACACCTACTACTACAACACAGTGTCACACCAGATACACCTACTACTACAACACAGTGTCACACCAGATACACCTACTACTACAACACAGTGTCACACCAGATACACCTACTACTACAACACAGTGTCACACGCGATACACCTAATACTACAACACAGTGTCACACCAGATGCACCTACTACTACAACAAAGTGTCACACCAGATACACCTACTACTACAACACAGTGTAACACCAGATACACCTACTACTACAACACAGTGCCACACCAGATACACCTACTACTACAACACAGTGTCACACCAGATACACCTACTACTACAACACAGTGTCACACCAGATACACCTACTACTACAACACAGTGTCACACGCGATACACCTACTACTACAACACAGTGTCACACCAGATACACCTACTACTACAACACAGTGTCACACCAGATACACCTACTACTACAACACAGTGTCACACGCGATACACCTACTACTACAACACAGTGTCACACCAGATACACCTACTACTACAACACAGTGCCACACCAGATACACCTACTACTACAAAACAGTGTCACACCAGATACACCTACTACTACAACACAGTGTCACACCAGATACACCTACTACTACAACACAGTGTCACACGCGATACACCTACTACTACAACACAGTGTCACACCAGATACACATACTACTACAACACAGTGTCACACCAGATACACCTACTACTACAACACAGTGTCACACCAGATGCACCTACTACTACAACACAGTGTCACACCAGATACACCTACTACTACAACACAGTGTCAAACATATACACCTACAACACAGTGTCACACCAGATACACCTACTACTACAACACAGTGTAACACCAGATACACCTACTACTACAACACAGTGCAACACGCGATACACCTACTACTACAACACAGTGTCACACCAGATACACCTACCACTACAACAGAGTGTCACACCAGATACACCTACTACAACAACACATTGTCAAACATATACACCTACAACTACAACACAGTGTCACACCAGATTAACCTACTACTACAACACAGTGTCACACCAGATACACCTACTACAACAACACATTGTCACACCAGATACACCTAATGCTACAATACACCTACTACTACAACACAGTGTCACACGCGATACACCTACTACTACAACACAGTGTCACAATAGATACACCTACTACTACAACACAGTGTCACACCAGATACACCTACTACTACAACACAGTGTCACACCAGATACACCTTCTACTACAACATAGTGTCACACCAGATAGACCTACTACTACAACACATTGTCACACCAGATACACCTACTACTACAACACAGTGTCACAGCAGATACACCTACTACTACAACACATTGTCACACCAGATACACCTACTACAACAACACATTGTCAAACATATACACCTACAACTACAACACAGTGTCACACGCGATACACCTACTACTACAACACAGTGTCACACCAGATACACCTACTACTACAACACAGTGTCACACCAGATACACCTACTACTACAACACAGTGTCACATCAGATACACCTACTACTACAACACAGTGTCACACCAGATGCACCTACTTCTACAACACAGTGTCACACCAGATACACCTACTACTACAACACAGTGTCAAACATATACACCTACAACACAGTGTCACACGCGATACACCTACTACTACAACACAGTGTCACACCAGATACACCTACTACTACAACACAGTGTCACACCAGATACACCTACTGCTACAACACATTATCACACCAGATACACCTTCTACTACAACACAGTGTCACACCAGATACACCTACAGCACAGTGTCACACCAGATACACCTACTACTACAACACAGTGTCACACCAGATACACCTACTACTACAACACTGTTACGTTCATTGAAGGACGGGACGGACCAAGGCGCAGCGTGATATGCATACATGTTTATTATAACGAATAAACACAACGACAAAACAACAAACTAAACGAAACGTGAAGTCCAAGGTAGACAAACAACATACCTCACACGGAACCATATCCCACAACTAGACTGTGCCAATAGGCTGCTTAAGTATGGGCCCCAATCAGACACAACGAGCGACAGCTGCCTCTGATTGGGAACCACAACAGCCAACATAGATCCACACATACTAGAATATACAACATATAAAACGCACAACAAAGAATATACACACCCTGACTCAACATTTAAGCGTCCCCTGATTCAGGGCGTGACAAACACAGTGTCACACCAGATACACCTACTACTACAACACAGTGTCACACCAGATACTCCTACTACTACAACACAGTGTCACATCAGATACACCTACTACTACAACACAGTGTCACACCAGATACACCTACTACAACAACACATTGTCAAACATATACACCTACAACTACAACACAGTGTCACACGCGATACACCTACTACTACAACACAGTGTCACACCAGATACACCTACTACTACAACACAGTGTCACACCAGATACACCTACTACTACAACACAGTGTCACATCAGATACACCTAATACTACAACACAGTGTCACACCAGATGCACCTACTACTACAACACAGTGTCACACCAGATACACCTACTACTACAACACAGTGTCACACGCGATACACCTACTACTACAACACAGTGTCACACCAGATACACCTACTACTACAACACAGTGTCACACCAGATACTCCTACTACTACAACACAGTGTCACATCAGATACACCTACTACTACAACACAGTGTCACACCAGATACACCTACTACAACAACACATTGTCAAACATATACACCTACAACTACAACACAGTGTCACACGCGATACACCTACTACTACAACACAGTGTCACACCAGATACACCTACTACTACAACACAGTGTCACACCAGATACACCTACTACTACAACACAGTGTCACATCAGATACACCTAATACTACAACACAGTGTCACACCAGATGCACCTACTACTACAACACAGTGTCACACCAGATACACCTACTACTACAACACAGTGTCACACGCGATACACCTACTACTACAACACAGTGTCACACCAGATACACCTACTACTACAACACAGTGTCACACCAGATACACCTACTGCTACAACACATTATCACACCAGATACACCTTCTACTACAACACAGTGTCACACCAGATACACCTACAGCACAGTGTCACACCAGATACACCTACTACTACAACACAGTGTCACACCAGATACACCTACTACTACAATACACCTACTACTACAACACAGTGTCACACCAGATACACCTGCTGCTACAACACAGTGTCACACCAGATACACCTACAACTACAACACAGTGTCACACCAGATACACCTACTACTACAACACAGTGTCACACGCGATACACCTACTACTACAACACAGTGTCACACCAGATACACCTACTACTACAACACAGTGTCACACCAGATACACCTACTACTACAACAGTGTCACATCAGATACACCTACTACTACAATACACCTACTACTACAACAAAGTATCACACCAGATACACCTACTACTACAACAGTGTCACACGCGATACACCTACTACTACAACACAGTGTCACACCAGATACACCTACTACTACAACACAGTGTCACACCAGATACACCTACTACTACAACACAGTGTCACACCAGATGCACCTACTACTACAACACAGTGTCAAACCAGATGCACCTACTACTACAACACAGTGTCACACCAGATACTCCTACTACTACAACACAGTGTCACACCAGATACTCCTACTACTACAACACAGTGTCACACCAGATACACCTACTACTACAACACAGTGTCACACCAGATACTCCTGCTGCTACAACACAGTGTCACACCAGATACACCTACAACTACAACACAGTGTCACACCAGATACACCTACTACTACAACACAGTGTCACACGCGATACACCTACTACTACAACACAGTGTCACACCAGATACACATACTGCTACAATACACCTACTACCACAACACAGTGTCACACCAGATATACCTACTACTAAAACACAGTGTCAAACATATACACCTACAACTACAACACAGTGTCACACGCGATACACCTATTACTACAACACAGTGTCACACCAGATACACCTACTACTACAACACAGTGTCACACACGATACACCTACTACTACAACACAGTGTCACACCAGATACACCTACTACTACAAGAGAGTGTCACACCAGATACACCTACTACTACAACGCAGTGTCACACCAGATACACCTACTGCTACAATACACCTATTACTACAACATAGTGTCACACCAGATTCACCTACTACTACAACACAGTGTCACACCAGATACACCTACTACTACAACACAGTGTCACACCAGATACACCTACTACTACAACAGTGTCACACCAGATACACCTACTACTACAACACAGTGTCACACCAGATACACCTACTGCTACAATACAGTGTCACACCAGATACACATACTACTACAACACAGTGTCACACCAGATACACCTACTGCTACAATACAGTGTCACACCAGATACACCTACTACTACAACACAGTGTCAAACCAGATACCCCTACTGCTACAATACAGTGTCACACCAGATACACCTACTGCTACAACACAGTGTCACACCAGATACACCTACTACTACAACAGAGTGTCACACCAGATACACCTACTACTGCAACACAGTGTCACACCAGATACACCTACTACTACAACACAGTGTCACACCAGATACACCTACTACTACAACACAGTGTCACACCAGATACACCTACTACTACAACACAGTGTCAAACCAGATACACCTACTACTACAACACATTGTCACACCAGATACACCTACTGCTACAATATACCTACTACTACAACACAGTGTCACACCAGATACACCTACTACTACAACACAGTGTCAAACCATATACACCTACAACACAGTGTCACACCAGATACACCTACTACTACAACACAGTGTCACAGCAGATACACCTACTACTACAACACATTGTCACACCAGATACACCTACTACAACAACACATTGTCAAACATATACACCTACAACTACAACACAGTGTCACACGCGATACACCTACTACTACAACACAGTGTCACACCAGATACACCTACTACTACAACACAGTGTCACACCAGATACACCTACTACTACAACACAGTGTCACATCAGATACACCTACTACAACAACACAGTGTCACACCAGATGCACCTACTACTACAACACAGTGTCACACCAGATACACCTACTACTACAACACAGTGTCAAACATATACACCTACAACACAGTGTCACACGCGATACACCTACTACTACAACACAGTGTCACACCAGATACACCTACTACTACAACACAGTGTCACACCAGATACACCTCCTGCTACAACACATTATCACACCAGATACACCTTCTACTACAACACAGTGTCACACCAGATACACCTACAGCACAGTGTCACACCAGATACACCTACTACTACAACACAGTGTCACACCAGATACACCTACTACTACAACACTGTTACGTTCGTTGAAGGACGGGACGGACCAAGGCGCAGCGTGATATGCATACATGTTTATTATAACGAATAAACACAACGACAAAACAACAAACTAAACGAAACGTGAAGTCCAAGGTAGACAAACAACATACCTCACACGGAACCATATCCCACAACTAGACTGTGCCAATAGGCTGCTTAAGTATGGGCCCCAATCAGACACAACGAGCGACAGCTGCCTCTGATTGGGAACCACAACAGCCAACATAGATCCACACATACTAGAATATACAACATATAAAACGCACAACAAAGAATATACACACCCTGACTCAACATTTAAGCGTCCCCTGATTCAGGGCGTGACAAACACAGTGTCACACCAGATACACCTACTACTACAACACAGTGTCACACCAGATACTCCTACTACTACAACACAGTGTCACATCAGATACACCTACTACTACAACACAGTGTCACACCAGATACACCTACTACTACAATACACCTACTACTACAACACAGTGTCACACCAGATACACCTGCTGCTACAACACAGTGTCACACCAGATACACCTACAACTACAACACAGTGTCACACCAGATACACCTACTACTACAACACAGTGTCACACGCGATACACCTACTACTACAACACAGTGTCACACCAGATACACCTACTACTACAACACAGTGTCACACCAGATACACCTACTACTACAACAGTGTCACACCAGATACACCTACTACTACAATACACCTACTACTACAACAAAGTATCACACCAGATACACCTACTACTACAACAGTGTCACACGCGATACACCTACTACTACAACACAGTGTCACACCAGATACACCTACTACTACAACACAGTGTCACACGCGATACACCTACTACTACAACACAGTGTCACACCAGATACACCTACTACTACAACACAGTGTCACACCAGATACACCTACTACTACAACACAGTGTCACACCAGATGCACCTACTACTACAACACAGTGTCACACCAGATGCACCTACTACTACAACACAGTGTCACACCAGATACTCCTACTACTACAACACAGTGTCACACCAGATACACCTACTACTACAACACAGTGTCACACCAGATACTCCTGCTGCTACAACACATTGTCACACCAGATACACCTACAACTACAACACAGTGTCACACCAGATACACCTACTACTACAACACAGTGTCACACGCGATACACCTACTACTACAACACAGTGTCACACCAGATACACATACTGCTACAATACACCTACTACCACAACACAGTGTCACACCAGATATACCTACTACTAAAACACAGTGTCAAACATATACACCTACAACTACAACACAGTGTCACACGCGATACACCTATTACTACAACACAGTGTCACACCAGATACACCTACTACTACAACACAGTGTCACACACGATACACCTACTACTACAACACAGTGTCACACCAGATACACCTACTACTACAAGAGAGTGTCACACCAGATACACCTACTACAACGCAGTGTCACACCAGATACACCTACTGCTACAATACACCTATTACTACAACATAGTGTCACACCAGATTCACCTACTACTACAACACAGTGTCACACCAGATACACCTACTACTACAACACAGTGTCACACCAGATACACCTACTACTACAACAGTGTCACACCAGATACACCTACTACTACAACACAGTGTCACACCAGATACACCTACTGCTACAATACAGTGTCACACCAGATACACATACTACTACAACACAGTGTCACACCAGATACACCTACTGCTACAATACAGTGTCACACCAGATACACCTACTACTACAACACAGTGTCAAACCAGATACCCCTACTGCTACAATACAGTGTCACACCAGATACACCTACTGCTACAACACAGTGTCACACCAGATACACCTACTACTACAACAGAGTGTCACACCAGATACACCTACTACTGCAACACAGTGTCACACCAGATACACCTACTACTACAACACAGTGTCAAACCAGATACACCTACTACTACAACACAGTGTCACACCAGATACACCTACTACTACAACACAGTGTCACACCAGATACACCTACTACTACAACACATTGTCACACCAGATACACCTACTGCTACAATATACCTACTACTACAACACAGTGTCACACCAGATACACCTACTACTACAACACAGTGTCAAACCATATACACCTACAACACAGTGTCACACCAGATACACCTACTACTACAACACAGTGTCACAGCAGATACACCTACTACTACAACACATTGTCACACCAGATACACCTACTACAACAACACATTGTCAAACATATACACCTACAACTACAACACAGTGTCACACGCGATACACCTACTACTACAACACAGTGTCACACCAGATACACCTACTACTACAACACAGTGTCACACCAGATACACCTACTACTACAACACAGTGTCACATCAGATACACCTACTACTACAACACAGTGTCACACCAGATGCACCTACTACTACAACACAGTGTCACACCAGATACACCTACTACTACAACACAGTGTCAAACATATACACCTACAACACAGTGTCACACGCGATACACCTACTACTACAACACAGTGTCACACCAGATACACCTACTACTACAACACAGTGTCACACCAGATACACCTACTGCTACAACACATTATCACACCAGATACACCTTCTACTACAACACAGTGTCACACCAGATACACCTACAGCACAGTGTCACACCAGATACACCTACTACTACAACACAGTGTCACACCAGATACACCTACTACTACAACACTGTTACGTTCGTTGAAGGACGGGACGGACCAAGGCGCAGCGTGATATGCATACATGTTTATTATAACGAATAAACACAACGACAAAACAACAAACTAAACGAAACGTGAAGTCCAAGGTAGACAAACAACATACCTCACACGGAACCATATCCCACAACTAGACTGTGCCAATAGGCTGCTTAAGTATGGGCCCCAATCAGAGACAACGAGCGACAGCTGCCTCTGATTGGGAACCACAACAGCCAACATAGATCCACACATACTAGAATATACAACATATAAAACGCACAACAAAGAATATACACACCCTGACTCAACATTTAAGCGTCCCCTGATTCAGGGCGTGACAAACACAGTGTCACACCAGATACACCTACTACTACAACACAGTGTCACACCAGATACTCCTACTACTACAACACAGTGTCACATCAGATACACCTACTACTACAACACAGTGTCACACCAGATACACCTACTACTACAATACACCTACTACTACAACACAGTGTCACACCAGATACACCTGCTGCTACAACACAGTGTCACACCAGCTACACCTACAACTACAACACAGTGTCACACCAGATACACCTACTACTACAACACAGTGTCACACGCGATACACCTACTACTACAACACAGTCTCACACCAGATACACCTACTACTACAACACAGTGTCACACCAGATACACCTACTACTACAACAGTGTCACACCAGATACACCTACTACTACAATACACCTACTACTACAACAAAGTATCACACCAGATACACCTACTACTACAACAGTGTCACACGCGATACACCAACTACTACAACACAGTGTCACACCAGATACACCTACTACTACAACACAGTGTCACACGCGATACACCTACTACTACAACACAGTGTCACACCAGATACACCTACTACTACAACACAGTGTCACACCAGATACACCTACTACTACAACACAGTGTCACACCAGATGCACCTACTACTACAACACAGTGTCACACCAGATGCACCTACTACTACAACACAGTGTCACACCAGATACTCCTACTACTACAACACAGTGTCACACCAGATACACCTACTACTACAACACAGTGTCACACCAGATACTCCTGCTGCTACAACACAGTGTCACACCAGATACACCTACAACTACAACACAGTGTCACACCAGATACACCTACTACTACAACACAGTGTCACACGCGATACACCTACTACTACAACACAGTGTCACACCAGATACACCTACTACTACAACACAGTGTCACACCAGATACACATACTGCTACAATACACCTACTACCACAACACAGTGTCACACCAGATATACCTACTACTAAAACACAGTGTCAAACATATACACCTACAACTACAACACAGTGTCACACGCGATACACCTATTACTACAACACAGTGTCACACCAGATACACCTACTACTACAACACAGTGTCACACACGATACACCTACTACTACAACACAGTGTCACACCAGATACACCTACTACTACAACAGAGTGTCACACCAGATACACCTACTACTACAACACAGTGTCACACCAGATACACCTACTACTACAACACAGTGTCACACCAGATGCACCTACTACTACAACACAGTGTCACACCAGATGCACCTACTACTACAACACAGTGTCACACCAGATACTCCTACTACTACAACACAGTGTCACACCAGATACACCTACTACTACAACACAGTGTCACACCAGATACTCCTGCTGCTACAACACATTGTCACACCAGATACACCTACAACTACAACACAGTGTCACACCAGATACACCTACTACTACAACACAGTGTCACACGCGATACACCTACTACTACAACACAGTGTCACACCAGATACACATACTGCTACAATACACCTACTACCACAACACAGTGTCACACCAGATATACCTACTACTAAAACACAGTGTCAAACATATACACCTACAACTACAACACAGTGTCACACGCGATACACCTATTACTACAACACAGTGTCACACCAGATACACCTACTACTACAACACAGTGTCACACACGATACACCTACTACTACAACACAGTGTCACACCAGATACACCTACTACTACAAGAGAGTGTCACACCAGATACACCTACTACAACGCAGTGTCACACCAGATACACCTACTGCTACAATACACCTATTACTACAACATAGTGTCACACCAGATTCACCTACTACTACAACACAGTGTCACACCAGATACACCTACTACTACAACACAGTGTCACACCAGATACACCTACTACTACAACAGTGTCACACCAGATACACCTACTACTACAACACAGTGTCACACCAGATACACCTACTGCTACAATACAGTGTCACACCAGATACACATACTACTACAACACAGTGTCACACCAGATACACCTACTGCTACAATACAGTGTCACACCAGATACACCTACTACTACAACACAGTGTCAAACCAGATACCCCTACTGCTACAATACAGTGTCACACCAGATACACCTACTGCTACAACACAGTGTCACACCAGATACACCTACTACTACAACAGAGTGTCACACCAGATACACCTACTACTGCAACACAGTGTCACACCAGATACACCTACTACTACAACACAGTGTCACACCAGATACACCTACTACTACAACACAGTGTCACACCAGATACACCTACTACTACAACACAGTGTCACACCAGATACACCTACTACTACAACACATTGTCACACCAGATACACCTACTGCTACAATATACCTACTACTACAACACAGTGTCACACCAGATACACCTACTACTACAACACAGTGTCAAACCATATACACCTACAACACAGTGTCACACCAGATACACCTACTACTACAACACAGTGTCACAGCAGATACACCTACTACTACAACACATTGTCACACCAGATACACCTACTACAACAACACATTGTCAAACATATACACCTACAACTACAACACAGTGTCACACGCGATACACCTACTACTACAACACAGTGTCACACCAGATACACCTACTACTACAACACAGTGTCACACCAGATACACCTACTACTACAACACAGTGTCACATCAGATACACCTACTACTACAACACAGTGTCACACCAGATGCACCTACTACTACAACACAGTGTCACACCAGATACACCTACTACTACAACACAGTGTCAAACATATACACCTACAACACAGTGTCACACGCGATACACCTACTACTACAACACAGTGTCACACCAGATACACCTACTACTACAACACAGTGTCACACCAGATACACCTACTGCTACAACACATTATCACACCAGATACACCTTCTACTACAACACAGTGTCACACCAGATACACCTACAGCACAGTGTCACACCAGATACACCTACTACTACAACACAGTGTCACACCAGATACACCTACTACTACAACACTGTTACGTTCGTTGAAGGACGGGACGGACCAAGGCGCAGCGTGATATGCATACATGTTTATTATAACGAATAAACACAACGACAAAACAACAAACTAAACGAAACGTGAAGTCCAAGGTAGACAAACAACATACCTCACACGGAACCATATCCCACAACTAGACTGTGCCAATAGGCTGCTTAAGTATGGGCCCCAATCAGAGACAACGAGCGACAGCTGCCTCTGATTGGGAACCACAACAGCCAACATAGATCCACACATACTAGAATATACAACATATAAAACGCACAACAAAGAATATACACACCCTGACTCAACATTTAAGCGTCCCCTGATTCAGGGCGTGACAAACACAGTGTCACACCAGATACACCTACTACTACAACACAGTGTCACACCAGATACTCCTACTACTACAACACAGTGTCACATCAGATACACCTACTACTACAACACAGTGTCACACCAGATACACCTACTACTACAATACACCTACTACTACAACACAGTGTCACACCAGATACACCTGCTGCTACAACACAGTGTCACACCAGATACACCTACAACTACAACACAGTGTCACACCAGATACACCTACTACTACAACACAGTGTCACACGCGATACACCTACTACTACAACACAGTCTCACACCAGATACACCTACTACTACAACACAGTGTCACACCAGATACACCTACTACTACAACAGTGTCACACCAGATACACCTACTACTACAATACACCTACTACTACAACAAAGTATCACACCAGATACACCTACTACTACAACAGTGTCACACGCGATACACCAACTACTACAACACAGTGTCACACCAGATACACCTACTACTACAACACAGTGTCACACGCGATACACCTACTACTACAACACAGTGTCACACCAGATACACCTACTACTACAACACAGTGTCACACCAGATACACCTACTACTACAACACAGTGTCACACCAGATGCACCTACTACTACAACACAGTGTCACACCAGATGCACCTACTACTACAACACAGTGTCACACCAGATACTCCTACTACTACAACACAGTGTCACACCAGATACACCTACTACTACAACACAGTGTCACACCAGATACTCCTGCTGCTACAACACAGTGTCACACCAGATACACCTACAACTACAACACAGTGTCACACCAGATACACCTACTACTACAACACAGTGTCACACGCGATACACCTACTACTACAACACAGTGTCACACCAGATACACCTACTACTACAACACAGTGTCACACCAGATACACATACTGCTACAATACACCTACTACCACAACACAGTGTCACACCAGATATACCTACTACTAAAACACAGTGTCAAACATATACACCTACAACTACAACACAGTGTCACACGCGATACACCTATTACTACAACACAGTGTCACACCAGATACACCTACTACTACAACACAGTGTCACACACGATACACCTACTACTACAACACAGTGTCACACCAGATACACCTACTACTACAACAGAGTGTCACACCAGATACACCTACTACTACAACACAGTGTCACACCAGATACACCTACTACTACAACACAGTGTCACACCAGATGCACCTACTACTACAACACAGTGTCACACCAGATGCACCTACTACTACAACACAGTGTCACACCAGATACTCCTACTACTACAACACAGTGTCACACCAGATACACCTACTACTACAACACAGTGTCACACCAGATACTCCTGCTGCTACAACACATTGTCACACCAGATACACCTACAACTACAACACAGTGTCACACCAGATACACCTACTACTACAACACAGTGTCACACGCGATACACCTACTACTACAACACAGTGTCACACCAGATACACATACTGCTACAATACACCTACTACCACAACACAGTGTCACACCAGATATACCTACTACTAAAACACAGTGTCAAACATATACACCTACAACTACAACACAGTGTCACACGCGATACACCTATTACTACAACACAGTGTCACACCAGATACACCTACTACTACAACACAGTGTCACACACGATACACCTACTACTACAACACAGTGTCACACCAGATACACCTACTACTACAAGAGAGTGTCACACCAGATACACCTACTACAACGCAGTGTCACACCAGATACACCTACTGCTACAATACACCTATTACTACAACATAGTGTCACACCAGATTCACCTACTACTACAACACAGTGTCACACCAGATACACCTACTACTACAACACAGTGTCACACCAGATACACCTACTACTACAACAGTGTCACACCAGATACACCTACTACTACAACACAGTGTCACACCAGATACACCTACTGCTACAATACAGTGTCACACCAGATACACATACTACTACAACACAGTGTCACACCAGATACACCTACTGCTACAATACAGTGTCACACCAGATACACCTACTACTACAACACAGTGTCAAACCAGATACCCCTACTGCTACAATACAGTGTCACACCAGATACACCTACTGCTACAACACAGTGTCACACCAGATACACCTACTACTACAACAGAGTGTCACACCAGATACACCTACTACTGCAACACAGTGTCACACCAGATACACCTACTACTACAACACAGTGTCACACCAGATACACCTACTACTACAACACAGTGTCACACCAGATACACCTACTACTACAACACAGTGTCACACCAGATACACCTACTACTACAACACATTGTCACACCAGATACACCTACTGCTACAATATACCTACTACTACAACACAGTGTCACACCAGATACACCTACTACTACAACACAGTGTCAAACCATATACACCTACAACACAGTGTCACACCAGATACACCTACTACTACAACACAGTGTCACAGCAGATACACCTACTACTACAACACATTGTCACACCAGATACACCTACTACAACAACACATTGTCAAACATATACACCTACAACTACAACACAGTGTCACACGCGATACACCTACTACTACAACACAGTGTCACACCAGATACACCTACTACTACAACACAGTGTCACACCAGATACACCTACTACTACAACACAGTGTCACATCAGATACACCTACTACTACAACACAGTGTCACACCAGATGCACCTACTACTACAACACAGTGTCACACCAGATACACCTACTACTACAACACAGTGTCAAACATATACACCTACAACACAGTGTCACACGCGATACACCTACTACTACAACACAGTGTCACACCAGATACACCTACTACTACAACACAGTGTCACACCAGATACACCTACTGCTACAACACATTATCACACCAGATACACCTTCTACTACAACACAGTGTCACACCAGATACACCTACAGCACAGTGTCACACCAGATACACCTACTACTACAACACAGTGTCACACCAGATACACCTACTACTACAACACTGTTACGTTCGTTGAAGGACGGGACGGACCAAGGCGCAGCGTGATATGCATACATGTTTATTATAACGAATAAACACAACGACAAAACAACAAACTAAACGAAACGTGAAGTCCAAGGTAGACAAACAACATACCTCACACGGAACCATATCCCACAACTAGACTGTGCCAATAGGCTGCTTAAGTATGGGCCCCAATCAGAGACAACGAGCGACAGCTGCCTCTGATTGGGAACCACAACAGCCAACATAGATCCACACATACTAGAATATACAACATATAAAACGCACAACAAAGAATATACACACCCTGACTCAACATTTAAGCGTCCCCTGATTCAGGGCGTGACAAACACAGTGTCACACCAGATACACCTACTACTACAACACAGTGTCACACCAGATACTCCTACTACTACAACACAGTGTCACATCAGATACACCTACTACTACAACACAGTGTCACACCAGATACACCTACTACTACAATACACCTACTACTACAACACAGTGTCACACCAGATACACCTGCTGCTACAACACAGTGTCACACCAGATACACCTACAACTACAACACAGTGTCACACCAGATACACCTACTACTACAACACAGTGTCACACGCGATACACCTACTACTACAACACAGTCTCACACCAGATACACCTACTACTACAACACAGTGTCACACCAGATACACCTACTACTACAACAGTGTCACACCAGATACACCTACTACTACAATACACCTACTACTACAACAAAGTATCACACCAGATACACCTACTACTACAACAGTGTCACACGCGATACACCAACTACTACAACACAGTGTCACACCAGATACACCTACTACTACAACACAGTGTCACACGCGATACACCTACTACTACAACACAGTGTCACACCAGATACACCTACTACTACAACACAGTGTCACACCAGATACACCTACTACTACAACACAGTGTCACACCAGATGCACCTACTACTACAACACAGTGTCACACCAGATGCACCTACTACTACAACACAGTGTCACACCAGATACTCCTACTACTACAACACAGTGTCACACCAGATACTCCTGCTGCTACAACACAGTGTCACACCAGATACACCTACAACTACAACACAGTGTCACACCAGATACACCTACTACTACAACACAGTGTCACACGCGATACACCTACTACTACAACACAGTGTCACACCAGATACACCTACTACTACAACACAGTGTCACACCAGATACACATACTGCTACAATACACCTACTACCACAACACAGTGTCACACCAGATATACCTACTACTAAAACACAGTGTCAAACATATACACCTACAACTACAACACAGTGTCACACGCGATACACCTATTACTACAACACAGTGTCACACCAGATACACCTACTACTACAACACAGTGTCACACACGATACACCTACTACTACAACACAGTGTCACACCAGATACACCTACTACTACAACAGAGTGTCACACCAGATACACCTACTACTACAACGCAGTGTCACACCAGATACACCTACTGCTACAATACACCTATTACTACAACATAGTGTCACACCAGATTCACCTACTACTACAACACAGTGTCACACCAGATACACCTACTACTACAACACAGTGTCACACCAGATACACCTACTACTACAACACAGTGTCACACCAGATACACCTACTACTACAACAGTGTCACACCAGATACACCTACTACTACAACACAGTGTCACACCAGATACACCTACTGCTACAATACAGTGTCACACCAGATACACATACTACTACAACACAGTGTCACACCAGATACACCTACTGCTACAATACAGTGTCACACCAGATACACCTACTACTACAACACAGTGTCAAACCAGATACACCTACTGCTACAATACAGTGTCACACCAGATACACCTACTGCTACAACACAGTGTCACACCAGATACACCTACTACTACAACAGAGTGTCACACCAGATACACCTACTACTACAACACAGTGTCACACCAGATACACCTACTACTACAACACAGTGTCACACCAGATACACCTACTACTACAACACAGTGTCACACCAGATACACCTACTACTACAACACAGTGTCACACCAGATACACCTACTACTACAACACATTGTCACACCAGATACACCTACTGCTACAATATACCTACTACTACAACACAGTGTCACACCAGATACACCTACTACTACAACACAGTGTCAAACCATATACACCTACAACACAGTGTCACACCAGATACACCTACTACTACAACAGAGTGTCACACCAGATACACCTACTACTACAACACAGTGTCAAACCAGATACACCTACTGCTACAATACACCTACTATTACAACACAGTGTAACACCAGATACACCTACTACTACAACACAGTGTCACACCAGATGCACCTACTACTACAATACAGTGTCACACCAGATACACCTACTACTACAACACAGTGTCACACCAGATACACCTACCACTACAACACAGTGTCACACCAGATACACCTACTGCTACAATACACCTACTACTACAACACAGTGTCACCTCAGATACATCTACTACTACAACACAGTGTCACACCAGATACACCTACTACTACAACACAGGGTCACACCAGATACACCTACTACTACAACACAGTGTCACACCAGATACACCTACTACTACAACACAGTGTCACACCAGATACACCTACTACCACAACACAGTGTCACACCAGATACACCTACTGCTACAACACAGTGTCACACCAGATACACCTACTACTACAATACATCTACTACTACAACACAGTGTCACACCAGATACACCTACTACTACAACACAGTGTCACACCAGATACACCTACTGCTACAATACACCTACAACACAGTGTCACACCAGATACACCTACTACTACAACACAGTGTCACACCAGATACACCTACTGCTACAATACACCTACTACTACAACACAGTGTCACACCAGATACACCTACTACTACAACACAGTGTCACACCAGATACACCTACTATTACAACACAGTGTCACACCAGATACACCTACTACTACAACACAGTGTCACACCAGATACACCTACTACTACAACACAGTGTCACACGCGATACACCTACTACTACAACACAGTGTCACACCAGATACACCTACTGCTACAATACACCTACTACTACAACACAGTGTCACACCAGATACACCTACTACTACAACACAGTGTCACACCAGATACACCTACTGCTACAACACAGTGTCACACCAGATACACCTACTGCTACAATACACCTACTACTACAACACAGTGTCACACCAGATTCACCTACTACTACAACACAGTGTCAAACATATACACCTACAACACAGTGTCACACGCGATACACCTATTACTACAACACAGTGTCACACCAGATACACCTACTACTAAAACACAGTGTCACACCAGATACACCTACTACTACAACACAGTGTCACACCAGATACACCTACTACTACAACACAGTGTCACACCAGATACACATACTACTACAATACACCTTACTACTACAACAAAGTATCACACCAGATACACCTACTACTACAACACAGTGTCAAACCAGATGCACCTACTGCTACAACACAGTGTCACACCAGATACACCTACTGCTACAACACAGTGTCAAACCAGATGCACCTACTACTACAACACAGTGTCACACCAGATACACCTACTACTACAACACAGTGTCAAACCATATACACCTACAACACAGTGTCACACCAGATACACCTACTACTACAACACAGTGTCACACCAGATAAAACTACTACTACAACACAGTGTCACACCAGATACACCTACTACTACAACACATTATCACACCAGATACACCTACTACTACAACACAGTTTCACACCAGATACACCTACTACTACAACACAGTGTCACACCACATACACCTACTACTACAACACAGTGTCACACGCGATACACCTACTACTACAACAAAGTGTCACACCAGATGCACCTACTACTACAACACAGTGTCACACCAGATACAACTACTACTACAACACAGTGTCACACCAGATACACCTTCTACTACAACACAGTGTCACACCAGATGCACCTACTACTACAACACAGTGTCACACAAGATACACCTACTACTACAACACAGTGTAACACCAGATACACCTACTACTACAACACAGTGCCACACCAGATACACCTACTACTACAACACAGTGTCACACCAGATACACCTACTGCTACAATACACCTACTACTACAACACAGTGCCACACCAGATACACCTACTACTACAACAGAGTGTCACACCAGATACACCTACTACAACAACACATTGTCAAACATATACACCTACAACTACAACACAGTGTCACACGCGATAAACCTACTACTACAACACAGTGTCACACCAGATACACCTACTACTACAACACAGTGTCACACCAGATACACCTACTGCTACAACACATTATCACACCAGATACACCTTCTACTACAACACAGTGTCACACCAGATACACCTACTACTACAACAGAGTGTCACACCAGATACACCTACTACTACAACACAGTGTCACACCAAATACACCTACTACTACAACACAGTGTCACACCAGATACACCTACTACTACAACACTGTGTCACACCAGATACACCTACTACTACAACACAGTGTCACACCAGATACACCTACTACTACAACACAGTGTCACACCAGATACACCTACTACTACAACACAGTGTCACACCAGATACACCTACTACTACAACACAGTGTCACACCAGATACACCTACTACTACAACACAGTGTCACACGCGATACACCTACTACTACAACACAGTGTCACACCAGATACACCTACTACTACAACACAGTGTCACACGCGATACACCTACTACTACAACACAGTGTCACACCAGATACACCTACTACTACAACACAGTGTCACACCAGATACACATACTACTACAACACAGTGTCACACCAGATACACCTACTACTACAACACAGTGTCACACCAGATGCACCTACTACTACAACACAGTGTCACACCAGATATACCTACTACTAAAACACAGTGTCAAACAAATACACCTACCACACAGTGTCACACCAGATACACCTACTACAACAACACATTGTCAAACATATACACCTACAACTACAACACAGTGTCACACGCGATAAACCTACTACTACAACACAGTGTCACACCAGATACACCTACTACTACAACACAGTGTCACACCAGATACACCTACTACTACAACACATTATCACACCAGATACACCTTCTACTACAACACAGTGTCACACCAGATACACCTACTACTACAACACATTGTCACACCAGATACACCTACTACTACAACACAGTGTCACACCAGATACACCTACTACTACAACACAGTGTCACACCAGATACACCTACTACTACAACACAGTGTCACACGCGATACACCTACTACTACAACACAGTGTCACACCAGATACACCTACTACTACAACACAGTGTCACACCAGATACACATACTACTACAACACAGTGTCACACCAGATACACCTACTACTACAACACAGTGTCACACCAGATGCACCTACTACTACAACACAGTGTCACACCAGATATACCTACTACTAAAACACAGTGTCAAACATATACACCTACAACACAGTGTCACACGCGATACACCTATTACTACAACACAGTGTCACACCAGATACACCTACTACTACAACACAGTGTCACACACGATACACCTACTACTACAACACAGTGTCACACCAGATACACCTACTACTACAACACAGTGTCACACCAGATACACCTACTACTACATCACAGTGGCACACCAGATACACCTACTACTACAATACACCTACTACTACAACACATTATCACACCAGATACACCTACTACTACAACACAGTGTCAAACCAGATACACCTACTGCTACAACACAGTGTCACACCAGATACACCTACTGCTACAATACACCTACTACTACAACACAGTGTCACACCAGATACACCTACTACTACAACACAGTGTCAAACCATATACACCTACAACACAGTGTCACACCAGATACAACTACTACTACTACACAGTGTCACACCAGATACATCTACTACTACAACACATTATCACACCAGATACACCTACTACTACAACACAGTGTCACACCAGATACACCTACTACTACAACACAGTGTCACACCAGATACACCTACTGCTACAATACACCTACTACTACAACACAGTGTCACACCAGATACACCTACTACTACAACAGAGTGTAACACCAGATACACCTACTACTACAACACAGTGTCACACGCGATACACCTACTACTACAACACAGTGTCACACCAGATGCACCTACTACTACAACACAGTGTCAAACCAGATACAGCTACTACTACAACACAGGGTAACACCAGATACACCTACTACTACAACACAGTGTCAAACAAATACACCTACCACACAGTGTCACACCAGATACACCTACTACAACAACACATTGTCAAACATATACACCTACAACTACAACACAGTGTCACACGCGATAAACCTACTACTACAACACAGTGTCACACCAGATACACCTTCTACTACAACACAGTGTCACACCAGATGCACCTACTACTACAACACAGTGTCACACAAGATACACCTACTACTACAACACAGTGTAACACCAGATACACCTACTACTACAACACAGTGCCACACCAGATACACCTACTACTACAACACAGTGTCACACCAGATACACCTACTGCTACAATACACCTACTACTACAACACAGTGCCACACCAGATACACCTACTACTACAACAGAGTGTCACACCAGATACACCTACTACAACAACACATTGTCAAACATATACACCTACAACTACAACACAGTGTCACACGCGATAAACCTACTACTACAACACAGTGTCACACCAGATACACCTACTACTACAACACAGTGTCACACCAGATACACCTACTGCTACAACACATTATCACACCAGATACACCTTCTACTACAACACAGTGTCACACCAGATACACCTACTACTACAACAGAGTGTCACACCAGATACACCTACTACTACAACACAGTGTCACACCAAATACACCTACTACTACAACACAGTGTCACACCAGATACACCTACTACTACAACACTGTGTCACACCAGATACACCTACTACTACAACACAGTGTCACACCAGATACACCTACTACTACAACACAGTGTCACACCAGATACACCTACTACTACAACACAGTGTCACACCAGATACACCTACTACTACAACACAGTGTCACACCAGATACACCTACTACTACAACACAGTGTCACACGCGATACACCTACTACTACAACACAGTGTCACACCAGATACACCTACTACTACAACACAGTGTCACACGCGATACACCTACTACTACAACACAGTGTCACACCAGATACACCTACTACTACAACACAGTGTCACACCAGATACACATACTACTACAACACAGTGTCACACCAGATACACCTACTACTACAACACAGTGTCACACCAGATGCACCTACTACTACAACACAGTGTCACACCAGATATACCTACTACTAAAACACAGTGTCAAACAAATACACCTACCACACAGTGTCACACCAGATACACCTACTACAACAACACATTGTCAAACATATACACCTACAACTACAACACAGTGTCACACGCGATAAACCTACTACTACAACACAGTGTCACACCAGATACACCTACTACTACAACACAGTGTCACACCAGATACACCTACTACTACAACACATTATCACACCAGATACACCTTCTACTACAACACAGTGTCACACCAGATACACCTACTACTACAACACATTGTCACACCAGATACACCTACTACTACAACACAGTGTCACACCAGATACACCTACTACTACAACACAGTGTCACACCAGATACACCTACTACTACAACACAGTGTCACACGCGATACACCTACTACTACAACACAGTGTCACACCAGATACACCTACTACTACAACACAGTGTCACACCAGATACACATACTACTACAACACAGTGTCACACCAGATACACCTACTACTACAACACAGTGTCACACCAGATGCACCTACTACTACAACACAGTGTCACACCAGATATACCTACTACTAAAACACAGTGTCAAACATATACACCTACAACACAGTGTCACACGCGATACACCTATTACTACAACACAGTGTCACACCAGATACACCTACTACTACAACACAGTGTCACACACGATACACCTACTACTACAACACAGTGTCACACCAGATACACCTACTACTACAACACAGTGTCACACCAGATACACCTACTACTACATCACAGTGGCACACCAGATACACCTACTACTACAATACACCTACTACTACAACACATTATCACACCAGATACACCTACTACTACAACACAGTGTCAAACCAGATACACCTACTGCTACAACACAGTGTCACACCAGATACACCTACTGCTACAATACACCTACTACTACAACACAGTGTCACACCAGATACACCTACTACTACAACACAGTGTCAAACCATATACACCTACAACACAGTGTCACACCAGATACAACTACTACTACTACACAGTGTCACACCAGATACATCTACTACTACAACACATTATCACACCAGATACACCTACTACTACAACACAGTGTCACACCAGATACACCTACTACTACAACACAGTGTCACACCAGATACACCTACTGCTACAATACACCTACTACTACAACACAGTGTCACACCAGATACACCTACTACTACAACAGAGTGTAACACCAGATACACCTACTACTACAACACAGTGTCACACGCGATACACCTACTACTACAACACAGTGTCACACCAGATGCACCTACTACTACAACACAGTGTCAAACCAGATACAGCTACTACTACAACACAGGGTAACACCAGATACACCTACTACTACAACACATTGTCAAACAAATACACCTACCACACAGTGTCACACCAGATACACCTACTACAACAACACATTGTCAAACATATACACCTACAACTACAACACAGTGTCACACGCGATAAACCTACTACTACAACACAGTGTCACACCAGATACACCTACTACTACAACACAGTGTCACACCAGATACACCTACTACTACAACACATTATCACACCAGATACACCTTCTACTACAACACAGTGTCACACCAGATACACCTACTACTACAACACATTGTCACACCAGATACACCTACTACTACAACACAGTGTCACACCAGATACACCTACTACTACAACACAGTGTCACACCAGATACACCTACTACTACAACACAGTGTCACACGCGATACACCTACTACTACAACACAGTGTCACACCAGATACACCTACTACTACAACACAGTGTCACACCAGATACACATACTACTACAACACAGTGTCACACCAGATACACCTACTACTACAACACAGTGTCACACCAGATGCACCTACTACTACAACACAGTGTCACACCAGATACACCTACTACTACAACACAGTGTCAAACATATACACCTACAACACAGTGTCACACCAGATACACCTACTACTACAACACAGTGCCACACCAGATACACCTACTACTACAACAGAGTGTCACACCAGATACACCTACTACAACAACACATTGTCAAACATATACACCTACTACTACAACACAGTGTCACACCAGATACACCTACTACTACAACACAGTGTCACACCAGATACACCTACTGCTACAACACATTATCACACCAGATACACCTTCTACTACCACACATTGTCACACCAGATACACCTACTACTACAACACAGTGTCACACCAGATACACCTACTACTACAACACAGTGTCACACCAGATACACCTACTACTACAACACAGTGTCACACCAGATACACCTACTACTACAACAGTGTCACACCAGAGACACCTACTACTACAATACACCTACTACTACAACAAAGTATCACACCAGATACACCTACTACTACAACAGTGTCACACGCGATACACCTACTACTACAACACAGTGTCACACCAGATACACCTACTACTACAACACAGTGTCACACGCGATACACCTACTACTACAACACAGTGTCACACCAGATACACCTACTACTACAACACAGTGTCACACCAGATACACCTACTACTACAACACAGTGTCACACCAGATGCACCTACTACTACAACACAGTGTCACACCAGATGCACCTACTACTACAACACAGTGTCACACCAGATACACCTACTACTACAACACAGTGTCAAACATATACACCTACAACACAGTGTCACACGCGATACACCTACTACTACAACACAGTGTCACACCAGATACACCTACTACTACAACACAGTGTCACACCAGATACACCTACTGCTACAACACATTATCACACCAGATACACCTTCTACTACAACACAGTGTCACACCAGATACACCTACAGCACAGTGTCACACCAGATACACCAACTACTACAACACAGTGTCACACCAGATACACCTACAGCACAGTGTCACACCAGATACACCTACTACTACAACACTGTTACGTTCGTTGAAGGACGGGACGGACCAAGGCGCAGCGTGATATGCATACATGTTTATTATAACGAATAAACACAACGACAAAACAACAAACTAAACGAAACGTGAAGTCCAAGGTAGACAAACAACATACCTCACACGGAACAAGATCCCACAACTAGACTGTGCCAATAGGCTGCTTAAGTATGGGCCCCAATCAGAGACAACGAGCGACAGCTGCCTCTGATTGGGAACCACAACAGCCAACATAGATCCACACATACTAGAATATACAACATATAAAACGCACAACAAAGAATATACACACCCTGACTCAACATTTAAGCGTCCCCTGATTCAGGGCGTGACAAACACAGTGTCACACCAGATACACCTACTACTACAACACAGTGTCACACCAGATACTCCTACTACTACAACACAGTGTCACATCAGATACACCTACTACTACAACACAGTGTCACACCAGATACACCTACTACTACAATACACCTACTACTACAACACAGTGTCACACCAGATACACCTGCTGCTACAACACAGTGTCACACCAGATACACCTACAACTACAACACAGTGTCACACCAGATACACCTACTACTACAACACAGTGTCACACGCGATACACCTACTACTACAACACAGTGTCACACCAGATACACCTACTACTACAACACAGTGTCACACCAGATACACCTACTAATACAACACAGTGTCACACCAGATGCACCTACTACTACAACACAGTGTCACACCAGATGCACCTACTACTACAACACAGTGTCACACCAGATACACCTACTACTACAACACAGTGTCACACCAGATACACCTACTGCTACAACACATTATCACACCAGATACACCTTCTACTACAACACAGTGTCACACCAGATACACCTACAGCACAGTGTCACACCAGATACACCAACTACTACAACACAGTGTCACACCAGATACACCTACTACTACAACACTGTCACGTTCGTTGAAGGACGGGACGGACCAAGGCGCAGCGTGATATGCATACATGTTTATTATAACGAATAAACACAACGACAAAACAACAAACTAAACGAAACGTGAAGTCCAAGGTAGACAAACAACATACCTCACACGGAACAAGATCCCACAACTAGACTGTGCCAATAGGCTGCTTAAGTATGGGCCCCAATCAGAGACAACGAGCGACAGCTGCCTCTGATTGGGAACCACAACAGCCAACATAGATCCACACATACTAGAATATACAACATATAAAACGCACAACAAAGAATATACACACCCTGACTCAACATTTAAGCGTCCCCTGATTCAGGGCGTGACAAACACAGTGTCACACCAGATACACCTACTACTACAACACAGTGTCACACCAGATACACCTGCTGCTACAACACAGTGTCACACCAGATACACCTACAACTACAACACAGTGTCACACCAGATACACCTACTACTACAACACAGTGTCACACCAGATACACCTACAACTACAACACAGTGTCACACCAGATACACCTACTACTACAACAGTGTCACACCAGATACACCTACTACTACAACACAGTGTCACACCAGATACACCTACTGCTACAATACAGTGTCACACCAGATACACATACTACTACAACACAGTGTCACACCAGATACACCTACTCCTACAATACCGTGTCACACCAGATACACCTACTACTACAACACAGTGTCAAACCAGATACACCTACTGCTACAATACAGTGTCACACCAGATACACCTACAACACAGTGTCACACCAGATACACCTACTACTACAACAGAGTGTCACACCAGATACACCTACTACTACAACACAGTGTCACACCAGATACACCTACTACTACAACACAGTGTCACACCAGATACACCTACTACTACAACACAGTGTCACACCAGATACACCTACTACTACAACACAGTGCCACACCAGATACACCTACTACTACAACACAGTGTCACACCAGATGCACCTACTACTACAACACAGTGTCACACAAGATACACCTACTACTACAACACAGTGTAACACCAGATACACCTACTACTACAACACAGTGCCACACCAGATACACCTACTACTACAACAGAGTGTCACACCAGATACACCTACTACAACAACACATTGTCAAACATATACACCTACAACTACAACACAGTGTCACACGCGATACACCTACTACTACAACACAGTGTCACACCAGATACACCTACTACTACAACACAGTGTCACACCAGATACACCTACTGCTACAACACATTATCACACCAGATACACCTTCTACTACAACACAGTGTCACACCAGATACACCTATTTCTACAACACATTGTCACACCAGATACACCTACTACTACAACACAGTGTCACACCAGATACACCTACTACTACAACACAGTGTCACACCAGATACACCTACTACTACAACACAGTGTCACACGCGATACACCTACTACTACAACACAGTGTCACACCAGATACACCTACTACTACAACACAGTGTCACACCAGATACACATACTACTACAACACAGTGTCACACCAGATACACCTACTACTACAACACAGTGTCACACCAGATGCACCTACTACTACAACACCGTGTCACACAAGATACACCTACTACTACAACACAGTGTCAAACATATACACCTACAACACAGTGTCACACCAGATACACCTACTACTACAACACAGTGTAACACCAGATACACCTACTACTACAACACAGTGCCACACCAGATACACCTACTACTACAACACAGTGTCACACCAGATACACCTACTACTACAACACAGTGACACACCAGATACACCTACTACTACAACAGAGTGTCACACCAGATACACCTACTACAACAACACATTGTCAAACATATACACCTACAACTACAACACAGTGTCACAACGATACACCTACTACTACAACACAGTGTCACGCCAGATACACCTACTACTACAACACAGTGTCACACCAGATACACCTACTGCTACAACACATTATCACACCAGATACACCTTCTACTACAACACAGTGTCACACCAGATACACCTACTACTACAACACATTGTCACACCATATACACCTACTACTACAACACAGTGTCACACCAGATACACCTACTGCTACAATACACCTACTACTACAACACAGTGTCACACCAGATACACCTACTACTACAACACAGTGTCACACGCGATACACCTACTACTACAACACAGTGTCACACCAGATACACCTACTACTACAACACAGTGTCACACCAGATACACCTACTACTACAACACAGTGTCACACCAGATACACCTACTACTACAACACAGTGTCACACCAGATGCACCTACTACTACAACACAGTGTCACACCAGATACACCTACTACTACAACACAGTGTCAAACATATACACCTACAACACAGTGTCACACGCGATACACCTACTACTACAACACATTGTCACACCATATACACCTACTACTACAACACAGTGTCACACCAGATACACCTACTGCTACAATACACCTACTACTACAACACAGTGTCACACCAGATACACCTACTACTACAACACAGTGTCACACGCGATACACCTACTACTACAACACAGTGTCACACCAGATACACCTACTACTACAACACAGTGTCACACCAGATACACCTACTACTACAACACAGTGTCACACCAGATACACCTACTACTTCAACACAGTGTCACACCAGATGCACCTACTACTACAACACAGTGTCACACCAGATACACCTACTACTACAACACAGTGTCAAACATATACACCTACAACACAGTGTCACACGCGATACACCTACTACTACAACACAGTGTCACACCAGATACACCTACTACTACAACACTGTGTCACACCAGATACACCTACTGCTACAACACATTATCACACCAGATACACCTTCTACTACAACACAGTGTCACACCAGATACACCTACAGCACAGTGTCACACCAGATACACCTACAGCACAGTGTCACACCAGATACACCTACTACTACAACACAGTGTCACACCAGATACACCTACTACTACATCACTGTCACGTTCGTTGAAGGACGGGACGGACCAAGGCGCAGCGTGATATGCATACATGTTTATTATAACGAATAAACACAACGACAAAACAACAAACTAAACGAAACGTGAAGTCCAAGGTAGACAAACAACATACCTCACACGGAACAAGATCCCACAACTAGACTGTGCCAATAGGCTGCTTAAGTATGGGCCCCAATCAGAGACAACGAGCGACAGCTGCCTCTGATTGGGAACCACAACAGCCAACATAGATCCACACATACTAGAATATACAACATATAAAACGCACAACAAAGAATATACACACCCTGACTCAACATTTATGCGTCCCCTGATTCAGGGCGTGACAAACACAGTGTCACACCAGATACACCTACTACTACAACACAGTGTCACACCAGATACACCTACTACTACAACACAGTGTCACACCAGATACACCTACTACTACAACACAGTGTCACACCAGATACACCTACTACTACAACACAGTGTCACACGCGATACACCTACTACTACAACACAGTGTCACACCAGATACACCTACTGCTACAATACACCTACTACTACAACACAGTGTCACACCAGATACACATACTACTACAACACAGTGTCACACCAGATACTCCTACTACTACAACACAGTGTCACACCAGATACACCTACTACTACAACACAGTGTCACACCAGATACACCTACTACTACAACACAGTGTCACACCAGATACACCTACCACTACAACACAGTGTCACACCAGATACACCTACTACTACAACACAGTGTCACACGCGAAATTACCTACTACTACAACACAGTGTCACACCAGATACACCTACTACTACAACACAGTGTCACACCAGATACACCTACTGCTACAATACACCTACTACCACAACACAGTGTCACACCAGATATACCTACTACTAAAACACAGTGTCAAACATATACACCTACAACTACAACAGAGTGTCACACGCGATACACCTATTACTACAACACAGTGTCACACCAGATACACCTACTACTACAACACAGTGTAACACACGATACACCTACTACTACAACACAGTGTCACACCAGATACACCTACTACTACAACACAGTGTCACACCAGATACACCTACTACTACAACGCAGTGTCACACCAGATACACCTACTGCTACAATACACCTATTACTACAACACAGTGTCACACCAGATTCACCTACTACTACAACACAGTGTCACACCAGATACACCTACTACTACAACACAGTGTCACACCAGATACACCTACTACTACAACAGTGTCACACCAGATACACCTACTACTACAACAGTGTCACACCAGATACACCTACTACTACAATACAGTATCACACCAGATACACCTACTGCTACAATACAGTGTCACACCAGATACACATACTACTACAACAGTGTCACACCAGATACACCTACTGCTACAATACAGTGTCACACCAGATACACCTACTGCTACAACACAGTGTAACACACGATACACCTACTACTACAACACAGTGTCACACCAGATACACCTACTACTACAACACAGTGTCACACCAGATACACCTACTACTACAACGCAGTGTCACACCAGATACACCTACTGCTACAACACAGTGTCACACCAGATACACCTACTGCTACAACACAGTGTCACACCAGATACACCTACTACTACAACAGAGTGTCACACCAGATACACCTACTGCTACAATACACCTACTACTAAAACACAGTGTCACACCAGATACACCTACTACTGCAACACAGTGTCACACCAGATACACCTACTACTACAACAGAGTGTCACACCAGATACACCTACTGCTACAATACACCTACTACTACAACACAGTGTCACACCAGATACACCTACTACTGCAACACAGTGTCACACCAGATACACCTACTACTACAACACAGTGTCACACCAGATACACCTACTACTACAACACAGTGTCACACCAGATACACCTACTACTACAACACAGTGTCACACCAGAAACACCTACTGCTACAATACACCTACTACTACAACACAGTGTCAAACCATATACAACTACTACTACAACAGAGTGTCACACCAGATACACCTACTACTACAACACAGTGTCACACCAAATACACCTACTACTACAACACAGTGTCACACCAGATACACCTACTACTACAACACAGTGTCACACCAGATACACCTACTGCTACAATACACCTACTACTACAACACATTGTCAAACCAGATACACTTAGTACTACAACACAGTGTCACACCAGATACACCTACTGCTACAATACACCTACTACTACAACACAGTGTAACACCAGATACACCTACTACTACAACACAGTGTCACACCAGATGCACCTACTACTACAACACAGTGTCACACCAGATACACCTACTACTACAACACAGTGTCACACCAGATACATCTACCACTACAACACAGTGTCACACCAGATACACCTACTACTACAACACAGTGTCACACCAGATACACCTACTGCTACAATACACCTATTACTACGACACAGTGTAACACCAGATACACCTACTACTACAACACAGTGTCACACCAGATACACCTACTACTACAACACAGTGTCACAACAGATACACCTACTGCTACAATACACCTACTACTACAACACAGTGTCACCTCAGATACACCTACTACTACAACACAGTGTCACACCAGATACACCTACTACTACAACACAGGGTCACACCAGATACACCTACTACTACAACACAGTGTCACACCAGATACACCTACTACTACAACACAGTGTCATACCAGATACACCTACTACTACAACACAGTGTCACACCAGATACACCTACTACTACAACAGTGTCACACCAGATACACCTACTACTACAACAGTGTCACACCAGATACACCTACTACTACAATACAGTATCACACCAGATACACCTACTGCTACAATACAGTGTCACACCAGATACACATACTACTACAACAGTGTCACACCAGATACACCTACTGCTACAATACAGTGTCACACCAGATACACCTACTGCTACAACACAGTGTAACACACGATACACCTACTACTACAACACAGTGTCACACCAGATACACCTACTACTACAACACAGTGTCACACCAGATACACCTACTACTACAACGCAGTGTCACACCAGATACACCTACTGCTACAACACAGTGTCACACCAGATACACCTACTGCTACAACACAGTGTCACACCAGATACACCTACTACTACAACAGAGTGTCACACCAGATACACCTACTGCTACAATACACCTACTACTAAAACACAGTGTCACACCAGATACACCTACTACTGCAACACAGTGTCACACCAGATACACCTACTACTACAACAGAGTGTCACACCAGATACACCTACTGCTACAATACACCTACTACTACAACACAGTGTCACACCAGATACACCTACTACTACAACACAGTGTCACACCAGATACACCTACTACTACAACGCAGTGTCACACCAGATACACCTACTGCTACAATACACCTATTACTACAACACAGTGTCACACCAGATTCACCTACTACTACAACACAGTGTCACACCAGATACACCTACTACTACAACACAGTGTCACACCAGATACACCTACTACTACAACAGTGTCACACCAGATACACCTACTACTACAACAGTGTCACACCAGATACACCTACTACTACAATACAGTATCACACCAGATACACCTACTGCTACAATACAGTGTCACACCAGATACACATACTACTACAACAGTGTCACACCAGATACACCTACTGCTACAATACAGTGTCACACCAGATACACCTACTGCTACAACACAGTGTAACACACGATACACCTACTACTACAACACAGTGTCACACCAGATACACCTACTACTACAACACAGTGTCACACCAGATACACCTACTACTACAACGCAGTGTCACACCAGATACACCTACTGCTACAACACAGTGTCACACCAGATACACCTACTGCTACAACACAGTGTCACACCAGATACACCTACTACTACAACAGAGTGTCACACCAGATACACCTACTGCTACAATACACCTACTACTAAAACACAGTGTCACACCAGATACACCTACTACTGCAACACAGTGTCACACCAGATACACCTACTACTACAACAGAGTGTCACACCAGATACACCTACTGCTACAATACACCTACTACTACAACACAGTGTCACACCAGATACACCTACTACTGCAACACAGTGTCACACCAGATACACCTACTACTACAACACAGTGTCACACCAGATACACCTACTACTACAACACAGTGTCACACCAGATACACCTACTACTACAACACAGTGTCACACCAGAAACACCTACTGCTACAATACACCTACTACTACAACACAGTGTCAAACCATATACAACTACTACTACAACAGAGTGTCACACCAGATACACCTACTACTACAACACAGTGTCACACCAAATACACCTACTACTACAACACAGTGTCACACCAGATACACCTACTACTACAACACAGTGTCACACCAGATACACCTACTGCTACAATACACCTACTACTACAACACATTGTCAAACCAGATACACTTAGTACTACAACACAGTGTCACACCAGATACACCTACTGCTACAATACACCTACTACTACAACACAGTGTAACACCAGATACACCTACTACTACAACACAGTGTCACACCAGATGCACCTACTACTACAACACAGTGTCACACCAGATACACCTACTACTACAACACAGTGTCACACCAGATACATCTACCACTACAACACAGTGTCACACCAGATACACCTACTACTACAACACAGTGTCACACCAGATACACCTACTGCTACAATACACCTATTACTACGACACAGTGTAACACCAGATACACCTACTACTACAACACAGTGTCACACCAGATACACCTACTACTACAACACAGTGTCACAACAGATACACCTACTGCTACAATACACCTACTACTACAACACAGTGTCACCTCAGATACACCTACTACTACAACACAGTGTCACACCAGATACACCTACTACTACAACACAGGGTCACACCAGATACACCTACTACTACAACACAGTGTCACACCAGATACACCTACTACTACAACACAGTGTCATACCAGATACACCTACTACTACAACACAGTGTCACACCAGATACACCTACTACTACAACAGTGTCACACCAGATACACCTACTACTACAACAGTGTCACACCAGATACACCTACTACTACAATACAGTATCACACCAGATACACCTACTGCTACAATACAGTGTCACACCAGATACACATACTACTACAACAGTGTCACACCAGATACACCTACTGCTACAATACAGTGTCACACCAGATACACCTACTGCTACAACACAGTGTAACACACGATACACCTACTACTACAACACAGTGTCACACCAGATACACCTACTACTACAACACAGTGTCACACCAGATACACCTACTACTACAACGCAGTGTCACACCAGATACACCTACTGCTACAACACAGTGTCACACCAGATACACCTACTGCTACAACACAGTGTCACACCAGATACACCTACTACTACAACAGAGTGTCACACCAGATACACCTACTGCTACAATACACCTACTACTAAAACACAGTGTCACACCAGATACACCTACTACTGCAACACAGTGTCACACCAGATACACCTACTACTACAACAGAGTGTCACACCAGATACACCTACTGCTACAATACACCTACTACTACAACACAGTGTCACACCAGATACACCTACTACTGCAACACAGTGTCACACCAGATACACCTACTACTACAACACAGTGTCACACCAGATACACCTACTACTACAACACAGTGTCACACCAGATACACCTACTACTACAACACAGTGTCACACCAGAAACACCTACTGCTACAATACACCTACTACTACAACACAGTGTCAAACCATATACAACTACTACTACAACAGAGTGTCACACCAGATACACCTACTACTACAACACAGTGTCACACCAAATACACCTACTACTACAACACAGTGTCACACCAGATACACCTACTACTACAACACAGTGTCACACCAGATACACCTACTGCTACAATACACCTACTACTACAACACATTGTCAAACCAGATACACTTAGTACTACAACACAGTGTCACACCAGATACACCTACTGCTACAATACACCTACTACTACAACACAGTGTAACACCAGATACACCTACTACTACAACACAGTGTCACACCAGATGCACCTACTACTACAACACAGTGTCACACCAGATACACCTACTACTACAACACAGTGTCACACCAGATACATCTACCACTACAACACAGTGTCACACCAGATACACCTACTACTACAACACAGTGTCACACCAGATACACCTACTGCTACAATACACCTATTACTACGACACAGTGTAACACCAGATACACCTACTACTACAACACAGTGTCACACCAGATACACCTACTACTACAACACAGTGTCACAACAGATACACCTACTGCTACAATACACCTACTACTACAACACAGTGTCACCTCAGATACACCTACTACTACAACACAGTGTCACACCAGATACACCTACTACTACAACACAGGGTCACACCAGATACACCTACTACTACAACACAGTGTCACACCAGATACACCTACTACTACAACACAGTGTCATACCAGATACACCTACTACCACAACACAGTGTCACACCAGATACACCTACTGCTACAACACTGTGTCACACCAGATACACCTACTGCTACAATACATCTACTACTACAACACAGTGTCACACCAGATACACCTACTACTACAACACAGTGTCACACCAGATACACCTACTGCTACAATACACCTACTACTACAACACGGTGTCACACCAGATACACCTACTACTACAACACAGTGTCACACCAGATACACCTACTACTACAACACAGTGTCACACCAGATACACCTACTACTACAACACAGTGTCACACCAGATACACCTACTACTACAACACAGTGTCAAACCAGATACACCTACTACTACAACACAGTGTCACACGCGATACACCTACTACTACAACACAGTGTCACACCAGATACACCTACTGCTACAATACACCTACTACTACAACACAGTGTCACACCAGATACACCTACTACTACAACACAGTGTCACACCAGATACACCTACTGCTACAACACAGTGTCACACCAGATACACCTACTGCTACAATACACCTACTACTACAACACAGTGTCACACCAGATTCACATACTACTACAACACAGTGTCAAACATATACACCTACTGCTACAACACAGTGTCACACCAGATACACCAACTGCTACAATACACCTACTACTACAACACAGTGTCACACCAGATATACCTACTACTAAAACACAGTGTCAAACATATACACCTACAACTACAACACAGTGTCACACGCGATACACCTATTACTACAACACAGTGTCACACCAGATACACCTACTACTACAACACAGTGTCACACAAGATACACCTACTACTACAACACAGTGTCACACCAGATACACCTACTACTACAACACAGTGTCACACCAGATACACCTACTACTACAACACAGTGTCACACCAGATACACCTACTGCTACAACACAGTGTCACACCAGACACACCTACTGCTACAATACACCTACTACTACAACACAGTGTCACACGAAATACACCTACTACTACAACACAGTGTCACACCAGATACACCTACTACTACAACACAGTGTCACACCAGATACACCTACTACTACAACACAGTGTCACACCAGATACACCTACTACTACAACACAGTGTCACACCAGATCCACCTACTACTACAACACAGTGTCACACCAGACACACCTACTGCTACAATACACCTACTACTACTACTACACAGTGTCACACCAGATACACCTACTACTACAACACAGTGTCACACCAGATACACCTACTGCTACAACACAGTGTCACACCAGATACACCTACTACTACAACACAGTGTCACACCAGATACACCTACTACTACAACACAGTGTCACACCAGACACACCTACTGCTACAACACACCTACTACTACTACTACACAGTGTCACACCAGATACACCTACTACTACAACACAGTGTCACACCAGATACACCTACTGCTACAACACAGTGTCACACCAGATACACCTACTACTACAACACAGTGTCACACCAGATACACCTACTACTACAACACAGTGTCACACCAGATACACCTACTACTACAACACAGTGTCACACCAGATACACCTACTACTACAACACAGTGTCACACCAGATACACCTACTACTACAACACAGTGTCACACCAGATACACCTACTACTACAACACAGTGTCACACCAGATACACCTACTACTACAACACAGTGTCACACCAGATACACATACTACTACAACACAGTGTCACACCAGATGCACCTACTACTACAACACAGTGTCACACCAGATACACCTACTACTACAACACAGTGTCACACCAGATACACCTACTGCTACAACACAGTGTCACACCAGACACACCTACTGCTACAATACACCTACTACTACAACACAGTGTCACACCAGATACACCTACTACTACAACACAGTGTCACACCAGATACACCTACTGCTACAATACACCTACTACTACAACACAGTGTCAAACCAGATACACTTAGTACTACAACACAGTGTCACACCAGATACACCTACTGCTACAACACAGTGTCACACCAGATACACCTACTGCTACAACACAGTGTCACACCAGATACACCTACTACTACAACACAGTGTCACACCAGATCCACCTACTACTACAACACAGTGTCACACCAGACACACCTACTGCTACAATACACCTACTACTACTACTACACAGTGTCACACCAGATACACCTACTACTACAACACAGTGTCACACCAGATACACCTACTGCTACAACACAGTGTCACACCAGATACACCTACTGCTACAATACACCTACTACTACAACACATTGTCACACCAGATTCACCTACTACTACAACACAGTGTCAAACATATACACCTACTGCTACAACACAGTGTCACACCAGATACACCAACTGCTACAATACACCTACTACTACAACACAGTGTCACACCAGATATACCTACTACTAAAACACAGTGTCAAACATATACACCTACAACTACAACACAGTGTCACACGCGATACACCTATTACTACAACACAGTGTCACACCAGATACACCTACTACTACAACACAGTGTCACACAAGATACACCTACTACTACAACACAGTGTCACACCAGATACACCTACTACTACAACACAGTGTCACACCAGATACACCTACTACTACAACACAGTGTCACACCAGATACACCTACTACTACAACACAGTGTCACACAAGATACACCTACTACTACAACACAGTGTCACACCAGATACACCTACTACTACAACACAGTGTCACACCAGATACACCTACTACTACAACACAGTGTCACACCAGACACACCTACTGCTACAATACACCTACTACTACTACTACACAGTGTCACACCAGATACACCTACTACTACAACACAGTGTCACACCAGATACACCTACTGCTACAACACAGTGTCACACCAGACACACCTACTGCTACAATACACCTACTACTACTACTACACAGTGTCACACCAGATACACCTACTACTACAACACAGTGTCACACCAGATACACCTACTGCTACAACACAGTGTCACACCAGATACACCTACTACTACAACACAGTGTCACACCAGATACACCTACTACTACAACACAGTGTCACACCAGACACACCTACTGCTACAATAAGCCTACTACTACTACTACACAGTGTCACACCAGATACACATACTACTACAACACAGTGTCACACCAGATACACCTACTGCTACAACACAGTGTCACACCAGATACACCTACTACTACAACACAGTGTCACACCAGATACACCTACTACTACAACACAGTGTCACACCAGATACACCTACTACTACAACACAGTGTCACACCAGATACACCTACTGCTACAACACAGTGTCACACCAGATACACCTACTACTACAACACAGTGTCACACCAGATACACCTACAACTACAACACAGTGTCACACGCGATACACCTATTACTACAACACAGTGTCACACCAGATACACCTACTACTACAACACAGTGTCACACAAGATACACCTACTACTACAACACAGTGTCACACCAGATACACCTACTACTACAACACAGTGTCACACCAGATACACCTACTACTACAACACAGTGTCACACCAGATACACCTACTACTACAACACAGTGTCACACCAGATACACCTACTACTACAACACAGTGTCACACCAGATACACCTACTGCTACAACACAGTGTCACACCAGATACACCTACTACTACAACACAGTGTCACACCAGATACACCTACTGCTACAACACAGTGTCACACCAGATACACCTACTACTACAACACAGTGTCACACCAGATACACCTACTACTACAACACAGTGTCACACCAGACACACCTACTGCTACAATACACCTACTACTACTACTACACAGTGTCACACCAGATACACATACTACTACAACACAGTGTCACACCAGATACACCTACTACTACAACACAGTGTCACACCAGATACACCTACTACTACAATACACCTACTACTACAACACATTATCACACCAGATACACCTACTACTACAACACAGTGTCAAACCAGATACACCTACTGCTACAACACAGTGTCACACCAGATACACCTACTGCTACAATACACCTACTACTACAACACAGTGTCACACCAGATACACCTACTACTACAACACAGTGTCAAACCATATACACCTACAACACAGTGTCACACCAGATACAACTACTACTACTACACAGTGTCACACCAGATACATCTACTACTACAACACATTATCACACCAGATACACCTACTACTACAACACAGTGTCACACCAGATACACCTACTACTACAACACAGTGTCACACCAGATACACCTACTGCTACAATACACCTACTACTACAACACAGTGTCACACCAGATACACCTACTACTACAACAGAGTGTAACACCAGATACACCTACTACTACAACACAGTGTCACACGCGATACACCTACTACTACAACACAGTGTCACACCAGATGCACCTACTACTACAACACAGTGTCAAACCAGATACAGCTACTACTACAACACAGGGTAACACCAGATACACCTACTACTACAACACAGTGTCAAACAAATACACCTACCACACAGTGTCACACCAGATACACCTACTACAACAACACATTGTCAAACATATACACCTACAACTACAACACAGTGTCACACGCGATAAACCTACTACTACAACACAGTGTCACACCAGATACACCTACTACTACAACACAGTGTCACACCAGATACACCTACTACTACAACACATTATCACACCAGATACACCTTCTACTACAACACAGTGTCACACCAGATACACCTACTACTACAACACATTGTCACACCAGATACACCTACTACTACAACACAGTGTCACACCAGATACACCTACTACTACAACACAGTGTCACACCAGATACACCTACTACTACAACACAGTGTCACACGCGATACACCTACTACTACAACACAGTGTCACACCAGATACACCTACTACTACAACACAGTGTCACACCAGATACACATACTACTACAACACAGTGTCACACCAGATACACCTACTACTACAACACAGTGTCACACCAGATGCACCTACTACTACAACACAGTGTCACACCAGATACACCTACTACTACAACACAGTGTCAAACATATACACCTACAACACAGTGTCACACCAGATACACCTACTACTACAACACAGTGCCACACCAGATACACCTACTACTACAACAGAGTGTCACACCAGATACACCTACTACAACAACACATTGTCAAACATATACACCTACTACTACAACACAGTGTCACACCAGATACACCTACTACTACAACACAGTGTCACACCAGATACACCTACTGCTACAACACATTATCACACCAGATACACCTTCTACTACCACACATTGTCACACCAGATACACCTACTACTACAACACAGTGTCACACCAGATACACCTACTACTACAACACAGTGTCACACCAGATACACCTACTACTACAACACAGTGTCACACCAGATACACCTACTACTACAACAGTGTCACACCAGAGACACCTACTACTACAATACACCTACTACTACAACAAAGTATCACACCAGATACACCTACTACTACAACAGTGTCACACGCGATACACCTACTACTACAACACAGTGTCACACCAGATACACCTACTACTACAACACAGTGTCACACGCGATACACCTACTACTACAACACAGTGTCACACCAGATACACCTACTACTACAACACAGTGTCACACCAGATACACCTACTACTACAACACAGTGTCACACCAGATGCACCTACTACTACAACACAGTGTCACACCAGATGCACCTACTACTACAACACAGTGTCACACCAGATACACCTACTACTACAACACAGTGTCAAACATATACACCTACAACACAGTGTCACACGCGATACACCTACTACTACAACACAGTGTCACACCAGATACACCTACTACTACAACACAGTGTCACACCAGATACACCTACTGCTACAACACATTATCACACCAGATACACCTTCTACTACAACACAGTGTCACACCAGATACACCTACAGCACAGTGTCACACCAGATACACCAACTACTACAACACAGTGTCACACCAGATACACCTACAGCACAGTGTCACACCAGATACACCAACTACTACAACACTGTTACGTTCGTTGAAGGACGGGACGGACCAAGGCGCAGCGTGATATGCATACATGTTTATTATAACGAATAAACACAACGACAAAACAACAAACTAAACGAAACGTGAAGTCCAAGGTAGACAAACAACATACCTCACACGGAACAAGATCCCACAACTAGACTGTGCCAATAGGCTGCTTAAGTATGGGCCCCAATCAGAGACAACGAGCGACAGCTGCCTCTGATTGGGAACCACAACAGCCAACATAGATCCACACATACTAGAATATACAACATATAAAACGCACAACAAAGAATATACACACCCTGACTCAACATTTAAGCGTCCCCTGATTCAGGGCGTGACAAACACAGTGTCACACCAGATACACCTACTACTACAACACAGTGTCACACCAGATACTCCTACTACTACAACACAGTGTCACATCAGATACACCTACTACTACAACACAGTGTCACACCAGATACACCTACTACTACAATACACCTACTACTACAACACAGTGTCACACCAGATACACCTGCTGCTACAACACAGTGTCACACCAGATACACCTACAACTACAACACAGTGTCACACCAGATACACCTACTACTACAACACAGTGTCACACGCGATACACCTACTACTACAACACAGTGTCACACCAGATACACCTACTACTACAACACAGTGTCACACCAGATACACCTACTACTACAACACAGTGTCACACCAGATGCACCTACTACTACAACACAGTGTCACACCAGATGCACCTACTACTACAACACAGTGTCACACCAGATACACCTACTACTACAACACAGTGTCACACCAGATACACCTACTGCTACAACACATTATCACACCAGATACACCTTCTACTACAACACAGTGTCACACCAGATACACCTACAGCACAGTGTCACACCAGATACACCAACTACTACAACACAGTGTCACACCAGATACACCTACTACTACAACACTGTCACGTTCGTTGAAGGACGGGACGGACCAAGGCGCAGCGTGATATGCATACATGTTTATTATAACGAATAAACACAACGACAAAACAACAAACTAAACGAAACGTGAAGTCCAAGGTAGACAAACAACATACCTCACACGGAACAAGATCCCACAACTAGACTGTGCCAATAGGCTGCTTAAGTATGGGCCCCAATCAGAGACAACGAGCGACAGCTGCCTCTGATTGGGAACCACAACAGCCAACATAGATCCACACATACTAGAATATACAACATATAAAACGCACAACAAAGAATATACACACCCTGACTCAACATTTAAGCGTCCCCTGATTCAGGGCGTGACAAACACAGTGTCACACCAGATACACCTACTACTACAACACAGTGTCACACCAGATACACCTGCTGCTACAACACAGTGTCACACCAGATACACCTACAACTACAACACAGTGTCACACCAGATACACCTACTACTACAACACAGTGTCACACCAGATACACCTACAACTACAACACAGTGTCACACCAGATACACCTACTACTACAACAGTGTCACACCAGATACACCTACTACTACAACAGTGTCACACCAGATACACCTACTGCTACAATACAGTGTCACACCAGATACACATACTACTACAACACAGTGTCACACCAGATACACCTACTCCTACAATACAGTGTCACACCAGATACACCTACTACTACAACACAGTGTCAAACCAGATACACCTACTGCTACAATACAGTGTCACACCAGATACACCTACAACACAGTGTCACACCAGATACACCTACTACTACAACAGAGTGTCACACCAGATACACCTACTACTACAACACAGTGTCACACCAGATACACCTACTACTACAACACAGTGTCACACCAGATACACCTACTACTACAACACAGTGTCACACCAGATACACCTACTACTACAACACAGTGCCACACCAGATACACCTACTACTACAACACAGTGTCACACCAGATGCACCTACTACTACAACACAGTGTCACACAAGATACACCTACTACTACAACACAGTGTAACACCAGATACACCTACTACTACAACACAGTGCCACACCAGATACACCTACTACTACAACAGAGTGTCACACCAGATACACCTACTACAACAACACATTGTCAAACATATACACCTACAACTACAACACAGTGTCACACGCGATACACCTACTACTACAACACAGTGTCACACCAGATACACCTACTACTACAACACAGTGTCACACCAGATACACCTACTACTACAACACAGTGTCACACCAGATACACCTACTACTACAACACAGTGTCACACGCGATACACCTACTACTACAACACAGTGTCACACCAGATACACCTACTACTACAACACAGTGTCACACCAGATACACATACTACTACAACACAGTGTCACACCAGATACACCTACTACTACAACACAGTGTCACACCAGATGCACCTACTACTACAACACCGTGTCACACAAGATACACCTACTACTACAACACAGTGTCAAACATATACACCTACAACACAGTGTCACACCAGATACACCTACTACTACAACACAGTGTAACACCAGATACACCTACTACTACAACACAGTGCCACACCAGATACACCTACTACTACAACACAGTGTCACACCAGATACACCTACTACTACAACACAGTGACACACCAGATACACCTACTACTACAACAGAGTGTCACACCAGATACACCTACTACAACAACACATTGTCAAACATATACACCTACAACTACAACACAGTGTCACAACGATACACCTACTACTACAACACAGTGTCACGCCAGATACACCTACTACTACAACACAGTGTCACACCAGATACACCTACTGCTACAACACATTATCACACCAGATACACCTTCTACTACAACACAGTGTCACACCAGATACACCTACTACTACAACACATTGTCACACCATATACACCTACTACTACAACACAGTGTCACACCAGATACACCTACTGCTACAATACACCTACTACTACAACACAGTGTCACACCAGATTCACCTACTACTACAACACAGTGTCAAACATATACACCTACTGCTACAACACAGTGTCACACCAGATACACCAACTGCTACAATACACCTACTACTACAACACAGTGTCACACCAGATATACCTACTACTAAAACACAGTGTCAAACATATACACCTACAACTACAACACAGTGTCACACGCGATACACCTATTACTACAACACAGTGTCACACCAGATACACCTACTACTACAACACAGTGTCACACAAGATACACCTACTACTACAACACAGTGTCACACCAGATACACCTACTACTACAACACAGTGTCACACCAGATACACCTACTACTACAACACAGTGTCACACCAGATACACCTACTACTACAACACAGTGTCACACAAGATACACCTACTACTACAACACAGTGTCACACCAGATACACCTACTACTACAACACAGTGTCACACCAGATACACCTACTACTACAACACAGTGTCACACCAGACACACCTACTGCTACAATACACCTACTACTACTACTACACAGTGTCACACCAGATACACCTACTACTACAACACAGTGTCACACCAGATACACCTACTGCTACAACACAGTGTCACACCAGACACACCTACTGCTACAATACACCTACTACTACTACTACACAGTGTCACACCAGATACACCTACTACTACAACACAGTGTCACACCAGATACACCTACTGCTACAACACAGTGTCACACCAGATACACCTACTACTACAACACAGTGTCACACCAGATACACCTACTACTACAACACAGTGTCACACCAGACACACCTACTGCTACAATACACCTACTACTACTACTACACAGTGTCACACCAGATACACATACTACTACAACACAGTGTCACACCAGATACACCTACTGCTACAACACAGTGTCACACCAGATACACCTACTACTACAACACAGTGTCACACCAGATACACCTACTACTACAACACAGTGTCACACCAGATACACCTACTACTACAACACAGTGTCACACCAGATACACCTACTGCTACAACACAGTGTCACACCAGATACACCTACTACTACAACACAGTGTCACACCAGATACACCTACAACTACAACACAGTGTCACACGCGATACACCTATTACTACAACACAGTGTCACACCAGATACACCTACTACTACAACACAGTGTCACACAAGATACACCTACTACTACAACACAGTGTCACACCAGATACACCTACTACTACAACACAGTGTCACACCAGATACACCTACTACTACAACACAGTGTCACACCAGATACACCTACTACTACAACACAGTGTCACACCAGATACACCTACTACTACAACACAGTGTCACACCAGATACACCTACTGCTACAACACAGTGTCACACCAGATACACCTACTACTACAACACAGTGTCACACCAGATACACCTACTGCTACAACACAGTGTCACACCAGATACACCTACTACTACAACACAGTGTCACACCAGATACACCTACTACTACAACACAGTGTCACACCAGACACACCTACTGCTACAATACACCTACTACTACTACTACACAGTGTCACACCAGATACACATACTACTACAACACAGTGTCACACCAGATACACCTACTGCTACAACACAGTGTCACACCAGATACACCTACTACTACAACACAGTGTCACACCAGATACACCTACTACTACAACACAGTGTCACACCAGATACACCTACTACTACAACACAGTGTCACACCAGATACACCTACTACTACAACACAGTGTCACACCAGATACACCTACTGCTACAACACAGTGTCACACCAGATACACCTACTACTACAACACAGTGCCACACCAGATACACCTACTACTACAACACAGTGTCACACCAGATGCACCTACTACTACAACACAGTGTCACACAAGATACACCTACTACTACAACACAGTGTAACACCAGATACACCTACTACTACAACACAGTGCCACACCAGATACACCTACTACTACAACAGAGTGTCACACCAGATACACCTACTACAACAACACATTGTCAAACATATACACCTACAACTACAACACAGTGTCACACGCGATACACCTACTACTACAACACAGTGTCACACCAGATACACCTACTACTACAACACAGTGTCACACCAGATACACCTACTACTACAACACAGTGTCACACCAGATACACCTACTACTACAACACAGTGTCACACGCGATACACCTACTACTACAACACAGTGTCACACCAGATACACCTACTACTACAACACAGTGTCACACCAGATACACATACTACTACAACACAGTGTCACACCAGATACACCTACTACTACAACACAGTGTCACACCAGATGCACCTACTACTACAACACCGTGTCACACAAGATACACCTACTACTACAACACAGTGTCAAACATATACACCTACAACACAGTGTCACACCAGATACACCTACTACTACAACACAGTGTAACACCAGATACACCTACTACTACAACACAGTGCCACACCAGATACACCTACTACTACAACACAGTGTCACACCAGATACACCTACTACTACAACACAGTGACACACCAGATACACCTACTACTACAACAGAGTGTCACACCAGATACACCTACTACAACAACACATTGTCAAACATATACACCTACAACTACAACACAGTGTCACAACGATACACCTACTACTACAACACAGTGTCACGCCAGATACACCTACTACTACAACACAGTGTCACACCAGATACACCTACTGCTACAACACATTATCACACCAGATACACCTTCTACTACAACACAGTGTCACACCAGATACACCTACTACTACAACACATTGTCACACCATATACACCTACTACTACAACACAGTGTCACACCAGATACACCTACTGCTACAATACACCTACTACTACAACACAGTGTCACACCAGATTCACCTACTACTACAACACAGTGTCAAACATATACACCTACTGCTACAACACAGTGTCACACCAGATACACCAACTGCTACAATACACCTACTACTACAACACAGTGTCACACCAGATATACCTACTACTAAAACACAGTGTCAAACATATACACCTACAACTACAACACAGTGTCACACGCGATACACCTATTACTACAACACAGTGTCACACCAGATACACCTACTACTACAACACAGTGTCACACAAGATACACCTACTACTACAACACAGTGTCACACCAGATACACCTACTACTACAACACAGTGTCACACCAGATACACCTACTACTACAACACAGTGTCACACCAGATACACCTACTACTACAACACAGTGTCACACAAGATACACCTACTACTACAACACAGTGTCACACCAGATACACCTACTACTACAACACAGTGTCACACCAGATACACCTACTACTACAACACAGTGTCACACCAGACACACCTACTGCTACAATACACCTACTACTACTACTACACAGTGTCACACCAGATACACCTACTACTACAACACAGTGTCACACCAGATACACCTACTGCTACAACACAGTGTCACACCAGACACACCTACTGCTACAATACACCTACTACTACTACTACACAGTGTCACACCAGATACACCTACTACTACAACACAGTGTCACACCAGATACACCTACTGCTACAACACAGTGTCACACCAGATACACCTACTACTACAACACAGTGTCACACCAGATACACCTACTACTACAACACAGTGTCACACCAGACACACCTACTGCTACAATACACCTACTACTACTACTACACAGTGTCACACCAGATACACATACTACTACAACACAGTGTCACACCAGATACACCTACTGCTACAACACAGTGTCACACCAGATACACCTACTACTACAACACAGTGTCACACCAGATACACCTACTACTACAACACAGTGTCACACCAGATACACCTACTACTACAACACAGTGTCACACCAGATACACCTACTGCTACAACACAGTGTCACACCAGATACACCTACTACTACAACACAGTGTCACACCAGATACACCTACAACTACAACACAGTGTCACACGCGATACACCTATTACTACAACACAGTGTCACACCAGATACACCTACTACTACAACACAGTGTCACACAAGATACACCTACTACTACAACACAGTGTCACACCAGATACACCTACTACTACAACACAGTGTCACACCAGATACACCTACTACTACAACACAGTGTCACACCAGATACACCTACTACTACAACACAGTGTCACACCAGATACACCTACTACTACAACACAGTGTCACACCAGATACACCTACTGCTACAACACAGTGTCACACCAGATACACCTACTACTACAACACAGTGTCACACCAGATACACCTACTGCTACAACACAGTGTCACACCAGATACACCTACTACTACAACACAGTGTCACACCAGATACACCTACTACTACAACACAGTGTCACACCAGACACACCTACTGCTACAATACACCTACTACTACTACTACACAGTGTCACACCAGATACACATACTACTACAACACAGTGTCACACCAGATACACCTACTGCTACAACACAGTGTCACACCAGATACACCTACTACTACAACACAGTGTCACACCAGATACACCTACTACTACAACACAGTGTCACACCAGATACACCTACTACTACAACACAGTGTCACACCAGATACACCTACTGCTACAACACAGTGTCACACCAGATACACCTACTACTACAACACAGTGTCACACCAGATACACCTACAACTACAACACAGTGTCACACGCGATACACCTATTACTACAACACAGTGTCACACCAGATACACCTACTACTACAACACAGTGTCACACAAGATACACCTACTACTACAACACAGTGTCACACCAGATACACCTACTACTACAACACAGTGTCACACCAGATACACCTACTACTACAACACAGTGTCACACCAGATACACCTACTACTACAACACAGTGTCACACCAGATACACCTACTACTACAACACAGTGTCACACCAGATACACATACTACTACAACACAGTGTCACACCAGATCCACCTACTACTACAACACAGTGTCACACCAGACACACCTACTGCTACAATACACCTACTACTACTACTACACAGTGTCACACCAGATACACCTACTACTACAACACAGTGTCACACCAGATACACCTACTGCTACAACACAGTGTCACACCAGACACACCTACTGCTACAATACACCTACTACTACTACTACACAGTGTCACACCAGATACACCTACTACTACAACACAGTGTCACACCAGATACACCTACTGCTACAACACAGTGTCACACCAGATACACCTACTACTACAACACAGTGTCACACCAGATACACCTACTACTACAACACAGTGTCACACCAGACACACCTACTGCTACAATACACCTACTACTACTACTACACAGTGTCACACCAGATACACATACTACTACAACACAGTGTCACACCAGATACACCTACTGCTACAACACAGTGTCACACCAGATACACCTACTACTACAACACAGTGTCACACCAGATACACCTACTACTACAACACAGTGTCACACCAGATACACCTACTACTACAACACAGTGTCACACCAGATACACCTACTGCTACAACACAGTGTCACACCAGATACACCTACTACTACAACACAGTGTCACACCAGATACACCTACTACTACAACACAGTGTCACACCAGATACACCTACTACTACAACACAGTGTCACACCAGATACACCTACTACTACAACACAGTGTCACACCAGATGCACCTACTACTACAACACAGTGTCACACCAGATACACCTACTACTACAACACAGTGTCACACCAGATACACCTACTGCTACAACACAGTGTCACACCAGACACACCTACTGCTACAAAACACCTACTACTACAACACAGTGTCACACCAGATACACCTACTACTACAACACAGTGTCACACCAGATACACCTACTACTACAACACAGTGTCACACCAGATACACCTACTACTACAACACAGTGTCACACCAGATACACCTACTGCTACAACACAGTGTCACACCAGTTACACCTACTACTACAACACAGTGTCACACCAGATCCACCTACTACTACAACACAGTGTCACACCAGACACACCTACTGCTACAATACACCTACTACTACTACTACACAGTGTCACACCAGATACACCTACTACTACAACACAGTGTCACACCAGATACACCTACTGCTACAACACAGTGTCACACCAGATACACCTACTACTACAACACAGTGTCACACCAGATACACCTACTACTACAACACAGTGTCACACCAGACACACCTACTGCTACAACACACCTACTACTACTACTACACAGTGTCACACCAGATACACCTACTACTACAACACAGTGTCACACCAGATACACCTACTGCTACAACACAGTGTCACACCAGATACACCTACTACTACAACACAGTGTCACACCAGATACACCTACTACTACAACACAGTGTCACACCAGATACACCTACTACTACAACACAGTGTCACACCAGATACACCTACTACTACAACACAGTGTCACACCAGATACACCTACTACTACAACACAGTGTCACACCAGATACACCTACTACTACAACACAGTGTCACACCAGATACACCTACTACTACAATACAGTGTCACACCAGATACACATACTACTACAACACAGTGTCACACCAGATGCACCTACTACTACAACACAGTGTCACACCAGATACACCTACTACTACAACACAGTGTCACACCAGATACACCTACTGCTACAACACAGTGTCACACCAGACATACCTACTGCTACAATACACCTACTACTACAACACAGTGTCACACCAGATACACCTACTACTACAACACAGTGTCACACCAGATACACCTACTGCTACAATACACCTACTACTACAACACAGTGTCAAACCAGATACACTTAGTACTACAACACAGTGTCACACCAGATACACCTACTGCTACAACACAGTGTCACACCAGATACACCTACTGCTACAACACAGTGTCACACCAGATACACCTACTACTACAACACAGTGTCACACCAGATCCACCTACTACTACAACACAGTGTCACACCAGACACACCTACTGCTACAATACACCTACTACTACTACTACACAGTGTCACACCAGATACACCTACTACTACAACACAGTGTCACACCAGATACACCTACTGCTACAACACAGTGTCACACCAGATACACCTACTCCTACAATACACCTACTACTACAACACAGTGTCACACCAGATTCACCTACTACTACAACACAGTGTGAAACATATACACCTACTGCTACAACACAGTGTCACACCAGATACACCAACTGCTACAATACACCTACTACTACAACACAGTGTCACACCAGATATACCTACTACTAAAACACAGTGTCAAACATATACACCTACAACTACAACACAGTGTCACACGCGATACACCTATTACTACAACACAGTGTCACACCAGATACACCTACTACTACAACACAGTGTCACACAAGATACACCTACTACTACAACACAGTGTCACACCAGATACACCTACTACTACAACACAGTGTCACACCAGATACACCTACTACTACAACACAGTGTCACACCAGATACACCTACTACTACAACACAGTGTCACACCAGATACACCTACTACTACAACACAGTGTCACACCAGATACACCTACTACTACAACACAGTGTCACACCAGATACACCTACTACTACAACACAGTGTCACACCAGACACACCTACTGCTACAATACACCTACTACTAATACTACACAGTGTCACACCAGATACACCTACTACTACAACACAGTGTCACACCAGATACACCTACTGCTACAACACAGTGTCACACCAGACACACCTACTGCTACAATACACCTACTACTACTACTACACAGTGTCACACCAGATACACCTACTACTACAACACAAGGTCACACCAGATACACCTACTGCTACAACACAGTGTCACACCAGATACACCTACTACTACAACACAGTGTCACACCAGATACACCTACTACTACAACACAGTGTCACACCAGACACACCTACTGCTACAATACACCTACTACTACTACTACACAGTGTCACACCAGATACACATACTACTACAACACAGTGTCACACCAGATACACCTACTGCTACAACACAGTGTCACACCAGATACACCTACTACTACAACACAGTGTCACACCAGATACACCTACTACTACAACACAGTGTCACACCAGATACACCTACTACTACAACACAGTGTCACACCAGATACACCTACTGCTACAACACAGTGTCACACCAGATACACCTACTACTACAACACAGTGTCACACCAGATACACCTACTACTACAACACAGTGTCACACCAGATACACCTACTACTACAACACAGTGTCACACCAGATACACCTACTACTACAACACAGTGTCACACCAGATGCACCTACTACTACAACACAGTGTCACACCAGATACACCTACTACTACAACACAGTGTCACACCAGATACACCTACTGCTACAACACAGTGTCACACCAGACACACCCACTGCTACAATACACCTACTACTACAACACAGTGTCACACCAGATACACCTACTACTACAACACAGTGTCACACCAGATACACCTACTACTACAACACAGTGTCACACCAGATACACCTACTACTACAACACAGTGTCACACCAGATACACCTACTGCTACAACACAGTGTCACACCAGATACACCTACTACTATAACACAGTGTCACACCAGATCCACCTACTACTACAACACAGTGTCACACCAGACACACCTACTGCTACAATACACCTACTACTACTACTACACAGTGTCACACCAGATACACCTACTACTACAACACAGTGTCACACCAGATACACCTACTGCTACAACACAGTGTCACACCAGATACACCTACTACTACAACACAGTGTCACACCAGATACACCTACTACTACAACACAGTGTCACACCAGACACACCTACTGCTACAACACACCTACTACTACTACTACACAGTGTCACACCAGATACACCTACTACTACAACACAGTGTCACACCAGATACACCTACTGCTACAACACAGTGTCACACCAGATACACCTACTACTACAACACAGTGTCACACCAGATACACCTACTACTACAACACAGTGTCACACCAGATACACCTACTACTACAACACAGTGTCACACCAGATACACCTACTGCTACAACACTGTGTCACACCAGATACACCTACTACTACAACACAGTGTCACACCAGATACACCTACTACTACAACACAGTGTCACACCAGATACACCTACTACTACAACACAGTGTCACACCAGATACACATACTACTACAACACAGTGTCACACCAGATGCACCTACTACTACAACACAGTGTCACACCAGATACACCTACTACTACAACACAGTGTCACACCAGATACACCTACTGCTACAACACAGTGTCACACCAGACACACCTACTGCTACAATACACCTACTACTACAACACAGTGTCACACCAGATACACCTACTACTACAACACAGTGTCACACCAGATACACCTACTGCTACAATACACCTACTACTACAACACAGTGTCAAACCAGATACACTTAGTACTACAACACAGTGTCACACCAGATACACCTACTGCTACAACACAGTGTCACACCAGATACACCTACTGCTACAACACAGTGTCACACCAGATACACCTACTACTACAACACAGTGTCACACCAGATCCACCTACTACTACAACACAGTGTCACACCAGACACACCTACTGCTACAATACACCTACTACTACTACTACACAGTGTCACACCAGATACACCTACTACTACAACACAGTGTCACACCAGATACACCTACTGCTACAACACAGTGTCACACCAGATACACCTACTACTACAACACAGTGTCACACCAGATACACCTACTACTACAACACAGTGTCACACCAGACAAACCTACTGCTACAACACACCTACTACTACTACTACACAGTGTCACACCAGATACACCTACTACTACAACACAGTGTCACACCAGATACACCTACTGCTACAACACAGTGTCACACCAGATACACCTACTACTACAACACAGTGTCACACCAGATACACCTACTACTACAACACAGTGTCACACCAGATACACCTACTACTACAACACAGTGTCACACCAGATACACCTACTGCTACAACACAGTGTCACACCAGATACACCTATTACTACAACACAGTGTCACACCAGATACACCTACTACTACAACACAGTGTCACACCAGATACACCTACTACTACAACACAGTGTCACACCAGATACACATACTACTACAACACAGTGTCACACCAGATGCACCTACTACTACAACACAGTGTCACACCAGATACACCTACTACTACAACACAGTGTCACACCAGATACACCTACTGCTACAACACAGTGTCACACCAGACACACCTACTGCTACAATACACCTACTACTACAACACAGTGTCACACCAGATACACCTACTACTACAACACAGTGTCACACCAGATACACCTACTGCTACAATACACCTACTACTACAACACAGTGTCAAACCAGATACACTTAGTACTACAACACAGTGTCACACCAGATACACCTACTGCTACAATACACCTACTACTACAACACAGTGTAACACCAGATACACCTACTACTACAACACAGTGTCACACCAGATGCACCTACTACTACAACACAGTGTCACACCAGATACACCTACTACTACAACACAGTGTCACACCAGATAACCCTACCACTACAACACAGTGTCACACCAGATACACCTACTACTACAACACAGTGTCACAACAGATACACCTACTGCTACAATACACCTACTACTACGACACAGTGTAACACCAGATACACCTACTACTACAACACAGTGTCACACCAGATACACCTACTACTACAACACAGTGTCACAACAGATACACCTACTGCTACAATACACCTACTACTACAACACAGTGTCACCTCAGATACACCTACTACTACAACACAGTGTCACACCAGATACACCTACTACTACAACACAGGGTCACACCAGATACACCTACTACTACAACACAGTGTCACACCAGATAACCCTACCACTACAACACAGTGTCACACCAGATACACCTACTACTACAACACAGTGTCACACCAGATACACCTACTGCTACAATACACCTACTACTACGACACAGTGTAACACCAGATACACCTACTACTACAACACAGTGTCACACCAGATACACCTACTACTACAACACAGTGTCACAACAGATACACCTACTGCTACAATACACCTACTACTACAACACAGTGTCACCTCAGATACACCTACTACTACAACACAGTGTCACACCAGATACACCTACTACTACAACACAGTGTCACACCAGATACACCTACTGCTACAACACAGTGTCACACCAGATACACCTACTGCTACAATACACCTACTACTACAACACAGTGTCACACCAGATTCACCTACTACTACAACACAGTGTCAAACATATACACCTACTGCTACAACACAGTGTCACACCAGATACACCAACTGCTACAATACACCTACTACTACAACACAGTGTCACACCAGATATACCTACTACTAAAACACAGTGTCAAACATATACACCTACAACTACAACACAGTGTCACACGCGATACACCTATTACTACAACACAGTGTCACACCAGATACACCTACTACTACAACACAGTGTCACACAAGATACACCTACTACTACAACACAGTGTCACACCAGATACACCTACTACTACAACACAGTGTCACACCAGATACACCTACTACTACAACACAGTGTCACACCAGATACACCTACTACTACAACACAGTGTCACACCAGATACACCTACTACTACAACACAGGGTCACACCAGATACACCTACTACTACAACACAGTGTCACACCAGATACACCTACTACTACAACACAGTGTCACACCAGATACACCTACTACTACAACACAGTGTCACACCAGATACACCTACTACTACAACACAGTGTCACACCAGATCCACCTACTACTACAACACAGTGTCACACCAGACACACCTACTGCTACAATACACCTACTACTACTACTACACAGTGTCACACCAGATACACCTACTACTACAACACAGTGTCACACCAGATACACCTACTGCTACAACACAGTGTCACACCAGATACACCTACTACTACAACACAGTGTCACACCAGATCCACCTACTACTACAACACAGTGTCACACCAGACACACCTACTGCTACAATACACCTACTACTACTACTACACAGTGTCACACCAGATACACCTACTACTACAACACAGTGTCACACCAGATACACCTACTGCTACAACACAGTGTCACACCAGATACACCTACTACTACAACACAGTGTCACACCAGATACACCTACTACTACAACACAGTGTCACACCAGACACACCTACTGCTACAATACACCTACTACTACTACTACACAGTGTCACACCAGATACACATACTACTACAACACAGTGTCACACCAGATACACCTACTGCTACAACACAGTGTCACACCAGATACACCTACTACTACAACACAGTGTCACACCAGATACACCTACTACTACAACACAGTGTCACACCAGATACACCTACTACTACAACACAGTGTCACACCAGATACACCTACTGCTACAACACAGTGTCACACCAGATACACCTACTACTACAACACAGTGTCACACCAGATACACCTACTACTACAACACAGTGTCACACCAGATACACCTACTACTACAATACACCTACTACTACAACACAGTGTCACACCAGATACACCTACTACTACAACACAGTGTCACACCAGATACACCTACTACTACAACACAGTGTCACACCAGATACACCTACTACTAAAACACAGTGTCACACCAGATGCACCTACTACTACAACACAGTGTCACACCAGATACACCTACTACTACAACACAGTGTCACACCAGATACACCTACTGCTACAACACAGTGTCACACCAGACACACCTACTGCTACAATACACCTACTACTACAACACAGTGTCACACCAGATACACCTACTACTACAACACAGTGTCACACCAGATACACCTACTACTACAACACAGTGTCACACCAGATACACCTACTACTACAACACAGTGTCACACCAGATACACCTACTGCTACAACACAGTGTCACACCAGATACACCTACTACTACAACACAGTGTCACACCAGATACACCTACTACTACAACACAGTGTCACACCAGATACACCTACTACTACAACACAGTGTCACACCAGATACACCTACTACTACAACACAGTGTCACACCAGATACACCTACTACTACAACACAGTGTCACACCAGATACACCTACTACTACAACACAGTGTCACACCAGATACACCTACTACTACAACACAGGGTCACACCAGATACACCTACTACTACAACACAGTGTCACACCAGATACACCTACTACTACAACACAGTGTCACACCAGATACACCTACTACTACAACACAGTGTCACACCAGATACACCTACTACTACAACACAGTGTCACACCAGATCCACCTACTACTACAACACAGTGTCACACCAGACACACCTACTGCTACAATACACCTACTACTACTACTACACAGTGTCACACCAGATACACCTACTACTACAACACAGTGTCACACCAGATACACCTACTACTACAATACACCTACTACTACAACACAGTGTCACACCAGATACACCTACTACTACAACACAGTGTCACACCAGATACACCTACTACTACAACACAGTGTCACACCAGATACACCTACTACTACAACACAGTGTCACACCAGATGCACCTACTACTACAACACAGTGTCACACCAGATACACCTACTACTACAACACAGTGTCACACCAGATACACCTACTGCTACAACACAGTGTCACACCAGACACACCTACTGCTACAATACACCTACTACTACAACACAGTGTCACACCAGATACACCTACTACTACAACACAGTGTCACACCAGATACACCTACTACTACAACACAGTGTCACACCAGACACACCTACTGCTACAATACACCTACTACTACTACTACACAGTGTCACACCAGATACACCTACTACTTCAACACAGTGTCACACCAGATACACCTACTGCTACAACACAGTGTCACACCAGATACACCTACTACTACAACACAGTGTCACACCAGATACACCTACTACTACAACACAGTGTCACACCAGACACACCTACTGCTACAATACACCTACTACTACTACTACACAGTGTCACACCAGATACACATACTACTACAACACAGTGTCACACCAGATGCACCTACTGCTACAACACAGTGTCACACCAGATACACCTACTACTACAACACAGTGTCACACCAGATACACCTACTACTACAACACAGTGTCACACCAGATACACCTACTACTACAACACAGTGTCACACCAGATACACCTACTGCTACAACACAGTGTCACACCAGATACACCTACTACTACAACACAGTGTCACACCAGATACACCTACTACTACAACACAGTGTCACACCAGATACACCTACTACTACAATACACCTACTACTACAACACAGTGTCACACCAGATACACCTACTACTACAACACAGTGTCCCACCAGATACACCTACTACTACAACACAGTGTCACACCAGATACACCTACTACTACAACACAGTGTCACACCAGATGCACCTACTACTACAACACAGTGTCACACCAGATACACCTACTACTACAACACAGTGTCACACCAGATACACCTACTGCTACAACACAGTGTCACACCAGACACACCTACTGCTACAATACACCTACTACTACAACACAGTGTCACACCAGATACACCTACTACTACAACACAGTGTCACACCAGATACACCTACTACTACAACACAGTGTCACACCAGATACACCTACTACTACAACACAGTGTCACACCAGATACACCTACTGCTACAACACAGTGTCACACCAGATACACCTACTACTACAACACAGTGTCACACCAGATACACCTACTACTACAACACAGTGTCACACCAGATACACCTACTACTACAACACAGTGTCACACCAGATACACCTACTACTACAACACAGTGTCACACCAGATACACCTACTACTACAACACAGTGTCACACCAGATACACCTACTACTACAACACAGTGTCACACCAGATACACCTACTACTACAACACAGGGTCACACCAGATACACCTACTACTACAACACAGTGTCACACCAGATACACCTACTACTACAACACAGTGTCACACCAGATACACCTTCTACTACAACACAGTGTCACACCAGATACACCTACTACTACAACACAGTGTCACACCAGATCCACCTACTACTACAACACAGTGTCACACCAGACACACCTACTGCTACAATACACCTACTACTACTACTACACAGTGTCACACCAGATACACCTACTACTACAACACAGTGTCACACCAGATACACCTACTGCTACAACACAGTGTCACACCAGATACACCTACTACTACAACACAGTGTCACACCAGATCCACCTACTACTACAACACAGTGTCACACCAGACACACCTACTGCTACAATACACCTACTACTACTACTACACAGTGTCACACCAGATACACCTACTACTACAACACAGTGTCACACCAGATACACCTACTGCTACAACACAGTGTCACACCAGATACACCTACTACTACAACACAGTGTCACACCAGATACACCTACTACTACAACACAGTGTCACACCAGACACACCTACTGCTACAATACACCTACTACTACTACTACACAGTGTCACACCAGATACACATACTACTACAACACAGTGTCACACCAGATACACCTACTGCTACAACACAGTGTCACACCAGATACACCTACTACTACAACACAGTGTCACACCAGATACACCTACTACTACAACACAGTGTCACACCAGATACACCTACTACTACAACACAGTGTCACACCAGATACACCTACTGCTACAACACAGTGTCACACCAGATACACCTACTACTACAACACAATGTCACACCAGATACACCTACTACTACAACACAGTGTCACACCAGATACACCTACTACTACAATACACCTACTACTACAACACAGTGTCACACCAGATACACCTACTACTACAACACAGTGTCACACCAGATACACCTACTACTACAACACAGTGTCACACCAGATACACCTACTACTACAACACAGTGTCACACCAGATGCACCTACTGCTACAACACAGTGTCACACCAGATACACCTACTACTATAACACAGTGTCACACCAGATCCACCTACTACTACAACACAGTGTCACACCAGACACACCTACTGCTACAATACACCTACCACTACTACTACACAGTGTCACACCAGATACACCTACTACTACAACACAGTGTCACACCAGATACACCTACTGCTACAACACAGTGTCACACCAGATACACCTACTACTACAACACAGTGTCACACCAGATACACCTACTACTACAACACAGTGTCACACCAGACACACCTACTGCTACAACACACCTACTACTACTACTACACAGTGTCACACCAGATACACCTACTACTACAACACAGTGTCACACCAGATACACCTACTGCTACAACACAGTGTCACACCAGATACACCTACTACTACAACACAGTGTCACACCAGATACACCTACTACTACAACACAGTGTCACACCAGATACACCTACTACTACAACACAGTGTCACACCAGATACACCTACTGCTACAACACAGTGTCACACCAGATACACCTACTACTACAACACAGTGTCACACCAGATACACCTACTACTACAACACAGTGTCACACCAGATACACCTACTACTACAACACAGTGTCACACCAGATACACATACTACTACAACACAGTGTTACACCAGATGCACCTACTACTACAACACAGTGTCACACCAGATACACCTACTACTACAACACAGTGTCACACCAGATACACCTACTGCTACAACACAGTGTCACACCAGACACACCTACTGCTACAATACACCTACTACTACAACACAGTGTCACACCAGATACACCTACTACTACAACACAGTGTCACACCAGATACACCTACTGCTACAATACACCTACTACTACAACACAGTGTCAAACCAGATACACTTAGTACTACAACACAGTGTCACACCAGATACACCTACTGCTACAACACAGTGTCACACCAGATACACCTACTGCTACAACACAGTGTCACACCAGATACACCTACTACTACAACACAGTGTCACACCAGATCCACCTACTACTACAACACAGTGTCAAACCAGACACACCTACTGCTACAATACACCTACTACTACTACTACTACACAGTGTCACACCAGATACACCTACTACTACAACACAGTGTCACACCAGATACACCTACTGCTACAACACAGTGTCACACCAGATACACCTACTACTACAACACAGTGTCACACCAGATACACCTACTACTACAACACAGTGTCACACCAGACAAACCTACTGCTACAACACACCTACTACTACTACTACACAGTGTCACACCAGATACACCTACTACTACAACACAGTGTCACACCAGATACACCTACTGCTACAACACAGTGTCACACCAGATACACCTACTACTACAACACAGTGTCACACCAGATACACCTACTACTACAACACAGTGTCACACCAGATACACCTACTACTACAACACAGTGTCACACCAGATACACCTACTGCTACAACACAGTGTCACACCAGATACACCTACTACTACAACACAGTGTCACACCAGATACACCTACTACTACAACACAGTGTCACACCAGATACACCTACTACTACAACACAGTGTCACACCAGATACACATACTACTACAACACAGTGTCACACCAGATGCACCTACTACTACAACACAGTGTCACACCAGATACACCTACTACTACAACACAGTGTCACACCAGATACACCTACTGCTACAACACAGTGTCACACCAGACACACCTACTGCTACAATACACCTACTACTACAACACAGTGTCACACCAGATACACCTACTACTACAACACAGTGTCACACCAGATACACCTACTGCTACAATACACCTACTACTACAACACAGTGTCAAAGCAGATACACTTAGTACTACAACACAGTGTCACACCAGATACACCTACTGCTACAATACACCTACTACTACAACACAGTGTAACACCAGATACACCTACTACTACAACACAGTGTCACACCAGATGCACCTACTACTACAACACAGTGTCACACCAGATACACCTACTACTACAACACAGTGTCACAACAGATACACCTACTGCTACAATACACCTACTACTACGACACAGTGTAACACCAGATACACCTACTACTACAACACAGTGTCACACCAGATACACCTACTACTACAACACAGTGTCACAACAGATACACCTACTGCTACAATACACCTACTACTACAACACAGTGTCACCTCAGATACACCTACTACTACAACACAGTGTCACACCAGATACACCTACTACTACAACACAGGGTCACACCAGATACACCTACTACTACAACACAGTGTCACACCAGATAACCCTACCACTACAACACAGTGTCACACCAGATACACCTACTACTACAACACAGTGTCACACCAGATACACCTACTGCTACAATACACCTACTACTACGACACAGTGTAACACCAGATACACCTACTACTACAACACAGTGTCACACCAGATACACCTACTACTACAACACAGTGTCACAACAGATACACCTACTGCTACAATACACCTACTACTACAACACAGTGTCACCTCAGATACACCTACTACTACAACACAGTGTCACACCAGATACACCTACTACTACAACACAGTGTCACACCAGATACACCTACTGCTACAACACAGTGTCACACCAGATACACCTACTGCTACAATACACCTACTACTACAACACAGTGTCACACCAGATTCACCTACTACTACAACACAGTGTCAAACATATACACCTACTGCTACAACACAGTGTCACACCAGATACACCAACTGCTACAATACACCTACTACTACAACACAGTGTCACACCAGATATACCTACTACTAAAACACAGTGTCAAACATATACACCTACAACTACAACACAGTGTCACACGCGATACACCTATTACTACAACACAGTGTCACACCAGATACACCTACTACTACAACACAGTGTCACACAAGATACACCTACTACTACAACACAGTGTCACACCAGATACACCTACTACTACAACACAGTGTCACACCAGATACACCTACTACTACAACACAGTGTCACACCAGATACACCTACTACTACAACACAGTGTCACACCAGATACACCTACTACTACAACACAGGGTCACACCAGATACACCTACTACTACAACACAGTGTCACACCAGATACACCTACTACTACAACACAGTGTCACACCAGATACACCTACTACTACAACACAGTGTCACACCAGATACACCTACTACTACAACACAGTGTCACACCAGATCCACCTACTACTACAACACAGTGTCACACCAGACACACCTACTGCTACAATACACCTACTACTACTACTACACAGTGTCACACCAGATACACCTACTACTACAACACAGTGTCACACCAGATACACCTACTGCTACAACACAGTGTCACACCAGATACACCTACTACTACAACACAGTGTCACACCAGATCCACCTACTACTACAACACAGTGTCACACCAGACACACCTACTGCTACAATACACCTACTACTACTACTACACAGTGTCACACCAGATACACCTACTACTACAACACAGTGTCACACCAGATACACCTACTGCTACAACACAGTGTCACACCAGATACACCTACTACTACAACACAGTGTCACACCAGATACACCTACTACTACAACACAGTGTCACACCAGACACACCTACTGCTACAATACACCTACTACTACTACTACACAGTGTCACACCAGATACACATACTACTACAACACAGTGTCACACCAGATACACCTACTGCTACAACACAGTGTCACACCAGATACACCTACTACTACAACACAGTGTCACACCAGATACACCTACTACTACAACACAGTGTCACACCAGATACACCTACTACTACAACACAGTGTCACACCAGATACACCTACTGCTACAACACAGTGTCACACCAGATACACCTACTACTACAACACAGTGTCACACCAGATACACCTACTACTACAACACAGTGTCACACCAGATACACCTACTACTACAATACACCTACTACTACAACACAGTGTCACACCAGATACACCTACTACTACAACACAGTGTCACACCAGATACACCTACTACTACAACACAGTGTCACACCAGATACACCTACTACTAAAACACAGTGTCACACCAGATGCACCTACTACTACAACACAGTGTCATACCAGATACACCTACTACTACAACACATTGTCACACCAGATACACCTACTGCTACAACACAGTGTCACACCAGACACACCTACTGCTACAATACACCTACTACTACAACACAGTGTCACACCAGATACACCTACTACTACAACACAGTGTCACACCAGATACACCTACTACTACAACACAGTGTCACACCAGATACACCTACTACTACAACACAGTGTCACACCAGATACACCTACTGCTACAACACAGTGTCACACCAGATACACCTACTACTACAACACAGTGTCACACCAGATACACCTACTACTACAACACAGTGTCACACCAGATACACCTACTACTACAACACAGTGTCACACCAGATACACCTACTACTACAACACAGTGTCACACCAGATACACCTACTACTACAACACAGTGTCACACCAGATACACCTACTACTACAACACAGTGTCACACCAGATACACCTACTACTACAACACAGGGTCACACCAGATACACCTACTACTACAACACAGTGTCACACCAGATACACCTACTACTACAACACAGTGTCACACCAGATACACCTACTACTACAACACAGTGTCACACCAGATACACCTACTACTACAATACACCTACTACTACAACACAGTGTCACACCAGATACACCTACTACTACAACACAGTGTCACACCAGATACACCTACTACTACAACACAGTGTCACACCAGATACACCTACTACTAAAACACAGTGTCACACCAGATGCACCTACTACTACAACACAGTGTCATACCAGATACACCTACTACTACAACACATTGTCACACCAGATACACCTACTGCTACAACACAGTGTCACACCAGACACACCTACTGCTACAATACACCTACTACTACAACACAGTGTCACACCAGATACACCTACTACTACAACACAGTGTCACACCAGATACACCTACTACTACAACACAGTGTCACACCAGATACACCTACTACTACAACACAGTGTCACACCAGATACACCTACTGCTACAACACAGTGTCACACCAGATACACCTACTACTACAACACAGTGTCACACCAGATACACCTACTACTACAACACAGTGTCACACCAGATACACCTACTACTACAACACAGTGTCACACCAGATACACCTACTACTACAACACAGTGTCACACCAGATACACCTACTACTACAACACAGTGTCACACCAGATACACCTACTACTACAACACAGTGTCACACCAGATACACCTACTACTACAACACAGGGTCACACCAGATACACCTACTACTACAACACAGTGTCACACCAGATACACCTACTACTACAACACAGTGTCACACCAGATACACCTACTACTACAACACAGTGTCACACCAGATACACCTACTACTACAACACAGTGTCACACCAGATCCACCTACTACTACAACACAGTGTCACACCAGACACACCTACTGCTACAATACACCTACTACTACTACTACACAGTGTCACACCAGATACACCTACTACTACAACACAGTGTCACACCAGATACACCTACTACTACAATACACCTACTACTACAACACAGTGTCACACCAGATACACCTACTACTACAACACAGTGTCACACCAGATACACCTACTACTACAACACAGTGTCACACCAGATACACCTACTACTACAACACAGTGTCACACCAGATGCACCTACTACTACAACACAGTGTCACACCAGATACACCTACTACTACAACACAGTGTCACACCAGATACACCTACTGCTACAACACAGTGTCACACCAGACACACCTACTGCTACAATACACCTACTACTACAACACAGTGTCACACCAGATACACCTACTACTACAACACAGTGTCACACCAGATACACCTACTACTACAACACAGTGTCACACCAGACACACCTACTGCTACAATACACCTACTACTACTACTACACAGTGTCACACCAGATACACCTACTACTTCAACACAGTGTCACACCAGATACACCTACTGCTACAACACAGTGTCACACCAGATACACCTACTACTACAACACAGTGTCACACCAGATACACCTACTACTACAACACAGTGTCACACCAGACACACCTACTGCTACAATACACCTACTACTACTACTACACAGTGTCACACCAGATACACATACTACTACAACACAGTGTCACACCAGATGCACCTACTGCTACAACACAGTGTCACACCAGATACACCTACTACTACAACACAGTGTCACACCAGATACACCTACTACTACAACACAGTGTCACACCAGATACACCTACTACTACAACACAGTGTCACACCAGATACACCTACTGCTACAACACAGTGTCACACCAGATACACCTACTACTACAACACAGTGTCACACCAGATACACCTACTACTACAACACAGTGTCACACCAGATACACCTACTACTACAATACACCTACTACTACAACACAGTGTCACACCAGATACACCTACTACTACAACACAGTGTCCCACCAGATACACCTACTACTACAACACAGTGTCACACCAGATACACCTACTACTACAACACAGTGTCACACCAGATGCACCTACTACTACAACACAGTGTCACACCAGATACACCTACTACTACAACACAGTGTCACACCAGATACACCTACTGCTACAACACAGTGTCACACCAGACACACCTACTGCTACAATACACCTACTACTACAACACAGTGTCACACCAGATACACCTACTACTACAACACAGTGTCACACCAGATACACCTACTACTACAACACAGTGTCACACCAGATACACCTACTACTACAACACAGTGTCACACCAGATACACCTACTGCTACAACACAGTGTCACACCAGATACACCTACTACTACAACACAGTGTCACACCAGATACACCTACTACTACAACACAGTGTCACACCAGATACACCTACTACTACAACACAGTGTCACACCAGATACACCTACTACTACAACACAGTGTCACACCAGATACACCTACTACTACAACACAGTGTCACACCAGATACACCTACTACTACAACACAGTGTCACACCAGATACACCTACTACTACAACACAGGGTCACACCAGATACACCTACTACTACAACACAGTGTCACACCAGATACACCTACTACTACAACACAGTGTCACACCAGATACACCTTCTACTACAACACAGTGTCACACCAGATACACCTACTACTACAACACAGTGTCACACCAGATCCACCTACTACTACAACACAGTGTCACACCAGACACACCTACTGCTACAATACACCTACTACTACTACTACACAGTGTCACACCAGATACACCTACTACTACAACACAGTGTCACACCAGATACACCTACTGCTACAACACAGTGTCACACCAGATACACCTACTACTACAACACAGTGTCACACCAGATACACCTACTACTACAACACAGTGTCACACCAGATACACCTACTACTACAACACAGTGTCACACCAGATACACCTACTACTACAACACAGTGTCACACCAGATCCACCTACTACTACAACACAGTGTCACACCAGACACACCTACTGCTACAATACACCTACTACTACTACTACACAGTGTCACACCAGATACACCTACTACTACAACACAGTGTCACACCAGATACACCTACTACTACAATACACCTACTACTACAACACAGTGTCACACCAGATACACCTACTACTACAACACAGTGTCACACCAGATACACCTACTACTACAACACAGTGTCACACCAGATACACCTACTACTACAACACAGTGTCACACCAGATGCACCTACTACTACAACACAGTGTCACACCAGATACACCTACTACTACAACACAGTGTCACACCAGATACACCTACTGCTACAACACAGTGTCACACCAGACACACCTACTGCTACAATACACCTACTACTACAACACAGTGTCACACCAGATACACCTACTACTACAACACAGTGTCACACCAGATACACCTACTACTACAACACAGTGTCACACCAGACACACCTACTGCTACAATACACCTACTACTACTACTACACAGTGTCACACCAGATACACCTACTACTTCAACACAGTGTCACACCAGATACACCTACTGCTACAACACAGTGTCACACCAGATACACCTACTACTACAACACAGTGTCACACCAGATACACCTACTACTACAACACAGTGTCACACCAGACACACCTACTGCTACAATACACCTACTACTACTACTACACAGTGTCACACCAGATACACATACTACTACAACACAGTGTCACACCAGATGCACCTACTGCTACAACACAGTGTCACACCAGATACACCTACTACTACAACACAGTGTCACACCAGATACACCTACTACTACAACACAGTGTCACACCAGATACACCTACTACTACAACACAGTGTCACACCAGATACACCTACTGCTACAACACAGTGTCACACCAGATACACCTACTACTACAACACAGTGTCACACCAGATACACCTACTACTACAACACAGTGTCACACCAGATACACCTACTACTACAATACACCTACTACTACAACACAGTGTCACACCAGATACACCTACTACTACAACACAGTGTCCCACCAGATACACCTACTACTACAACACAGTGTCACACCAGATACACCTACTACTACAACACAGTGTCACACCAGATGCACCTACTACTACAACACAGTGTCACACCAGATACACCTACTACTACAACACAGTGTCACACCAGATACACCTACTGCTACAACACAGTGTCACACCAGACACACCTACTGCTACAATACACCTACTACTACAACACAGTGTCACACCAGATACACCTACTACTACAACACAGTGTCACACCAGATACACCTACTACTACAACACAGTGTCACACCAGATACACCTACTACTACAACACAGTGTCACACCAGATACACCTACTGCTACAACACAGTGTCACACCAGATACACCTACTACTACAACACAGTGTCACACCAGATACACCTACTACTACAACACAGTGTCACACCAGATACACCTACTACTACAACACAGTGTCACACCAGATACACCTACTACTACAACACAGTGTCACACCAGATACACCTACTACTACAACACAGTGTCACACCAGATACACCTACTACTACAACACAGTGTCACACCAGATACACCTACTACTACAACACAGGGTCACACCAGATACACCTACTACTACAACACAGTGTCACACCAGATACACCTACTACTACAACACAGTGTCACACCAGATACACCTTCTACTACAACACAGTGTCACACCAGATACACCTACTACTACAACACAGTGTCACACCAGATCCACCTACTACTACAACACAGTGTCACACCAGACACACCTACTGCTACAATACACCTACTACTACTACTACACAGTGTCACACCAGATACACCTACTACTACAACACAGTGTCACACCAGATACACCTACTGCTACAACACAGTGTCACACCAGATACACCTACTACTACAACACAGTGTCACACCAGATCCACCTACTACTACAACACAGTGTCACACCAGACACACCTACTGCTACAATACACCTACTACTACTACTACACAGTGTCACACCAGATACACCTACTACTACAACACAGTGTCACACCAGATACACCTACTGCTACAACACAGTGTCACACCAGATACACCTACTACTACAACACAGTGTCACACCAGATACACCTACTACTACAACACAGTGTCACACCAGACACACCTACTGCTACAATACACCTACTACTACTACTACACAGTGTCACACCAGATACACATACTACTACAACACAGTGTCACACCAGATACACCTACTGCTACAACACAGTGTCACACCAGATACACCTACTACTACAACACAGTGTCACACCAGATACACCTACTACTACAACACAGTGTCACACCAGATACACCTACTACTACAACACAGTGTCACACCAGATACACCTACTGCTACAACACAGTGTCACACCAGATACACCTACTACTACAACACAATGTCACACCAGATACACCTACTACTACAACACAGTGTCACACCAGATACACCTACTACTACAATACACCTACTACTACAACACAGTGTCACACCAGATACACCTACTACTACAACACAGTGTCACACCAGATACACCTACTACTACAACACAGTGTCACACCAGATACACCTACTACTACAACACAGTGTCACACCAGATGCACCTACTGCTACAACACAGTGTCACACCAGATACACCTACTACTATAACACAGTGTCACACCAGATCCACCTACTACTACAACACAGTGTCACACCAGACACACCTACTGCTACAATACACCTACCACTACTACTACACAGTGTCACACCAGATACACCTACTACTACAACACAGTGTCACACCAGATACACCTACTGCTACAACACAGTGTCACACCAGATACACCTACTACTACAACACAGTGTCACACCAGATACACCTACTACTACAACACAGTGTCACACCAGACACACCTACTGCTACAACACACCTACTACTACTACTACACAGTGTCACACCAGATACACCTACTACTACAACACAGTGTCACACCAGATACACCTACTGCTACAACACAGTGTCACACCAGATACACCTACTACTACAACACAGTGTCACACCAGATACACCTACTACTACAACACAGTGTCACACCAGATACACCTACTACTACAACACAGTGTCACACCAGATACACCTACTGCTACAACACAGTGTCACACCAGATACACCTACTACTACAACACAGTGTCACACCAGATACACCTACTACTACAACACAGTGTCACACCAGATACACCTACTACTACAACACAGTGTCACACCAGATACACATACTACTACAACACAGTGTCACACCAGATGCACCTACTACTACAACACAGTGTCACACCAGATACACCTACTACTACAACACAGTGTCACACCAGATACACCTACTGCTACAACACAGTGTCACACCAGACACACCTACTGCTACAATACACCTACTACTACAACACAGTGTCACACCAGATACACCTACTACTACAACACAGTGTCACACCAGATACACCTACTGCTACAATACACCTACTACTACAACACAGTGTCAAACCAGATACACTTAGTACTACAACACAGTGTCACACCAGATACACCTACTGCTACAACACAGTGTCACACCAGATACACCTACTGCTACAACACAGTGTCACACCAGATACACCTACTACTACAACACAGTGTCACACCAGATCCACCTACTACTACAACACAGTGTCAAACCAGACACACCTACTGCTACAATACACCTACTACTACTACTACTACTACACAGTGTCACACCAGATACACCTACTACTACAACACAGTGTCACACCAGATACACCTACTGCTACAACACAGTGTCACACCAGATACAACTACTACTACAACACAGTGTCACACCAGATACACCTACTACTACAACACAGTGTCACACCAGACAAACCTACTGCTACAACACACCTACTACTACTACTACACAGTGTCACACCAGATACACCTACTACTACAACACAGTGTCACACCAGATACACCTACTGCTACAACACAGTGTCACACCAGATACACCTACTACTACAACACAGTGTCACACCAGATACACCTACTACTACAACACAGTGTCACACCAGATGCACCTACTACTACAACACAGTGTCACACCAGATACACCTACTACTACAACACAGTGTCACACCAGATACACCTACTGCTACAACACAGTGTCACACCAGATACACCTACTACTACAACACAGTGTCACACCAGATACACCTACTACTACAACACAGTGTCACACCAGATACACCTACTACTACAACACAGTGTCACACCAGATACACATACTACTACAACACAGTGTCACACCAGATGCACCTACTACTACAACACAGTGTCACACCAGATACACCTACTACTACAACACAGTGTCACACCAGATACACCTACTGCTACAACACAGTGTCACACCAGACACACCTACTGCTACAATACACCTACTACTACAACACAGTGTCACACCAGATACACCTACTACTACAACACAGTGTCACACCAGATACACCTACTGCTACAATACACCTACTACTACAACACAGTGTCAAACCAGATACACTTAGTACTACAACACAGTGTCACACCAGATACACCTACTGCTACAACACAGTGTCACACCAGATACACCTACTGCTACAACACAGTGTCACACCAGATACACCTACTACTACAACACAGTGTCACACCAGATCCACCTACTACTACAACACAGTGTCAAACCAGACACACCTACTGCTACAATACACCTACTACTACTACTACTACTACACAGTGTCACACCAGATACACCTACTACTACAACACAGTGTCACACCAGATACACCTACTGCTACAAAACAGTGTCACACCAGATACACCTACTACTACAACACAGTGTCACACCAGATACACCTACTACTACAACACAGTGTCACACCAGACAAACCTACTGCTACAACACACCTACTACTACTACTACACAGTGTCACACCAGATACACCTACTACTACAACACAGTGTCACACCAGATACACCTACTGCTACAACACAGTGTCACACCAGATACACCTACTACTACAACACAGTGTCACACCAGATACACCTACTACTACAACACAGTGTCACACCAGATGCACCTACTACTACAACACAGTGTCACACCAGATACACCTACTACTACAACACAGTGTCACACCAGATAACCCTACCACTACAACACAGTGTCACACCAGATACACCTACTACTACAACACAGTGTCACACCAGATACACCTACTGCTACAATACACCTACTACTACGACACAGTGTAACACCAGATACACCTACTACTACAACACAGTGTCACACCAGATACACCTACTACTACAACACAGTGTCACAACAGATACACCTACTGCTACAATACACCTACTACTACAACACAGTGTCACCTCAGATATACCTACTACTACAACACAGTGTCACACCAGATACACCTACTACTACAACACAGGGTCACACCAGATACACCTACTACTACAACACAGTGTCACACCAGATAACCCTACCACTACAACACAGTGTCACACCAGATACACCTACTACTACAACACAGTGTCACACCAGATACACCTACTGCTACAATACACCTACTACTATGACACAGTGTAACACCAGATACACCTACTACTACAACACAGTGTCACACCAGATACACCTACTACTACAACACAGTGTCACAACAGATACACCTACTGCTACAATACACCTACTACTACAACACAGTGTCACCTCAGATACACCTACTACTACAACACAGTGTCACACCAGATACACCTACTACTACAACACAGTGTCACACCAGATACACCTACTGCTACAACACAGTGTCACACCAGATACACCAACTGCTACAATACACCTACTACTACAACACAGTGTCACACCAGATATACCTACTACTAAAACACAGTGTCAAACATATACACCTACAACTACAACACAGTGTCACACGCGATACACCTATTACTACAACACAGTGTCACACCAGATACACCTACTACTACAACACAGTGTCACACAAGATACACCTACTACTACAACACAGTGTCACACCAGATACACCTACTACTACAACACAGTGTCACACCAGATACACCTACTACTACAACACAGTGTCACACCAGATACACCTACTACTACAACACAGTGTCACACCAGATACACCTACTACTACAACACAGGGTCACACCAGATACACCTACTACTACAACACAGTGTCACACCAGATAACCCTACCACTACAACACAGTGTCACACCAGATACACCTACTACTACAACACAGTGTCACACCAGATACACCTACTGCTACAATACACCTACTACTACGACACAGTGTAACACCAGATACACCTACTACTACAACACAGTGTCACACCAGATACACCTACTACTACAACACAGTGTCACAACAGATACACCTACTGCTACAATACACCTACTACTACAACACAGTGTCACCTCAGATACACCTACTACTACAACACAGTGTCACACCAGATACACCTACTACTACAACACAGTGTCACACCAGATACACCTACTGCTACAACACAGTGTCACACCAGATACACCTACTGCTACAATACACCTACTACTACAACACAGTGTCACACCAGATTCACCTACTACTACAACACAGTGTCAAACATATACACCTACAACACAGTGTCACACCAGATACACCAACTGCTACAATACACCTACTACTACAACACAGTGTCACACCAGATATACCTACTACTAAAACACAGTGTCAAACATATACACCTACAACTACAACACAGTGTCACACGCGATACACCTATTACTACAACACAGTGTCACACCAGATACACCTACTACTACAACACAGTGTCACACAAGATACACCTACTACTACAACACAGTGTCACACCAGATACACCTACTACTACTACACAGTGTCACACCAGATACACCTACTACTACAACACAGTGTCACACCAGATACACCTACTACTACAACACAGTGTCACACCAGATACACCTACTACTACAACACAGGGTCACACCAGATACACCTACTACTACAACACAGTGTCACACCAGATACACCTACTACTACAACACAGTGTCACACCAGATACACCTACTACTACAACACAGTGTCACACCAGATACACCTACTACTACAACACAGTGTCACACCAGATCCACCTACTACTACAACACAGTGTCACACCAGACACACCTACTGCTACAATACACCTACTACTACTACTACACAGTGTCACACCAGATACACCTACTACTACAACACAGTGTCACACCAGATACACCTACTGCTACAACACAGTGTCACACCAGATACACCTACTACTACAACACAGTGTCACACCAGATCCACCTACTACTACAACACAGTGTCACACCAGACACACCTACTGCTACAATACACCTACTACTACTACTACACAGTGTCACACCAGATACACCTACTACTACAACACAGTGTCACACCAGATACACCTACTGCTACAACACAGTGTCACACCAGATACACCTACTACTACAACACAGTGTCACACCAGATACACCTACTACTACAACACAGTGTCACACCAGACACACCTACTGCTACAATACACCTACTACTACTACTACACAGTGTCACACCAGATACATATACTACTACAACACAGTGTCACACCAGATACACCTACTGCTACAACACAGTGTCACACCAGATACACCTACTACTACAACACAGTGTCACACCAGATACACCTACTACTACAACACAGTGTCACACCAGATACACCTACTACTACAACACAGTGTCACACCAGATACACCTACTGCTACAACACAGTGTCACACCAGATACACCTACTACTACAACACAGTGTCACACCAGATACACCTACTACTACAACACAGTGTCACACCAGATACACCTACTACTACAATACACCTACTACTACAACACAGTGTCACACCAGATACACCTACTACTACAACACAGTGTCACACCAGATACACCTACTACTACAACACAGTGTCACACCAGATACACCCACTACTACAACACAGTGTCACACCAGATGCACCTACTACTACAACACAGTGTCACACCAGATACACCTACTACTACAACACAGTGTCACACCAGATACACCTACTGCTACAACACAGTGTCACACCAGACACACCTACTGCTACAATACACCTACTACTACAACACAGTGTCACACCAGATACACCTACTACTACAACACAGTGTCACACCAGATACACCTACTACTACAACACAGTGTCACACCAGATACACCTACTACTACAACACAGTGTCACACCAGATACACCTACTGCTACAACACAGTGTCACACCAGATACACCTACTACTACAACACAGTGTCACACCAGATACACCTACTACTACAAAACAGTGTCACACCAGATACACCTACTACTACAACACAGTGTCACACCAGATACACCTACTACTACAACACAGTGTCACACCAGATACACCTACTACTACAACACAGTGTCACACCAGATACACCTACTACTACAACACAGTGTCACACCAGATACACCTACTACTACAACACAGGGTCACACCAGATACACCTACTACTACAACACAGTGTCACACCAGATACACCTACTACTACAACACAGTGTCACACCAGATACACCTACTACTACAACACAGTGTCACACCAGATACACCTACTACTACAACACAGTGTCACACCAGATCCACCTACTACTACAACACAGTGTCACACCAGACACACCTACTGCTACAATACACCTACTACTACTACTACACAGTGTCACACCAGATACACCTACTACTACAACACAGTGTCACACCAGATACACCTACTGCTACAACACAGTGTCACACCAGATACACCTACTACTACAACACAGTTACACACCAGATCCACCTACTACTACAACACAGTGTCACACCAGACACACCTACTGCTACAATACACCTACTACTACTACTACACAGTGTCACACCAGATACACCTACTACTACAACACAGTGTCACACCAGATACACCTACTGCTACAACACAGTGTCACACCAGATACACCTACTACTACAACACAGTGTCACACCAGATACACCTACTACTACAACACAGTGTCACACCAGACACACCTACTGCTACAATACACCTACTACTACTACTACACAGTGTCACACCAGATACACATACTACTACAACACAGTGTCACACCAGATACACCTACTGCTACAACACAGTGTCACACCAGATACACCTACTACTACAACACAGTGTCACACCAGATACACCTACTACTACAACACAGTGTCACACCAGATACACCTACTACTACAACACAGTGTCACACCAGATACACCTACTGCTACAACACAGTGTCACACCAGATACACCTACTACTACAACACAGTGTCACACCAGATACACCTACTACTACAACACAGTGTCACACCAGATACACCTACTACTACAATACACCTACTACTACAACACAGTGTCACACCAGATACACCTACTACTACAACACAGTGTCACACCAGATACACCTACTACTACAACACAGTGTCACACCAGATACACCTACTACTACAACACAGTGTCACACCAGATGCACCTACTACTACAACACAGTGTCACACCAGATACACCTACTACTACAACACAGTGTCACACCAGATACACCTACTGCTACAACACAGTGTCACACCAGACACACCTACTGCTACAATACACCTACTACTACAACACAGTGTCACACCAGATACACCTACTACTACAACACAGTGTCACACCAGATACACCTACTACTACAACACAGTGTCACACCAGACACACCTACTGCTACAATACACCTACTACTACTACTACACAGTGTCACACCAGATACACCTACTACTACAACACAGTGTCACACCAGATACACCTACTGCTACAACACAGTGTCACACCAGATACACCTACTACTACAACACAGTGTCACACCAGATACACCTACTACTACAACACAGTGTCACACCAGACACACCTACTGCTACAATACACCTACTACTACTACTACACAGTGTCACACCAGATACACATACTACTACAACAGAGTGTCACACCAGATGCACCTACTGCTACAACACAGTGTCACACCAGATACACCTACTACTACAACACAGTGTCACACCAGATACACCTACTACTACAACACAGTGTCACACCAGATACACCTACTACTACAACACAGTGTCACACCAGATACACCTACTGCTACAACACAGTGTCACACCAGATACACCTACTACTACAACACAGTGTCACACCAGATACACCTACTACTACAACACAGTGTCACACCAGATACGCCTACTACTACAATACACCTACTACTACAACACAGTGTCACACCAGATACACCTACTACTACAACACAGTGTCACACCAGATACACCTACTACTACAACACAGTGTCACACCAGATACACCTACTACTACAACACAGTGTCACACCAGATGCACCTACTACTACAACACAGTGTCACACCAGATACACCTACTACTACAACACAGTGTCACACCAGATACACCTACTGCTACAACACAGTGTCACACCAGACACACCTACTGCTACAATACACCTACTACTACAACACAGTGTCACACCAGATACACCTACTACTACAACACAGTGTCACACCAGATACACCTACTACTACAACACAGTGTCACACCAGATACACCTACTACTACAACACAGTGTCACACCAGATACACCTACTGCTACAACACAGTGTCACACCAGATACACCTACTACTACAACACAGTGTCACACCAGATACACCTACTACTACAACACAGTGTCACACCAGATACACCTACTACTACAACACAGTGTCACACCAGATACACCTACTACTACAACACAGTGTCACACCAGATACACCTACTACTACAACACAGTGTCACACCAGATACACCTACTACTACAACACAGGGTCACACCAGATACACCTACTACTACAACACAGTGTCACACCAGATACACCTACTACTACAACACAGTGTCACACCAGATACACCTACTACTACAACACAGTGTCACACCAGATACACCTACTACTACAACACAGTGTCACACCAGATCCACCTACTACTACAACACAGTGTCATACCAGACACACCTACTGCTACAATACACCTACTACTACTACTACACAGTGTCACACCAGATACACCTACTACTACAACACAGTGTCACACCAGATACACCTACTGCTACAACACAGTGTCACACCAGATACACCTACTACTACAACACAGTGTCACACCAGATCCACCTACTACTACAACACAGTGTCACACCAGACACACCTACTGCTACAATACACCTACTACTACTACTACACAGTGTCACACCAGATACACCTACTACTACAACACAGTGTCACACCAGATACACCTACTGCTACAACACAGTGTCACACCAGATACACCTACTACTACAACACAGTGTCACACCAGATACACCTACTACTACAACACAGTGTCACACCAGACACACCTACTGCTACAATACACCTACTACTACTACTACACAGTGTCACACCAGATACACATACTACTACAACACAGTGTCACACCAGATACACCTACTGCTACAACACAGTGTCACACCAGATACACCTACTACTACAACACAGTGTCACACCAGATACACCTACTACTACAACACAGTGTCACACCAGATACACCTACTACTACAACACAGTGTCACACCAGATACACCTACTGCTACAACACAGTGTCACACCAGATACACCTACTACTACAACACAGTGTCACACCAGATACACCTACTACTACAACACAGTGTCACACCAGATACACCTACTACTACAATACACCTACTACTACAACACAGTGTCACACCAGATACACCTACTACTACAACACAGTGTCACACCAGATACACCTACTACTACAACACAGTGTCACACCAGATACACCTACTACTACAACACAGTGTCACACCAGATGCACCTACTACTACAACACAGTGTCACACCAGATACACCTACTACTACAACACAGTGTCACACCAGATGCACCTACTACTACAACACAGTGTCACACCAGATACACCTACTACTACAACACAGTGTCACACCAGATACACCTACTGCTACAACACAGTGTCACACCAGACACACCTACTGCTACAATACACCTACTACTACAACACAGTGTCACACCAGATACACCTACTACTACAACACAGTGTCACACCAGATACACCTACTACTACAACACAGTGTCACACCAGATACACCTACTACTACAACACAGTGTCACACCAGATACACCTACTACTACAACACAGTGTCACACCAGATACACCTACTGCTACAACACAGTGTCACACCAGATACACCTACTACTACAACACAGTGTCACACCAGATACACCTACTACTACAACACAGTGTCACACCAGATACGCCTACTACTACAATACACCTACTACTACAACACAGTGTCACACCAGATACACCTACTACTACAACACAGTGTCACACCAGATACACCTACTACTACAACACAGTGTCACACCAGATACACCTACTACTACAACACAGTGTCACACCAGATGCACCTACTACTACAACACAGTGTCACACCAGATACACCTACTACTACAACACAGTGTCACACCAGATACACCTACTGCTACAACACAGTGTCACACCAGACACACCTACTGCTACAATACACCTACTACTACAACACAGTGTCACACCAGATACACCTACTACTACAACACAGTGTCACACCAGATACACCTACTACTACAACACAGTGTCACACCAGATACACCTACTACTACAACACAGTGTCACACCAGATACACCTACTGCTACAACACAGTGTCACACCAGATACACCTACTACTACAACACAGTGTCACACCAGATACACCTACTACTACAACACAGTGTCACACCAGATACACCTACTACTACAACACAGTGTCACACCAGATACACCTACTACTACAACACAGTGTCACACCAGATACACCTACTACTACAACACAGTGTCACACCAGATACACCTACTACTACAACACAGGGTCACACCAGATACACCTACTACTACAACACAGTGTCACACCAGATACACCTACTACTACAACACAGTGTCACACCAGATACACCTACTACTACAACACAGTGTCACACCAGATACACCTACTACTACAACACAGTGTCACACCAGATCCACCTACTACTACAACACAGTGTCACACCAGACACACCTACTGCTACAATACACCTACTACTACTACTACACAGTGTCACACCAGATACACCTACTACTACAACACAGTGTCACACCAGATACACCTACTGCTACAACACAGTGTCACACCAGATACACCTACTACTACAACACAGTGTCACACCAGATCCACCTACTACTACAACACAGTGTCACACCAGACACACCTACTGCTACAATACACCTACTACTACTACTACACAGTGTCACACCAGATACACCTACTACTACAACACAGTGTCACACCAGATACACCTACTGCTACAACACAGTGTCACACCAGATACACCTACTACTACAACACAGTGTCACACCAGATACACCTACTACTACAACACAGTGTCACACCAGACACACCTACTGCTACAATACACCTACTACTACTACTACACAGTGTCACACCAGATACACATACTACTACAACACAGTGTCACACCAGATACACCTACTGCTACAACACAGTGTCACACCAGATACACCTACTACTACAACACAGTGTCACACCAGATACACCTACTACTACAACACAGTGTCACACCAGATACACCTACTACTACAACACAGTGTCACACCAGATACACCTACTGCTACAACACAGTGTCACACCAGATACACCTACTACTACAACACAGTGTCACACCAGATACACCTACTACTACAACACAGTGTCACACCAGATACACCTACTACTACAATACACCTACTACTACAACACAGTGTCACACCAGATACACCTACTACTACAACACAGTGTCACACCAGATACACCTACTACTACAACACAGTGTCACACCAGATACACCTACTACTACAACACAGTGTCACACCAGATGCACCTACTACTACAACACAGTGTCACACCAGATACACCTACTACTACAACACAGTGTCACACCAGATGCACCTACTACTACAACACAGTGTCACACCAGATACACCTACTACTACAACACAGTGTCACACCAGATACACCTACTGCTACAACACAGTGTCACACCAGACACACCTACTGCTACAATACACCTACTGCTACAACACAGTGTCACACCAGATACACCTACTACTACAACACAGTGTCACACCAGATACACCTACTACTACAACACAGTGTCACACCAGATACACCTACTACTACAACACAGTGTCACACCAGATACACCTACTGCTACAACACAGTGTCACACCAGATACACCTACTACTACAACACAGTGTCACACCAGATCCACCTACTACTACAACACAGTGTCACACCAGACACACCTACTGCTACAATACACCTACTACTACTACTACACAGTGTCACACCAGATACACCTACTACTACAACACAGTGTCACACCAGATACACCTACTACTACAACACAGTGTCACACCAGATACACCTACTGCTACAACACAGTGTCACACCAGATACACCTACTACTACAACACAGTGTCACACCAGATACACCTACTACTACAACACAGTGTCACACCAGATACACCTACTACTACAATACACCTACTACTACAACACAGTGTCACACCAGATACACCTACTACTACAACACAGTGTCACACCAGATACACCTACTACTACAACACAGTGTCACACCAGATACACCTACTACTACAACACAGTGTCACACCAGATGCACCTACTACTACAACACAGTGTCACACCAGATACACCTACTACTACAACACAGTGTCACACCAGATGCACCTACTACTACAACACAGTGTCACACCAGATACACCTACTACTACAACACAGTGTCACACCAGATACACCTACTGCTACAACACAGTGTCACACCAGACACACCTACTGCTACAATACACCTACTACTACAACACAGTGTCACACCAGATACACCTACTACTACAACACAGTGTCACACCAGATACACCTACTACTACAACACAGTGTCACACCAGATACACCTACTACTACAACACAGTGTCACACCAGATACACCTACTGCTACAACACAGTGTCACACCAGATACACCTACTACTACAACACAGTGTCACACCAGATCCACCTACTACTACAACACAGTGTCACACCAGACACACCTACTGCTACAATACACCTACTACTACTACTACACAGTGTCACACCAGATACACCTACTACTACAACACAGTGTCACACCAGATACACCTACTGCTACAACACAGTGTCACACCAGATACACCTACTACTACAACACAGTGTCACACCAGATACACCTACTACTACAACACAGTGTCACACCAGACACACCTACTGCTACAACACACCTACTACTACTACTACACAGTGTCACACCAGATACACCTACTACTACAACACAGTGTCACACCAGATACACCTACTGCTACAACACAGTGTCACACCAGATACACCTACTACTACAACACAGTGTCACACCAGATACACCTACTGCTACAACACAGTGTCACACCAGACACACCTACTGCTACAATACACCTACTACTACAACACAGTGTCACACCAGATACACCTACTACTACAACACAGTGTCACACCAGATACACCTACTACTACAACACAGTGTCACACCAGCTACACCTACTACTACAACACAGTGTCACACCAGACACACCTACTGCTACAATACACCTACTACTACTACTACACAGTGTCACACCAGATACACCTACTACTACAACACAGTGTCACACCAGATACACCTACTGCTACAACACAGTGTCACACCAGATACACCTACTACTACAACACAGTGTCACACCAGATACACCTACTACTACAACACAGTGTCACACCAGATACACCTACTACTACAACACAGTGTCACACCAGATACACCTACTGCTACAACACAGTGTCACACCAGATACACCTACTACTACAACACAGTGTCACACCAGATACACCTACTACTACAACACAGTGTCACACCAGCAACACCTACTACTACAACACAGTGTCACACCAGATACACCTACTACTACAACACAGTGTCACACCAGATGCACCTACTACTACAACACAGTGTCACACCAGATACACCTACTACTACAACACAGTGTCACACCAGATACACCTACTGCTACAACACAGTGTCACACCAGACACACCTACTGCTACAATACACCTACTACTAGAACACAGTGTCACACCAGATACACCTACTGCTACAACACAGTGTCACACCAGACACACCTACTGCTAAAATACACCTACTACTACAACACAGTGTCACACCAGATACACCTACTACTACAACACAGTGTCACACCAGATACACCTACTACTACAACACAGTGTCACACCAGATACACCTACTACTACAACACAGTGTCACACCAGACACACCTACTGCTACAATACACCTACTACTACTACTACACAGTGTCACACCAGATACACCTACTACTACAACACAGTGTCACACCAGATACACCTACTGCTACAACACAGTGTCACACCAGATACACCTACTACTACAACACAGTGTCACACCAGATACACCTACTACTACAACACAGTGTCACACCAGATACACCTACTACTACAACACAGTGTCACACCAGATACACCTACTGCTACAACACAGTGTCACACCAGATACACCTACTACTACAACACAGTGTCACACCAGATACACCTACTGCTACAACACAGTGTCACACCAGATACACCTACTACTACAACACAGTGTCACACCAGATACACCTACTACTACAACACAGTGTCACACCAGATGCACCTACTACTACAACACAGTGTCACACCAGATACACCTACTACTACAACACAGTGTCACACCAGATACACCTACTGCTACAACACAGTGTCACACCAGACACACCTACTGCTACAATACACATACTACTACAACACAGTGTCACACCAGATACACCTACTACTACAACACAGTGTCACACCAGATACACCTACTACTACAACACAGTGTCACACCAGATACACCTACTACTACAACACAGTGTCACACCAGATGCACCTACTACTACAACACAGTGTCACACCAGATACACCTACTACTACAACACAGTGTCACACCAGATACACCTACTGCTACAACACAGTGTCACACCAGACACACCTACTGCTACAATACACCTACTACTACAACACAGTGTCACACCAGATACACCTACTACTACAACACAGTGTCACACCAGATACACCTACTACTACAACACAGTGTCACACCAGATACACCTACTACTACAACACAGTGTCACACCAGATACACCTACTGCTACAACACAGTGTCACACCAGATACACCTACTACTACAACACAGTGTCACACCAGATCCACCTACTACTACAACACAGTGTCACACCAGACACACCTACTGCTACAATACACCTACTACTACTACTACACAGTGTCACACCAGATACACCTACTACTACAACACAGTGTCACACCAGATACACCTACTGCTACAACACAGTGTCAAACCAGATACACCTACTACTACAACACAGTGTCACACCAGATACACCTACTACTACAACACAGTGTCACACCAGACACACCTACTGCTACAACACACCTACTACTACTACTACACAGTGTCACACCAGATACACCTACTACTACAACACAGTGTCACACCAGATACACCTACTGCTACAACACAGTGTCACACCAGATACACCTACTACTACAACACAGTGTCACACCAGATACACCTACTACTACAACACAGTGTCACACCAGATACACCTACTACTACAACACAGTGTCACACCAGATACACCTACTACTACAACACAGTGTCACACCAGATACACCTACTACTACAACACAGTGTCACACCAGATACACCTACTGCTACAACACAGTGTCACACCAGATACACCTACTACTACAACACAGTGTCACACCAGATACACATACTACTACAACACAGTGTCACACCAGATGCACCTACTACTACAACACAGTGTCACACCAGATACACCTACTACTACAACACAGTGTCACACCAGATACACCTACTGCTACAACACAGTGTCACACCAGACACACCTACTGCTACAATACACCTACTACTACAACACAGTGTCACACCAGATACACCTACTACTACAACACAGTGTCACACCAGATACACCTACTACTACAACACAGTGTCACACCAGCTACACCTACTACTACAACACAGTGTCACACCAGACACACCTACTGCTACAATACACCTACTACTACTACTACACAGTGTCACACCAGATACACCTACTACTACAACACAGTGTCACACCAGATCCACCTACTACTACAACACAGTGTCACACCAGACACACCTACTGCTACAATACACCTACTACTACTACTACACAGTGTCACACCAGATACACCTACTACTACAACACAGTGTCACACCAGATACACCTACTGCTACAACACAGTGTCACACCAGATACACCTACTACTACAACACAGTGTCACACCAGATCCACCTACTACTACAACACAGTGTCACACCAGACACACCTACTGCTACAATACACCTACTACTACTACTACACAGTGTCACACCAGATACACCTACTACTACAACACAGTGTCACACCAGATACACCTACTGCTACAACACAGTGTCACACCAGATACACCTACTACTACAACACAGTGTCACACCAGATACACCTACTACTACAACACAGTGTCACACCAGACACACCTACTGCTACAATACACCTACTACTACTACTACACAGTGTCACACCAGATACACCTACTACTACAACACAGTGTCACACCAGATACACCTACTGCTACAACACAGTGTCACACCAGATACACCTACTACTACAACACAGTGTCACACCAGATACACCTACTACTACAACACAGTGTCACACCAGATACACCTACTACTACAACACAGTGTCACACCAGATACACCTACTGCTACAACACAGTGTCACACCAGATACACCTACTACTACAACACAGTGTCACACCAGATACACCTACTACTACAACACAGTGTCACACCAGATACACCTACTACTACAATACACCTACTACTACAACACAGTGTCACACCAGATACACCTACTACTACAACACAGTGTCACACCAGATACACCTACTACTACAACACAGTGTCACACCAGATACACCTACTACTACAACACAGTGTCACACCAGATGCACCTACTACTACAACACAGTGTCACACCAGATACA